>NC_085140.1:199954183-200290017 GCF_024139115.2 Armigeres subalbatus | reverse complement strand
AAGGCAATGCATTGGATTGGAACAAGCTTATGGCAACTGCTTGTGTTGCTCAGAACAGATTCCAAACCTGCAGTGCATAGCTTCTACACCTGCAAATATGCGCGAGCATTAAATGTCAAGAAAAAGCTCTGATCAATTCACCTAGTGATTATTCTGCTGAAGGTTACTGTAATTCGACAGACCCTTTGAAAAGGGATATTTTACCGTTGTTTTTAGTTTTGACTAGCTAAATCATAACTTCTCGACCAATAAAATCAATTGCCTTGCGGTAAAGTTTTGACAAAATAATATTGTAGATCCAGTTGAAAAGCGAACTGAGCTCTCGCGACAATCGCACTTTCTCCCATTTCCGGATGTCAATATTCCTTGTTACCATTAGTTTTGTGCTTAAATCGAACCCCCTCCACGCGTCACCCTCCTCGGGTCTAAAATGAAAATAATTCTTTAGTGTGAACATACAGCCCATCAGTAGACCATAGTTCATGTAAAAGGCAAAAAAGTATAACTTTAAGGCTACGATTCTTTATACGTTGAAATAGAGCTTTCAAGATACATGACCAAAGTTTCCGAACTGAAACTATGGAGATAGCTAAGATAAGGCTTAAAAGGTAAAAATGAATGGGTAAAGTTGATCGTAGATGTGAGTTTGAGAATTAGCATACTTGCTACTTTGATTCTCATTCGCCTGAAATTTTAAGTATTAATATGTCTTGTTTTAGAATGTCGGGTACGGTGATGAGCCGTACTCAGAAGTAGTCAAACGCTAGTACCTAGAAACAAATTAAAATATGAAACAAGATGTTTTTTCTAATTCTAAGCCTCAAGACTGCTTATTATTAAAGTACCCAATGTCTATGACCCTGATTTATTTCTATTTGTAACTAACCGTGAGGAAGATATCATCGTTTGTGTTCCCAGACATAACATATACTTTATTTATCTGTGGAAGTGATTCGGAAGGACATAACAGTCAGATAGCGGTGCGGTAGCTCATTCATAATAGTAAAACTAGGAGAATTCAAAGAACAGGAGAAATCAAAAGGGGAAGTGAGAAACCTACACGGCTGAGAAATGAGTTCCGGTGTAATCATAATAATGTAGCAGCTTAAATGCGCATGTGTTCCGCCGGTTTCTTTTACCTTACGTTACGAGATTTTTATTCAATTCCAATGTTCTTTATACGGTCGATGATAGTATTAAGGCACATTATTACTGTTATCGCTTAGTACCATATGCCGAATTGATTGACCTACTTTTGACAAGATCAATGATGTTGCGCTATTGCTAATGAACGTAGCAACACAATCCAAGTTGATTTCCTTCAAGTTACTCATATATGATTCGGTCACGTAACAGTAACTAATTTACAACAAGTGTGTCAACTCGATTTATACATATGTACAACATGTGATAGATTTAGTTCAAAAAATGTATTGAAGGGTAACCATTTCCACCGGTGGGGTTTTATCCGTGGTATCGTATAGTAATTTAATCTTCTAGGGTAACCGGCGGTAATGTTGGCCCTGGATGTAACATTGGCTCATCACGCAAATTAATCAATATTTCAGCGATAATACGTCGATTTGTAGGGAGATTTTAATCACTGCTTCTTTAGAAAAGTGTATCAAACATATATCTGCTTCCTAAATCTAGATTTATACACTTCTTAAACTATTAAAAGCAATTATGTTGCGTAAAAAATCACTTTGACTCGGTTTTTTAGCAGCCATGTTTCGTTGACTTATGCAGGCTGGCTGTACTAGAGTTTTTCTTTTGCCCAATAAAAGAGTTTTCTGAATGAACATACCTGCTTTCGCACATCAGATGAATGGATAACAAGCACACTATGTCAGCTATCATTTTTATTTCACAATTTCTATTAGTACAGCGACATTATCAACCAAAACTTTTCTGGACAATACTGGGGGCACCCGTAGTCAAATGTTGGCATGCGCTTTCGATTTGTAGCACTACGTTAGTATAGGTGAAACTCTAAAATCAAAACATTCTCACCAATAACCCGTACTGGAGAAAATAACCGAAAGCTGCAGATAGATAGAATATCCGATGCTTGCGATTGAGATGCTGAGAATTTTGTAAACACAGGTGAATCCACTCAGCGGTTAAGTTTCATTCTACAAATTACATAACGCTAAAATCAACCCACACCAAGCCTCTAGTAATGCTCAATGTATTGTAGAGTTCTGAAATTTATAAAGTCCTTAACGCTCAGACAAGTACCCTCCCACAACCTAAAACGTCATGTAGTTTGTGAATGGGTTGATACTTTTCTCGAAACACGATATAATCGCTTTCATTCGCACAACATACTAAAAATAATTGCCTACCTTACGGCTTCCAAATACGATTCAAGCGAAAGCGATTCAAGCATCAACCTTTTGGGTTCATTACACCATTTTCTTCATAATTTCGCAAATAAATGATTCAATTAGTGTATGAATATCTTCTTTCGCGCGAATCCTACAAACATTTTTTCATTTAATAATGGAACGATACAATGGATCGTATATTTCATTAGATAAACTTTCAACGTCATTTCATGTGAATAATTTCAAGTCAATTTACTCGACAAATATCTTCATCATAATTCAGATCTACTATTGCTTGCAAAAAGCATTTTGATCTGTAAAATGATACCGAAAAAGTATTCTTTCAACTCGGGAAGTTGAAACACGTGAGAGATTTGAGAGAATTCACAACAGCTGATCGATATAGAGAGGAGTGGAGTCAAACGCACGTACCAATCATGAAACTTCAATGCAGGCAGAGTTGAAAACAAGCATCCAATAATTGTATTTATGAATAATTGTGTAATAATATCAGGTAGTTGGCTCAGTTATAACTGTTTATGCACAGTACAAAGCAAGGAATTGCATAGAAAAAGTTTTACAATTGGCTTTCTTCAGTAGTGCGTTATGCATCATCCCCACCTAAAGCATTGTTTACATTTTGGAAAAAAGTTTCTTTGATAGTATCGCGAGAGCGAGAGCAACACAACTGCCATGGTTTCAACTAGCAGTAAATCTCAAAATTATGCGGCAGCCAATAATTAACGTATGCAATTTGTTTGAAGGCATAACATGAGGGCTAGAACATGTAGCCTTTTTGCAATTGCAATTTTTAATACAGTTTTCATTTTTCTTTCTTTCTTCACTTGCAAATATGGTAAATATTTGGGAAATAAATGATTCATATAATAGTATTTTCGTTAGCATGTCCTTGGTAAGCATGCTATTGGGGGAATCAAGAACGCACTCTCACAATCCGTGTGGTAGTATTTTACATGCAACCAATTAGAATTCACGCTCAATCAGATGATTTGATTTTCTCTATTTGTTTGCATGCTGCCTTTATTCAACGCAAGCAAAATGACTGGTACTACAAACAGCAACCCATCTTTATCTTTCGTATGTTCGAAATCAACAATCACTCGTCCCAAGTGGGCTGAAAAATGATCCACCTGATAGGGACAAGGATGCCGACATTTTGTCAATTTCTCTCGAGACTTTCGCTGGTTTAAATGAGATATTGCGGACATTCATCGCCGTTTTTTGCTATTTGGCGTCAACACCAAATGTAAGCAAGCCGGCTGATGGAATAATTCTGGTTGGAAATGCAATATATGAAGATTTATAACGATAAATGTGCTCAACCGTAGCATAATGGGCCAAGGTTTGAGCCGTTACCCCTATATAATAAAAATGAAATGGTCTGTGTTCGTATCCCATAACTCGAAAACGGCTGGTTGGGAGTTCAGTGCGTGATTTCTCTTGTTTCGGACTGCAGAACGATCGCGCGATCGGCCGAAATGTTTGTTCTGCATTGCGCGGCCGGTAATAAAAATCAGTTCAGTGCGTGATTTCTCTTGTTTCGGACTGCAGAACGATCGCGCGATCGGCCGAAATATTTGTTCTGCATTGCGCGGCCGGTAATAAGAGTAGCTATCGAACAAGTAAGTGCAGTGCGTGTTTTAGTCGTAGGGAAAGAAATAAAGTATCTATCTTGTGTTCGGTGGCTCATGCGCATGTCGCGCGCGGTCGAAAAAAGCGAGTTCTTCAATAGTTTGCTGTATCCATCGAACAAGTGAGTACAGAGTGCTGCGCTTCCATGCGGTCGTCCAAAACGCGAATCTCCTTAGCTTTCATATGCCACCGGGCGTGCATGTTTTTTAACTTTCAACTCGTATTAGTGTCATTTCCCATCCCATAGATCGCATCGCTTACCAAAGTGAATCCAGATAAATTATCCTTTGTAACTAAGACGATATCCTATCCCAAGACAATCGTGGAGATGCAGAGGTATACTCGGTCTCTAGTAGCAACGAGAGTCGGACTAACAATCCTTCCATTCCTATATGACCGGAAGGACGTGGCCGGCGCCGTTATTGACTTTAAATATTTGAGCTCCCGAAACGTGTACATTGAGAATCCCAAGCCCCATTCATTGTGTTCTCTGTACAATTTCGCAAGTTCAGTCAATCACGGAGTAGCAACTACGAATTGTGCGGTCATAATGCTCATGCTCATGCTCATGCATAACTCGAAAACGGCTGGTTGGATTTCCTCCATTCCTTCAGCAAATATGTCCGTTATCGTTTCCGACGGGTTTATATGATATTTTCTCATGCGAAAATTACGAGTAACGCGCATTTTCGCCTACTTTACAGGACAACGTCTGCCGGGTCGACTAGTCTATAATAAAAATTGCATCAAATGTATTAGTTGTGGTAGGACCTTTTTCAGATATTTTAGAAATTTCCTTTTGGTTCACCCGATCAGCGAATAACTTACTTACTTATGGGTCCTGTACACCTCCGGTGGTGCAAAGGGGCGACTTTAAAGATCTCCACCCTGAGCGATGTCCAGCTGTCGTTTTAACCTGTTGCCAGGTTAGATTTCGGTCGACTTCTTTTATTTCTTTATTGAAGCTTCGCCACCATGAGCCTCTGGATCTGCTTCTGCTGCGATGTCCCGCTGGGTTCCAGTCTAGTGCTTGTTTACAGATTTCGTTTCCGCCCCTACGTCCCACTTCCGATCCCTAATTTCTGTTGCTATCGGCCTCTGGTGACAACGACGATGGAGCTTGTTGTTTGAGATTCAGTTGTGAGGCCACCAGGCCCGAATTATATACCGCAGGCATCTGTTGATAAACACCTGCAGCCATGTTCTCCACTGATATACACCATGTTTCACTAGCGTATAACAGCACTGATTTTACGTTAGAGTTGAACATTCGTATTTTGGTGCGTTCACTTATCTGCCTGTTTTTCCAGATTTTTCCTAAACTCGCAAAGGCAGCCATTGCTTCTTGATCATTGCGCATATGTCGATCTTGGTACCGCCGTCTGACGCCATTTGGCTACCATTCGATTTCATGCTTTGGAAGGCTGCGAATATCCCGGTTGCCGCGGCTCTCTCTCCTTCGTCGGCCAGAGAGTCCGCCCACGCTCGCTTGTCCCGTCGACATGAGCGTTTGACTTCCTTCTCCAGAGCCAAGTATCGTTGACGGGCTAAGACTTTGGCTCCTCTGGTTTTTGATCGCTCTATCGCGGCTTTGGCTTCTCTTCGCTCCTCCAGGTATCATCGGTGATCCATTGTTTTCTCGGGGTGCGCAGTTCACCCAGATTATTCTCGCTGGTGGCGAAGAAGACATTTTTGATGGTGATCCATTGGTCTTCCACGCTGCCACCTTGCAGAATATCTGCTACACGCGTCTCCAATTCTTCAACGAAGGACCGTTTCACCGTGGCATCTTCCAGTCGGCGTGTGTTGGACCGTGTAATAAAAAGACTTATTTCGCCGATGAGGAGGTGATGATCAGACGCGATATCAACACTACGTTTATTCCGTACATCAAGAAGGCTCCGTTTCTATTACTGGCTGATGCAGATGTGGTCGATTTGATTTTCTGTAAAGCCGTCACGGGAGACCCACGTGACCTTGTGAACCGGTCGATGAGGGAAGAGCGATCACCATTATTACCACAGAATTTTGCGAACAGCTCTCCGTTTTCGCTTATTTCACCGAGACCATGGCGTCCCATAATGCGTTGTCCGATTCAATCTTCGCATTGAAGTCGCCCATACAGATCTTGATATCACCCATCGCAATTCCATCTACGACGGCATTAAGCTGGCTGTAGAAGCTCTCAGATCGGCACCATCGGTTGGCGCATAACATTGGATTATAGTAAGGTTTCGGACCCGTGTTCTAAATCTTGACTTTAAAGCCTAGTACGCTGCTGATACGGAATGGGAGAAATGTCACTGACGGAATAATGTTACGGAATATTTTTTTGTAAGGACAAGTGAAAGTGACAGGTCCTTTAACTTTACCCAGCAGGCGTTATTAGCGTTACGAAATTGTCTCTACTTTTCTGCTCCCTGCTGCTCACGAAATTGCAGTAGCGGAATCATTTCGTGACCATTCCGTATCCTATCTATTTGCACAGTACTTTTCAGCAGCGTACTGGGCTTTACCCACTGACGAATGCTGAAGACGTGACTTTCAAGTGAAAACCGCCCTTGACAATAGCTCTTAGCAGAAGCTAGATGCAACATTGAACAGTTCAGTTTATTCTACACAGGGTGCGGCAAAACCCGGTATTATCAACGATTTGTTCATTAGGATCTTTTTTTAAATTGCTTGTTCGTCCAGCACTCGGTTCGGTCCGCAAAGCCGTCAGGTTCTTCTAAACATAAACCATAAAGGATCCCGTTGTTCATTATCGGACGAATCTACTGGCCGTTGGTTTTAATCGCCAAGGAGGATGGTCCCACTTGACCAGCCAAGATGGCTAAGCCATGGTCTATCAATTATTCCAAGAAGAAAAGCCGTAGGTACCGTATGGTCCAGAACCACCACGACGAATGTCGTGTGTTTTGGACTATATGTACATTAGATTTGTAAATTTTGCATCCGCACGTTGAAATCGTAAAACATCGAAACATTGAAACGGAATGTGAGATTGTGCATTTGATTGAATTGTTGCATGGTTGAATTTTTATTTTTGTTCATAGAATGTTCTTATTAACTGCCCATGATCGCTAACATTTGTATTTTATGTCTATTCTTTTAATCGTATGCACATCGTCCTCTCAAATTCGATTAATATCAGCTAAAAGATAAGTTAGATATGGATACTAATACCGTAACACGAAACTGCCCTTGGGTTAGCTGGAAGAAATTATTCCATTTTTTCCATCTAACCCAAATGATGATAGACAGTAGACAGGTGCAATGAATGTAATAAATTTGTGTAAATTCTATTTTCTCCAAATTAGCAGGTCCTGCTCTCTGCATACTTCAATCCCTTCAAAGACCCTAAATTTAATATAATAAAACATCAATTATAGATCCTCCAAACCACAACAAATACTAAGCCGCCATAATACACTTTCCATTGCTACCATTAAGGTCTAATTATGTCACATTTGTGCACTTATTTCCGGTTATACCAAATGGCAGCGGTGGCAGTACAGAAACCATTACAGTGCACAAAATGGGACTTTGTTTACCGCACCTGTATGGTTAGAATGCAAGTACCGGCGGCATCAAGTATAAGCGGAGCTCTCAATTGCCTTCTTTCACTTGGGATGCAAGGCTGAAACATCCCAAAGCAAATTAGTTAGTCAACGATAATAGTTGCCATTCTGCTTCCGCTCGGTTGCAGTCACCTAAGAAAATAATGTAGGTTGGTAATGATTTTAAGCTTTGCTGAAGTGTCGAAGACATAACGTTTAAAAAACATTTCTACTGCGTTGAAAATAGGACGCTTTTCAGATCAAAGGATCAATGTAATCATATGAATAATATGTCGAAGGAGAATCCTACCAATCATGCATTCGCAGGGATCGTAATTCTCTCTCATCTACTCGTTTTCTCACTTCTTTTTTCCTTTTGTGCCATCAATAATGACAAAAAGTTTAGCCTTTATGCAATGTACACACCAGTCAAGCAGTTTGACAAACATTGACTCCGCCCCCAAGAAAACGCTTCGGTTGCTGCTTTGTTTGAACGTGTGTGAAGTTGTTCGAACGACCATTTGACAGTTGGCGGCTCGGTTGGAAAAAATTAAAACGGTTTGATTTTGGTTTGAGTTGTCGTGGGTGGAGTCAAGGTTCGCCGAACATGTTTGAGCATTTGTAGTGAAGTTCACTCAAATAAAAAATCCCCTTTGATTCATGTGCCAGCCCACATGGATTTTTGCAATGGGGTTTGCCCAATGAATGGTATGTGTGAAATCAATAAATTTCCCCCAAAGTTTATTTGCATAAAGTGCATGCTTGGTTCATATAGAATCCATTAAGTTCACACATACTTTTGATTAGATCATTCAATGGAACATATGCGTACGGGCAATAATTTATATTTCTAAATTTTATGCTTATTCTTGATTTATTTTTTCCGTCCAAAATAAAACATCATGAAATAAACGAGGTTAGAAATACATTTATTGATGTTAATAGATATGAAATCACGGAGATCGTTAAATATACTACTGTAACTACTTAGTCAATAATCGATTGAACTGTAAGTATCTCCATGATGCATGATGCGCTGATGCGCATGCCATGATTCGATTTGTCGCGTTTCTCCAAAACCACGGCACGATATCTCAAGGTTACATATGATTAATGACGCAGGTCCCCGAGAATATCATCGGGATCATGAGCTCTGACTCGGGAAGATCAGCGGCATTTCCTGGAAGCAGAAGTAGTGTCTAGCTGTTGCGTTATTGGCATCGAGATTTCGGGAATCGGAGAATGAATACGATGGCCTGTGGATTATGTTGTGGTGGTCCGATTTATCCGCAGAACTTTTCTTGTTACCGCTTGCTGTACCTGTGTCGATTATTTTATTATATTAGCACTAGCACTTCAGTAAATAAGCAAAACATACATACGAATGAGGCCAATAACCCAATTTTGGCTAACGATGATATTATTTTTCCACTACCTCAAAATACGGACAATTATGAAAATCTAACTGTTAGAAGCTGGAGGAACCTGTATTTGCGCTATCGAATAATCGAATGCTCGAAAGAATAACATTAAATGAAAGAACACGCGTTTAAAGAACGAACGAAGTTTCTTTTAACTCTCTTAAAACTCTCGGCGTTAAAACTTGTGGTCGACTCGGTGATCGATGCCATTTTTTTCACTCTGCAAACAATGCATAAAGATGGCACATACATTCGATACGTCGTGAAATATGATGTTCATGGATTTCGGAAATACAAAATATGAATGCTATCTTAGTAGGTATATGAATTCAATGGATTTCATGAGTTTGGTAATTTGCCCAACGTATGCGTATCTGCACATACATTTAATGATAAAAATTTCTTGCGTGATGCTACAGAACAATTTCACAGAACATTGTATGATGATAAAATGAACTTTTATATAGGTTTCGGCTGATGCGATTCGATCAATAAATCCAAAAATACACAATTCAGCTCCTAATAAATCAGCCGAAACCGATATAAAAGTTAATTTAATCATCATACAATGTTCTGTGAAATTGTTCTGTAGCATACCAACTGCCGTTTTTGCAATTCTGACGTCAATCGAGCAATCAGAACCAATTTCCAGATCGAATGAGTGACGGAGGTGCATTTTCCTATACATTTTGGCTAAAATCCCCATACAAACTTCAAATCAAATGCGCCAGCTTATGCAACAAGCGATTGAGCTGAAATTTTCAGAGATTGATTTTCTCACCCAAAGACACAATCCTGGGGGGTGCCCCGTGGAATTCGACAAAACAAATTTCTCCCCATACTAAGCTGGGCCAGTCTAATAAGCATCCATGAGAAAGGAAAGGTACACTCACAAAAAACTCCGCATTATATTCATGAGTTCACACATGGATTTTTGGGGTTCGTCAGTTCGTCAAACTTACATCGCCATAGCACTACATAATAGATGTAAAAAGAAGTTTTGTATTTATTTTAATCAGTAATAAGCAGGTTTCGTTATGTAAATACAACAAACCACGTCGCAAACGTAACTTGTAATTAAAGCAAGATTCAATGCAAGAGTATCAAGATTATTACGATTGAGCACAAACGAGACCCCTGTTCAGTATTCATTTTACCCTTACTTCCACTTTACGAGCCATCAATCATTATCATTGAGTCAACAATTTCTCCACTTTGTGCGTAATGACTTATTTTGCATCAAGTCTGACTTAAGTCTACCATGTAGCACAGCAGTTTCTTATTTATGTACTCTCTAACAAACTTTTGGTGGGTAGATGTGGTGCGTAGTAAACCATAGGAAAAGCTAGAGAGTTGGACATGTTGTTCGTCAAGCCGCTAGATATAGAATTCCTTTTAGGGGATCTTGTTCTGATTCAAATTTCTATCATCTCGAGAGGACGTTATCTTTGTTTTGCCTTTACTCGTTTGGATAACGAATAATCGTCCTTGTGCTCAATTTTATCCATCGACATGCCTGGAGATTACAATTTAGCCCAGCAAACCATCTATCTTGTCTGAGATTGTTATTCGCTTTTATTGTTAGTTTGAAGCGGGATGAAGATGAGCCCGCATATAGCATAGCATGTGATCAGATAAATTTTATCGTCTACGACTGACTAATAGCACTGTGTGGATTAGATAAACTGTTCAATATATTCAGCCATTGTCACCGAATTTTACAAACGTTGGTTCAAACTGATTAATTTACAAGTGTTTTCACAACATAAGAGCAGTGTATCCCCAGTGGGCATTAGTCTTGGCTGAGCAGAATTTCGCATACTACATATGTCATTGAGTGCACTTACCGTTCGAGCTCTCTTCCGCTCTATAGTACTTTCGATGGGATTTCTATGTGCGGAACACAGCACAAACGATATTATGTAGCTTCGCTTCCCAAGCCATCCATTATACTGCATGCAATGCACAGAACCACACTGGTCATAAAGTGCAAATCAGGAAAGGCTGATGCGACAGAATCAGAACTCCAGCTGGCGGTGGAGTGCGAAACTCGAGCCAAGTGTTAGTGTTCCTAAGTTCACACCATTGCATTGGCCAGGCAGTAGGTGGTTCTAAATTATTGCCCTCGAAGGCAATGCACCTTCTCACTCTTTCTTTGCCCAAGTAATCTCTAGAGGAATGTTGAACAATGTCATTAAACATTCGACCTTTGCTACCGAATCGAGCCAACCTCGAACTGCAAGTGTTGACCAAATCCTTGAAACGCTTGAAACTGTATTTAACCTGGCGATGAACGATTTGAACTGCAATTGACCAGTTGAATGACATTGGATGTAGAAAAACAGCGGACAGCTTCCCTTCCCATATCGCTTCACAACGCGTTATGTAGTAAAGAATCAGCAAAAAGTAGTGGCTAACGACTAATGTAAATTTTCTGTTTGTGGGTGGATCGATCGAGTTTTGATGATAAAAACAATGCCCTAGGTATGGGCAGGCTGACAACAGGAAGGAATGATTTCACTTACCAGTAATAGGGTATAATGGCTAATAGGGGAATTCCAACCAATGCATCATTACGGAGTATTATAAACATCTATGAAATTCCATCGGTTGAACCTAGCAAACATTCCAACGATATATCGTAATCATATATGATTACATGCATTGGAAATACCATGGAATCTAAAAATGGATGAATTGTAACAATTTTGCAATAAATAAACACGAGAATGTCTATTATAGTTCCTATCAGTTCCTATTATAGGCCTCCAGGGGGTCTACTATAGGGCAAATTCAGTCAGACTTTCAAATGTTGATTTTAACGTATAACGTCGTGTATTTAAGGTGATTTAAGTAAGATCGAAGCAATCATTGGTATGGAGAAGACGTAATTTACGCGTCTTCCAAATTTCGGCTCATTATTCGGTGGATTTGGATTCCGATCACAACTTTTTGAATTGGAATAAAACAATGCTGAGTATATCGTCACCAAAAAATTCGCTCCCCGTGTAAGTGTGTCCGCGTGATGCTCCTGTGTGTGAAAAATGTAGCTTCGAGAACTTAGGTCAGATCTATAAAACCTTAACGCAGTAACATTTTGGTTTTATGATGGTTTTATAACACTCTTGTAAAGTAAATTATGCTCTTCAAGAGCGTAATAAACCTTAAAATGTTACTTGGGGCTGAACAAAGAAACCGACATAAATGAAGGAACATCAAGACTGGAGATTCGCCATAAAACCTAGCTATCATCGTGACCCTATATGAGAAACTTCCATACAACGTAGTTTTCAACAGCTGCATTACTACATTACTCTAGCTGTTCTGGAATATGCTAAGTGAAAAACGCAACAGTTGCTAATCGATGGAGACAATGCTGTCTTCATGTAAGTACTTTGGCAAAATTGAGCCGGGTATTCGTTGAAATCGAAGTCGGAGGCGGAAATCAGTGCGTGTTCTTGGATGTCAAGTCATGGTCTTGTTTATGCCGATGGAGTTCACTAAATTATTTCTTATTCATTTTTTATATTGATTTTATTCGCTTTTGGAAATTGTGAATCTTTAGGTTTATCATTTGTTTGGCTATGTGTTCTTAGTTTGGCCATACAAAAAGTACGAGACAGATTCACGGAAGAGGGTGAGTTTAGTAAAAGATGACGACTCATGTAAATTTGTTGAGGCCGCATAAACAAAAAAGCTTAATTAAGGGATGCCAAGGTTAAAAATTTCAAATTTTGCTTAACAAACTTTATGGTTCTATCCTTTAAGGCTGACGGTGATGCAATGAGTACTAAGTGCAGAGATTTCTCTTACGAATTATGAACTCTATAATTTTGAAAAATCACTATAATAAAGTTTAAACAAAAATCTTACGAATTAATATGTTCAACTAAATCTTTATGAGTTAATTGTTGATTGAAGTTGGTTTTTGTGATTTTCAGTTTATTACTCATATTTTTTTTTCACTATTATAACAGTGAATTTGACACGCTTTTCCTTAGACAGGTTAAGAAGGGGAGTGCCCAATAAGTACTGTAGAGTGGAACCGCATGCAGGGCATCATTGAAGTTGCAAATGAAATACAATGAAATTGGAGTGCCTACCGGAATCGAGCGGAAACTTGTACTTGAACTTCCATGTAGATAGGTACTTTACTTCACAGTGTAGGAAATAGAATAGTTAATTTGATAATAAAATGATTTCATTCAGTGATATTAGTAGAATATTAGATGGAAAATATAGGGTGTTACATTTTAAATATGTTTGACAATTTATTAGAGTGTCAGCTAAAAACAGTTGATAAAATCGTTGATAAAATCCTGAAACGAGACCTGCAAAGACGGTTTCTTTTTCCTTGTTTTGACACTTGTTCTTCTTTTCATCATAGTTGATCATCGATTCTCAACTGTTTTCTTGAGTGTTTCACCTAAATCCCGCGTAGAATCTTCTGAGCACAATAAAAGTTTTTGTGATTTACGGATTTGTAAACTTATTTTTATAAAGATTTTCCCATCGGAAATAAAACACGTATTCATAACAGTTCAATATTAAGCTGTCCGGCTTTTCTAGAATACTTTTCAAAGTGAAAAAGTACTTGTAAAACAAAATCATTCGGAATACTTTTTGAGGGATCGGATACCAATACTTTTACACAAAAAGGTGCTGGTTGCATCTGACAATTCGTGACAGCGCTTGCTGGTTGCAGATGAAGTTACATTTTTTCCTCTTTGCAAGTCCCGTCACAGATAAAATCCAATCCGAGAGAGAGAGCAAAATATTGTCGCGCTTATATTTTTCTAGAATGCTGCGGCGGTCTTACACTCGCAGGATCGACTGCGAAGGTAAACGTCAAGATAGCCGCCGTGTTAAAAGATAGGCAGAATTTTCCCGCTCAAAACAAAACCACGTGCTTTTCGCGAAATGACAGCAGTGTTCGATTGTATTAGTGAGAGGCAACTGGAGTCACTGAGTACATGGAGAGTGTTTATCATGGTAAGTGCATACGGTGGGTGAGATTTTCAATGACTCTGTTGTGTTTAGTGACCGTTGCGATTACCTGAGAAGTATAGATAGTGGAATATATAGATGAGCGAAGATAAATCCACTGTCTCCAAACGAACTGTCAAACGTGTCTCCAAACGAGCATGACGTCACGATTTCAATGGAAACGTTAAGGGCTGTGACGTCATATGCGCGTGTGCACGGGCAAAAAAATCGACTCAGCCATGCTTTCGCTCATCTATAGATTCTACACTGATAATAATTGTGTAGTAATACCATCAACATAAATCTGTTTGTCATTACTATGCACGAAAATAGTATTGCTAATAACGATATTGTCCCGTTCACCCTTAATGTTCTAAAGAAAAGCATGGATATTTTACTATTTCTACTATTCAACATAGTCAGTTCAAAGACACATTGTTTTCCCGAAAAAAAATCTTCGCTCGCTGTCATTGAATTAAAACAATATCTTCGCGAAACTAAACGGAACATTTCTGGCTTTTTTCGGTAAATTCTTCAATTTTTATTTATTCCACCTGATCTAAATCTAAACTTGATATTTAGTTTAGCAATGGTAAGTTTGTAAACCAATATTTGAAAAAATGAGAGTTCTTAATGAATTTCAACTTGTTGCAGATAATATAGTGTCAGATAATCCTCAAATAATATACGGAAGCTGGCTTATCCCATTTGGAGTGCGAAACTGACAAATACTGCTGTTCCGTAAACATGATTTTCCGCTGTAAAGCATTTTCCAGCCGAAACGGACGATTTGAATGCTGCTTATGTTTTATGCCGCCAAGTGTTCCAGACCTTTCGGAGAAGCTCTATTAGGAAGTGCACTGATCCCACTGATCCTAATAAGAAAAATGTGCCTCGGGTTCCAAATCGACAATTCGTATACTGATGCTGCCAATGGGAGTGCGTGGACGGTGTCATTGGTCATTAGTTCCGGACCTTTTTGTCAACATATAGTTTATAGATTTGCGTAAAATTTCAGCATAATAAGGAGTGACATCACGATATAAATAAAATCAAAAAAACAAATCAACTAATTTTGTGTTATTATTTCATAACAGTTTCATCCGTCACTCCATGCATTTTACTATGGTATATTTTTTGCGGTTGGATTTACCATGTGCAAGAATGCTTTCACATAGTACAATTTGCAATAACATGGTCGAATCTATTACAATTTATCGCTGAATCCAGCATAGTAAATTTGAGAACAATCACAGTCGTTTTAAACATGAGCTGCGTTCTGCACAAATCAAGTGGTAAAATGTTTTTAATTTCACCCTTGATATGGTAAGTGTTACTATGCCGTTGTTTTCAGTGTACTATCTATACTGAGAAGCAACCAGCAGGAAGCCGCAGTATTCTATTTTATCTCGAGATGCATAATAGCGAAGAGCGCAGAGAATGATCTGCCGGCGTACTTCAGCAAGCGTTGGAGGCAAAGCCCTCAGTTTTATGACTAACGATGACGGAAACAGACGCAAAAGAAAAGTGTTGAAAAAAAATAAGAAATGATAAAAATATAAAAAATGGCTCTGAGAAATGCTAGTGTTACACACACACAGTTGTAATGGATTCCACGCGCTCTTCTTCGAAAAAAAACTTCTCTCTGAAAGCCCAACAAGTATTGCGAATCTTATTGTTAGTTTGTGGGATTACATTGCTGGAAGGACACTCTCTTTTTCGGGTTTTGCGTAAGTGTACCATTTTTTTACCCTTCATAAAGCAATGCGTATAAAAAAGTCAGAATACGTACTCACATTAATCAAAACAATTATGTTATTGTAGATCCAGTTCAAAACCGAACTGAGCTCTCGCGGCAAATGCATTTTCTCCCATTTCCGGATGTCGCAACTGCATATCGAGTAGTGCGCATCTATGCCATAGCCGTGCGCCATCATACGCACTACTCGCGATGCAGTCGTGACATTCGGAAAAAGGAGAAAATGCGATTGTCGCGAGAGCTCAGTTCGGTTTTCAACTTGATCTACAATATTATGTATGATACTGCCATCCGTCTTTTTATTTCATCTTTTCAGATTGAAGCATATTCCCGCTAAACGCTAAACAGCCCTGACACGACGGCCCTCCGACGAGACAGGAGGTTTGCGCAGGCCCAATAAGCCGCCTTTAAAAACAACTATTACGAACGACATAGAAGATAATACGACTCGATACAATCGGCAACGACCTTCTTCTTCTTCTTCTTCTTCTTATTGGCATTGCATCCCCACACTGGGACAGAGCCGCCTCGCAGCTTAGTGTTCATTAAGCACTTCCACAGTTATTAACTGCGAGGTTTCTAAGCCAAGTTACCATTTTTGCATTCGTATATCATGAGGCTAACACGATGATACTTTTATGCCCAGGGAAGTCGAGTCAATTTCCAATCCGAAAATTGCCTAGACCGGCACCGGGAATCGAACCCAGCCACCCTCAGCATGGTCTTGCTTTGTAGCCGCGCATCTTACCGCACGGCTAAGGAGGGCCCCATAAGGCAACGACCTTAGCGACGATAAAATATCACGATTGGATGCTTGGAACATGGAACTGCAAGTCGCTAGGCTTCGCAGGATGCGACAGGATAATCTACGATAAATTACATCCCCACAACTTCGACGCCGTAGCGCTGCAGGAAACCTGCTGGACAGGACAGAAAGTGTGGGAAAGCGGGCATCGAGCGGCTACCTTCTACCAAAGCTGTGGCACCACCAACGAGCTGGGAACCGGATTCATAGTGCTGGGACAGATGCGCTGACGCGTGATTGGGTGGCAGCCAATCAACGCAAGGATGTGCAAGCTGAGGGTAAAAGACCGTTTCTTCAACTATAGCATCATCGACGTGCACTGCCCACACGAAGGGAGACCCGACGACGAGATAGAAGCGTTCTATGCACAGCTAGAACAGACATACGATGGATACCCACTGCGGGACGTCAAAATCGTCATCGGTGACATGAACGCTCAGGTAGGAAGGGAGGAAATGTATAGACCGGTCATCGGACCGGATAGTCTGCATACCGTATCGAACGACAACGGCCAACGATGCATAAACTTTGCAGCCTCCCGCGGAATGGTAGTCCGAAGCACTTTCTTCCCCCGCAAGAACATCCACAAGACCACATGGAAATCACCTAGTCAAGGAACAGAAAACCAAATCGACCACGTTCTAATCGACGGTAAATTCTTCTCATCATGAACGTACGCACTTACCGCAGTGCGAATATTGAATCCGACCACTACCTCATTGCAGTATGTCTGCGCTCAAAACTCTCGACGGTGTACAACACGCGTCGGAGTCGTCCGCCGCGGCTAAACATTGGGCGGCTACAAGACGGTAGACTAGCCCAAGACTACGCGCAGCAGCTGGAAGTGGCACTCCCAACGGAAGAGCAGCTAGACGCAGCATTTCTTGAAGATGACTGGAGAGATATTCGATCCGCCATTGGTAGCACCGCAACCGCTGCACTAGGCACGGTGGCTCCGGATCAGAGAAACGACTGGTATGACGGCGAATGTGAGTAGTTAGTTAAGGAGAAGAATGCAGCATGGGCGAGATTGCTGCAACACAGCACGATACAAACGGGCGCGGAACAGACAAAACTCGATTTTCCGGTGGAAAAGTGCCAGCAGGAACATCGTGACCGTGAAGAGGCGGAGGAACTGTACCGCGCTAATAACGCAGGAAAGTTCAATGAGAAGTTGAACCGTTCACGTAAGTGCCACGTGCCACAGTCCGATATGTGTAAGGACATAAACGGGAACCTTCTTACAAACGAGCGTGAGGTGATCCAAAGGTGGCGGCAGCACTACGAAGAGCACATGAATGGCGATATGGCAGACAACGGTGGCGGTATGGCAATGAACCTAGGAGCACGCGCGCAGGACATGCGACTTCCGGCTCCGAATCTCCAGGAAATCCAGGAGGAGATCGGCCGGCTGAAAGACAACAAAGCCCCTGGAGTTGACCAACTACCAGGAGAGCTGTTTAAACACGGTGGTGAGGCACTGGCTAGAGCGCTGCACTGGGTGATTACCAAGGTTTTGGAGGATGAGGTTCTGCCGCAGGAGTGGATGGAAGGTGTCGTGAGTCCCATCTACCAAAAGGGCGATAAGCTGGATTGTAGTAACTACCGCGCCATCACATTGCTGAACGTTGTTGAGAGTCGGTCATTGAAAACATCATTAGTACTTAAGTTTAGTCTTGTGAATGTATAATCAAAAACAAGGTTGCGACTGGAAGATGTTGAAAATATCGATAATTTTTGCGCTGTTTGGGTCGTGTGAAAGTAATAAGAGCTGGTTTTTATACCAAAACGTAACAAACTATATGTTCGAAAAATGTATTTTTTACACTCATACAACAAACCGTGTTACTTGGGACGTCAGGTATTGCAGAAATTCCGCGAAAACAACGTGCCCACACATCATCTATTTATCGACTTCAAAGCCGCATATGATACAAACGATCGGGACCAGCTATGGCAGCTAATGCACGAAAACGGATTTCCGGATAAACTGATACGTTTGAACAAGGCGACGATGGATCGGGTGATGTGCGAAGTTCGAGAAGACAATGTGAAAAAAAAGACAATGTGAGCCACCCACCGCGAGTTTGCATCGGTGGTGACGAAATCGAGGTGGTAGAAGAATTTGTGTACTTGGGCTCACTGGTGACTGCCGAAAATGACACCAGCAGAGAAATTCGGAGACGCATAGTGGCTGGAAATCGTACGTACTTTGTACTCCGCAAGACGCTCCGATCGAATAGAGTTCGCCGCCGTAGTCCTCTACGGACACGAGACCTGGACGATGCTCGTGGAGGACCAACGCGCACTTGGAGTTTTCGAAAGGAAAGTGTTGCGTACCATCTATGGTGGAGTGCAGATGTGGAGGAGGCGAATGAATCACGAGTTGCATTAGCTGTTGGGAGAACCATCCATCGTTCACACCGCGCGTGGGCCGGGCACGTAGCCAGAATGTTAGACAGTAATCCGGTGAAAATGGTTCTCGACAACGATCCGACGGGAACAAGAAGGCGAGGTGCACAGCGGGCAAGGTGGATCGATCAGGTGGATGACGATTTGCGGATCCTCCGCAGACTGCGTGGTTGGCGAAGTACAGCTATGGACCAAGCTGAATGGAGAAGACTTTTATGTGCAGCACAGGCCACTCCGGCCTTAGTCTGGTAATAAATAAAACATAAAGTTTATTTAGATATATATTTTATTAGTATAGTTCGCGTGGAGAATGGTTATGTGTGCGCTGATATACATCATAAGTTAAATCTATGGATTTTTGCCAATAAATATGTGTGGATTTTTAGTAGTGTATTGTTAACATCTCGTATATAAAGGGCGGGTTCTTCTCCCCATCTATTGGGTCAATCTGGGAAACGAGGGCTAGGTTATATTATTGTATGTACGAACTTTCTTCTGGAAGGAGATTCTCTCACAGAGAACAGACATGGATGCTCGAACAAAATTTAGTTAAAAACGTGTGTAAAGATTTAAATCGCACCTCAGCGCCGCCAACGCAGGCTGCCCGACATAAAAACTCGATCTCACTAAGTGATGGCGTTGGCATATACTACATAAACAATGTAGTGCTGCCTCCTAGGAGCGAGCTTAGGAGCAATTCGGAATAAACACTAGCGCACAGAGAACGTTCATCTTCATTCGCGTGGTTGTGTAAAGTTTGTACTGGCCATTTTAAAGTATGTCGTTATGCCCCCGTTGTACGGTGCTAGTGTGCTGATGAATATGATTAAAATTTGCCGTGTTTTTCTCTTTAGCGCTAGTGTTCATTCCGAATTGCTCCTAGGTTCGCTCCTAGGTGGCAGCACTACATTGTTTATGTAGTGTATGTCAACGCCATCGCTTAGTGAAATTGAGTTTTTATGTCGGGCAGCCTGCGTTGGCGGCGCTGAGGTACGATTTCAATCTTTACACACGTTCTAAACGAAATTTTGTTCGAGCATCCATGTCTGTTCTATGTGGTTTCGGGTTATGTTATTGCTTGAGGGAGTGTTTATCGGAACATGTGTTGAACGCAGGGGACTGAAGAGAAGACTAATACGCCTACCCACCATTCATTCAGTATGGCGTACAATGTTTTTGTTTTAATTTCGTTTGATTCATGATAACATAACTTCGGAGGTATGGACCTGGGTGGTGCGGATAGAATCGATTTGGTTGTCAAACTGAAACCAAAATTTGCTATTGTGCCGTGGCCAAACATTGAAGATTGTGGTTATGTTCGTTTCTGATCTAATATTGAGTATTGTTATTATTTGGTGAAAAAATAAAAATAAACTTTTTTTGAGTTTTGTTTTATTTGTAACAAATATTCTCACATTATATTTCGAGTGGAAAATTAGTAGGAATGCAACTAAAAAGCACTCGTTACGAAATTTCTTGAGATTCAGCAGCTGATTGTGGCATGAATGTATGTAAACAATCGTTAAGTCATGTAGAGTCTAGCGCATTTGTGCACCCTCATGCAGCGTGGAAAGAGAAATTCGAAGAGCGGGAAATGTTTGACAGCCGAGTAACTGCAAAATAATTTTGTTTATGGGAGTGATTTCAAAATATCCCTCTACTCGCTTGAGCGCAGAAAAGCGGTTCTATCCGCAGCACCCAGGTATGGACGAGCTAGTTTTCGACATAAAGAAGCCATACAAACACAAAAGGCTCGATGTACCCCAACCAATTGCAAGTTTTCGCCATGAGAAGTTAAATGCCGATAATTAGCACTAACTGCGTACGAACCAATCACCCAAAACGAGCGCTGAATTCGGGTATACTACCCAGAAACTGGGTACCAAAAACAGAAGTACCAAGGGCCCGTTCACAAATTACATAACGCTTTAGGGGGTGGGAGGGTACCTGCCAGAAAAGCGATGTTGGGTAGAGTGCCATCGTACCGCGGATGACAGGCGTTTCACCCTCCTGGTCATGTCCCGCCGTCGTGCGTCCTCTGTGTCATGCCGCTTGTTGAATAATGTTGCCCGTTTCTGCCCGCATCATCTTAATACCCCGCATAGTAAAATACCTTCTGGCTTGAAGTTGGTATACCATTCAATTGCTTCAAGTCAAAGTATTAAAATATATGTAACGTTTCTTTTATCATTTGACAATATTGATTCTGCTCTAAGGAGCTGTATCGAATTATTAATCTACATCAATATATGCAGTTAATACATATCACAATGTTAACCAGATATGTTTTATTGTTCAAATGGTAATGAAGGATTATAAGGAAGAATTATTTAGCCGTTCGACATATATTAACTGTATCACGTAAAATTCAAACTTGGTTACTTATTCTCCATCAACAAAGTGTCAAACATTGTTGTTAGCTCTCGAGAAAGTGCCTAAGTCAGTTACTTCCTTCGCATTTTCTCGATTTCTTAGTTCTTCAAACAAATATTGCTGCAGATGTGCTCATTTATTGGTGAGAACGAAGGTAAGAATTTGTTAATGCGATATTTTTACGATCTATATTATCGGTTAGTTTTTTCCCAAGGTAAATTTTACAGACATGCGCAACGCCAAAATCGGAATATAGTGCGGAGCCTGAATACTAAAAATGCTGCAACTTACCTATAACAAAGCTGTGTCAATAAGAACCATGTATTATGGGTAAGATCAAATGCTATTATAATAAAACTAGTATTTTATAGAGATGAAATGTTTAGTCTATTTTCCCAGGACCGAATCAATATACCTACCCACAATGTGGATGGAAGCTAGGACGCGTTCGACCTGATGTAATCTTCGCAGCTGCATTCTCCGGAGGCTCCAAAATTTCAATGGTATGTAGCAGTACTGAATAATTGTGATCTATTCACTAAAAAGCTAATTAATGATTTGAGTGTATTATTTCTACGTAAAGTTAAACGATTTACAATGATATGAAAATGCTAATATCATCTTCCAAACGTAGACGTACATGTTCATGATAGACATGAACGACCACGACCTTCCTTCTGCCAAACTCCCGTATGAAGGATATCCCAGTGGAGATGTATCAGCATCCACACTGTTATTTTTTCCTCCCTCTTTATACGGGAGTTTGGCAGAAGGGAGGTCGGTCGACTTCTATAAAAACGTTCTTCATGCCTGCCGTATCCTAACGGAACTATCAACTCTATACTTTAGGCTCTAATTCTATCATGAACATATACGTCTAAGTTTGGAAGATGATATTAGCTTTTCCATAGCATCACTAAAATTGGTTTAAATCAGTGAAAACATATCAGAAATAAAATTATGCTTGTATCAAACCTTCGAACAATGATTAATATTCAAATTCCATGAAAGAAAATTAAACAAAAATACAAATTCATAAAAATAATACGCAGGTCAAGGGGTACCGATGCATATAAATTTTCAATATCATTCAACAATAACCTCAACATAAGGTTCATTGTTTGACTCCCCAAAAATGGATAATATATCAACCTTGCGACATACAATAGCTGGGAAATTTTGTTCGAGAAAACAATCGATTTTTTATGGTAACATAACTTAACCGCCCTTTCCACATATTGTATTTTAGCAAATTACCATTTTCCATATTGTCAAAACAATTTTGGGTAGTGTGGATGTATGGTTATCCTGGATTATCTGTGAGGCTGTTTAAGTATGGTTTAAAATAGTTATGAATAGTACGGTAGATAGTAATGTTACTGTTTCAAACTATGCGGTACATCTCTTAATTGAAACACATTTCCATGTCAGGGAATAAACTATCACGAAAAGTAGTCTTGTAAAATTCAATGTAAGTTATAAGATTTATTAAAAAAAAATGTCTGAAATAAAATTTCTTTTCCAGTCATCCATGCAACTTTTTTAAAAACCAGATTGCGCTGTCTCTTGTACGGTCGTATCCTGCATTGGTGGCTGACTCCTCGGATTCTCCGCAGGTCTGAATACTAAATAAATATCAGGGTAGCATTAGTCATGCTCTGCTTTTACAGGCGCTTTGGTTTCATTCCCATGCCCCATGTTCAAAGACAACGGAAATAGTTTCATACAAAATTAAGCGTAGATTTGCAGTAGGATATCCTCAGTTATGGGGCTGAGGGATATCCGATACGATTTGTGACTAATTAAATCTGCTAAACTGAAAAATAGGTAATTTTTCGTTGGAGTACAAGGAGTTTAAAAATCAATCTGGTTTTTAGGCATGCCGTTTCCTTCGGACATAACCTAAAAATCCGTCTTCCATTTTAAATTATAATTTTATTAAATTATACAACAACTTACCGTTGAAAATGACATGTTCGTATCATTCTCTTTTTCACTTCTATTTTATTATTTAATATTCACCACTTTTAATATTCAGTACGAAAACTGAATACAATATATTATTGCTTTTCTCACCGAAGAATAGACTACCGTGCAAATTTGTCGAAGTACCAAAACAAATGCTCGCACGGCCAATTGTAAAGAAATTAGCGAAAGCACAATCCAAAACATCATTCTTGCACCTTATCTCACACCCCAAACAGCTCTTTCTTGCAGTGGAGACGTCATCCATATATGGAGAAACTGGTGGGAACATATTTTGGTGGGACAATATTTTTTGCATGGGAGTCGAACACGGCGCAAAATTTGCAATATAACAAGCTGCAAGCAGCAACCAGCATGCTGCAGCAAACAACACAAACAAACAGCAAACGTCCAAGTGATTTGACAGATTACACAGGAACACACTGAAAAAAATGTTGCTCAAAATTTCCAGTGAAAACTAGATGTACAAACACTGATGTCAAGATGCTCTACACGCTCATTTGGATCTACTCAAAAGTGAGTCAAATTCGACTCACTTTGAAAAAAAGTGAAACAGCTCACTTTTGAGTAACCGTATGTTTACTCACTTATGAGTAATACAGCATCATGTCAAAATTAGAGTGAAACTTACTCACTTTTCTGCAACAAAAAGTGAGTAGATCTTACTCACTTTTAGGAAATGCTGGGCACATTCAGATTGATAAAGGAATGGCATTTTAAAAATTAGAAAAAGAAGCTATCTGCTTCACTCATTTTATTAATTAATTTATTAGTTAGATCTTGGCGAGGATGCATCCTAACCCAAGGGTTAGATACAGCACATTTTTGTTTCGCTCTAACATTGCATACAAATAACCACTTAACAACCGTTCCTAGCATTCCTAGACTAAACAACACATTAGTTAGCATTACTCTTGTTGAAAATATAATTGTAATATTAATTTCCGGTGGCCATAAACGTTTTAAGCGTCGTCTAAAGGGTTCTTCTGAGGTTGTTGAGTTTGAGCTGCTTGTGGCTGCCTCTTCAGTGATGTATTTCGTTCTAGTTGCAGCTGGTGGGGAATTTTCTGGTGCAATACACGTACCATACGAAGACCCGTGCAACGCCGAGGATGAAATATAACTTCAATCCTCCGAGTTGACCTTTCTTACAATCTGAGAACCGGTTTCATCGTGTGGTTAAGTCGCTAGAACAATCACCTTTCGGGCGCTAAGCGAACTTTATCCTCACTAAGAAACGAGACGTTGATTTCGATGTGCACGATGAAGACCTGGAGAGTTACGATGATGTGGAATTTGTTGAAGAATTAGATGAACCTGATCCAGTCCAGAGGATCATTACTCTTATTTCGTACGCCTAAAAATAAGAGTAAATTGTAACACAATCAAAACGGAACATTCTTACGTGTATCAGCGCTTACTGCTTGTTTAGCTTAATCGGGATCTGGTTCAAATGGTCACCGGTGCCTTAGCTGTTGGCCCGTTTAAAAACACGTTTAAAAACACGTCCTGCACCCGTTATATATCTATCTATCTATCTATCTATATGATATATATATCAAGTGATATACACCCAAAAAATAATCATCGTAAGGTTTACGTGAAAACATGCATGGATTTTTTCCACACCACTTTTCACGTAAATGCTACAGGATGTTAACATAAAGCAAAATATGTCAAACGTCAACTAATTTCATGGTATGATTGTATACATTTTACGTGAAAGTCCCCTTCGATCGACTATATTTCCAAGTAAAGGATAATGGATTTTTGCGTAGATATCATTATGTAATCCATTCTATTTTATTACACTATATGATGTAAAATACTTTAAAATACATGGTAGATATATATGTGCCAAATACAGAAAATTCACGATAGTGTTTGTTCAAAATAAAATCTACAAAAGAACTTACAAACATATTTATTGAGATTGTTTTACAACGGATTGGCAGGTTCAGACTATACATGGCTGCGGGTAGTGCAGGTTGCCCTGATCTGATCAAAGGTGGCAAAGATTGAACTCCACTGATTGTTTAATGTCGATTAAGCAGGGCTCAGAATGACTTGTGCGGTGTCACTACCGTGGCTGTGGTTGATGTGGATTTGGCAGAAATGAATCTAGCTGTCGATTTGATTGGTTGACTGCAGTTTTGTGTTACTCCCAGGATTTGTGTCCTACTTTGTGATGAAGCTCGTTCCCGAGTATAACATGTCTTCTATCGCTTTCTGTAATGGCCTCTTGTCATGTAAAATGGTAAGTCTGCTGAGCTATCGACTTCTGCGGATCGGATTGCAGCTGCTGCATCAGCACGGCAAACATACCTATTATGAAATAACGAAAATTACATTAAATAAAATTCAACAGGTTGGTAGATTTTAACTTACGCTTGAAAAACTTATCTTCCAAACAATCGAAAACGGTACAAGAATCAAAAGAGAATCAGTTCAGCCATTTTGCCTTTTCACTATACTTTTTCACACAGGAAAATCACGTACTTTTGACAACTGCTGTGATGCGTGCATGTTCACGTAGTATTAATATGACATTTAATTAGACTACATTAAAATATTACATAGATGGCATATGGTGGGCTACGATTTATATCTGACGCTCATAAACTAGAGGAATACAAAAAAAATTCGAATCTAAGTGCAGATTCACGTACATTTAACGTTGGAATATTTTTGAGTGTAGCTCATAATCTTAATACTAATGACACACTGGTGGTACAAGTACCATGGTACAAGAATCTTGAAATGAATACCATACCAATTATTGTCTTTATTTAAGATAGTCTTGGAATAATTTTCTTGTTCTCTTGTACCATGGTACAAGTACCACAGGTGTGTCCTTAGTATAACGTACACTAATAAAATTGCAAACGTGAAATTTATTACTCTGGAACAAGTAAAATTTATTAGATAAGTCATTCATTAATTTTAAAAGTGCAGTCATGAAAATCATAACAATGCCCTTATACAGTATCCGTTCGATAACTGCAAAATGTTTACTTTTCAGTTAACGAATGTCGTTCGATAACTGCAATGCATTCTAGACGTCAAATAGTTGTCAATCAACGTCAGATGCATTAAAAGTGTATCTAAATGTGCAGCGCAATGCAGCTGTCATTGAGTTTGACATCAGTTTGAAGCTTAGCGGTCCGATAACTGCAAAACTGTTGCAACTATCGAATTGCAGTTAAAAAGCATTGCAGTTAAATGACTCGCAGTTATCGAACGTCTACTGTATATTATGTGGAAGTTCACTATGCGTATTAAAGTGAGCAATCATATTTATAAATGTAGTATCATAAGCAATATAGTTCAATTCAAATAGTTGAGAATTATATTATTTCACAAATAAACCACATGTTTCGGTCTGCAGGTTCGATTTACAATATATCTCGGGTACTTATTCAAAAGGACGTATGTGATTTTGTAAACAAAGATTCAAACGTCGATTTGTCCAATCTGATGACTCTCCCACGCAAACCGACACCACTAACAGGTAGCCGAAGGCTTCCCCTACCTGTCTGTGGTGATGGTTTGCGTGGGAGTGCTATCAGATTGGACAAATTGACGTTTGAATCTTTGTTTACAAAATCACATACGTCCTTTTGAATAAGTACCCGAGATATAAGCAAGAACTATTAAACGTTTGTCTTTATTTTTTCACCGTCCACGTTGACTGCTCCATGATGGCGATTTCCAGGTAGGTATTAATGCGTTTTTTATTGAGCTGCGATGAATTTGGTAGTTTATTGGTTTTAAAATTGAAGTCCAATGGAATTTCAGGGAGGCATCTAGCGAAGGACCCGAGGAAAGACCAGAAGTTTACCTAGCTGGAGGAATTGCCTAATACCGGATAAGCAACAAGATGCGCATGCTCAATAATTGATGGTAAACCGGAAAACCGGTTGTTGCTCCACTAGGAAGAGAACTAAGCTTCTCTGGATGTCGGTTGCGTACACCAAAACACGGGATCAGTGTGCATAGTGGTGAACTGATGACGTCCGATAGCTCAATTCGATTTTTATTTTCCGCCGCCAACTATGGTTTGTCGGATAGCATGAAACACTTCTGAAAACATTTATCATCAGTGAATCCGAATGATATTTCGTGGTGTGCGAAACGGGGCATCAGTCGAATAAATATTTTCGGATCGATGAATAAATTAACCAACAAAAAAACACCAACAGCGTGCTTTTTCATTTTGAATAAACAAATACATATCATTAAAAACTTTTGAATGAATTTTATAATCTTTAAAAATGAATTTCAATAGGACATCCGCAAATAAATTTCATAAACACCACACATAAATTTTAATTGGCAAAGCTAATAAACTTCATGCAATTTTGAACTTAGGGTTTATTTGACCGAGTTCCATTATTGTCCCAAATATTATTTATTTATAAAGGCTAATTGCAAAAATCTATGTGGTTTCACACATAATAGGTAAACGGAAATTTTCCTCGGTGTAGTCTTAGCCAGGTTACCATTTTTGCATTCGTATATCATGAGGCTAGCACGATGATACTTTTATGCCTGATATTCCTACAGAAATAACCCTCCGAATGGTAGTTGCGACTTGCGACCGCAACATTTTTTTGCGTGTACTCATGGCGGTTTTGACGAAAATTAATGGGTTTTAGCAAAAGATATTTTAGTTCCTACACGGTTAGGTCAGACAACCCAAAATGAAGTTCAAACAACTCAAAATTAAGTTCATTTCACTTAATTTGGACCGTTGCAACGCGTTGGTGGGGGGGGCAAATTTTGAGTTAGATGGTCGAACTCGGATTTGAGTAGTTTCCGTTTGATCCCGTGTGAAAAAGTACCTAAATGTGCCTAAATATTAAATTGTTTCCTCCTAATGTTAAGTTCAAATAGGTTTAAACAACCTAAATTTGAGTTTCCTCTTAATGCGTGTCGCCTTGACTCGTTCAAATCGTCTCTGCCGATCACGTTCCGCGTGGCTGTGGGATCGTTGAGGGGTTCGGTCCGTGCTGTTGCCAATCCTTTCTGTCTTCTATCCTATCCGAGCTTCTTTGCTTATGGTGAGGGAATTGTCACCGCTTGCCTCGAAATGTGTTGCCGCCTTCCCTTGGCGTGTTCCGCCAACAACCGTTTGAGTCTTTGACGAATTACTGCCCACGGTGGTATCGATGTCGGCGATTTATCTGTTGTGGAGCGCCTCGCTCTGTGGTTCCGGTTACGTTTGTTCCTTCCTAAGACCGGAACGTCTACACTAGCCGTTCTTTTTCCTTCCTTGTGTCACGAACAGCACTCCCCAGATGCCGCGGACATGGCAGACACCACAACCACAGACAAACAGACGTAACACAAGAGAAAATATCATCGACCATGACTTTAACGACCAATTTGAATTTGATTTATTGCGCGTTTCACAACTAGAGGGCTAGCGTCGTAATCCTTCGAGTTTGACATTTCACTCTAGCGCCTTCTGGTGACAATGTCATACGAAGCATTGTTTCGTGTAACATGCTCGCAAGATGGTGTAGACAGGGGGGTAATATGCGGTGCATCGCGCCTCCTCTGCATGTAGTATGAAGCAAATGTAAATAAACAATCCCCCAATTTTTTCGTTAGTCAGCAGTAGTGTAGGTTAACCAATATCCTACAAGATTCCAGTTCGAAAAATGTTACACTTGCCAAGCGGGGTGGCCCAGGGTGGCTCGCCTTTCCCAAGCGGCGAGGCCCGGATAATACATCTTAGGTAGGCGTGATTTGTTCGTGGATGACAGGCTTACTCCCCCCCTGGGTGTAGAGGAGTTGAGCGATCGATTTTTTAAGAAAATGTTCAAGCTGTTACGTCTGTTTGTCTGTGCCACAACTCTGTCTCCTCTACTTCGTTTGTGACAGCCAGCGGCTCTCAGTGTGTCGCGAACGGAAGCGACGAATTATTGTTGTGTTGGTTGCGAGTGACAAGATAATTTCCTATTCCCCTCTTGTTTGCAAGACAGACTTCCCTTGCAGCACGATGTTTTAATCGCAAAGTGTTCACTTACGCTCCAGGGTTTGTTTATTTTTATTTTTTTGAGTTTGCACACAACAAAATACAATTAAAAAAGCTTCAAAATACGAACGTAATACCAGGAACTAATAACCGGGACATCGGAGTCCCGAAGAACCGATTTAAAATTCATGCAACCCAGATGAGCTGACGAGACCAGCACCGCCAGAGGCGCTAGTGTATTTTACTCATATTATGGTAAATTTATTTGAAAGTGTTTGCTGTGAGTTTTGACAGTTTTGGCTGATTGACGTCTTTGACAAAATCGAATGTACGCGCGCCAAAAAAGTGTTTTTGGTTTTTTCGCTTCTACAGTTTCCTTTTCGTTTTCGGGATTATTGAAATTAAAACTGTTATCTGGTTCTACAATTAATTTATATCCCGTCTAAAGGTAAGTTTAATATTATAATATCTGAATTACAACTATATTTTTTTGTTTCTATTTGCAGCATCCGTAAATTCCTCACCATGTTGATTTGATTGAATCACAAGTTATTGACACCGATAGAGAACTATTTATATACCGTCAAGGGGCGGAAAGGGAAATTGGAGCAGCACAGGATCGGCAGCCGAGGAAAAACGGTGACCGCGAAATAGCCTATCACAAAATGTTGAGAATGAACCTTGTGCCCCCTAGTTGGCAAAAACCTAAGGAACCGGAGCGGGAGCGAAACAAGGCACTTTCCGCTGAAAACTTCTACGTGACCTTCCTGGAACGATCGGCTAATGTAAGCATCGTCACTGTTTGATATGTTTATTTAATAGCCGAAACAAGCACCAATTACGTCTCAGAAAAATAGCCCGCTTATACTGAACCCCAGGCTGAACTTTTCCATAGCCTGCCGGAAATTATTCACTTGCACACCATCCATGAGTATTCGGAGGAATTTGTTACTGGAACGTTACGCTCATATGTAATTCTCCATGCTGGCCACAAAAGAACTGCCGGAGCAGAAAAACATGCGACAGCTAGACCGGGCAAGTTAATTTTTGATTCATTATAATTTTCAGTTTATTTTTCTAATACTTATTTTAGTTAAACTTTCATTCAATTTCAATTTAGTTAATGTAACTTAATAGATCTGATTGACCCTAATTTACTTAATTCAAAAAGTGTTTGATAAAAATGACTTATTCGACTAAATACAACCAATAGGTAACAGTAGTCGAATAGGTAGGTATTAGGGTGGTTCAAACAATCGATTTTGCTCCACAGTGCTCATCCAATTCTTTGCCATGTTCTGAGTGTCCTCTGAAAATTTGAGCTCATTTGGATTAAAACTGATTTAGCACAAGCCGTTTCAAGTTTGCATGCAAATTAGTATGGGGAAATTAATTTTTTCATTATACTGTTAATGACGTTCCCCCATTAAACGCAGGTTAAAAGAAAACCTACATAGCAAAAGGGAATACTCAACAGCTTCCACCTAACGAAAATCGCATGTTGATTAATCACCCCAATAATTAGTAATCGATTTTAAGCCAGGTTGCGAATCTTTAGTCATGATCGTTAAACTTCTTTGAGGGCATCACTGAAATGTGCAGTGCAACATAGTAGCCTGAATTTGTATGTGCTATCTTTCGCGCCACGAGCAGCAATGTTGCCTGTTGATGGGTTATGCAATTAGCTCCAGAAAACTACGGTATAGATTATATTCGATTACTAATTATTGGGGCGATTAATCAACTTGCGATTTTCGTTGGGTTAAAGGTGTTAAGTATTCCTTTAAGGTGTGTAGGTTTTCTTTTAACCTGCGCTTAATGGGGGAACGTCATTAACAGTATAATGAAAAAATAAATTTCTCCATACTAATTTGCATGCAAACTTGAAACGGTTTGTGCTAAATCAGTTTTTATCCAAATGAGCTCAAATTTTCAGAGGACCCTCAGAACATGGCAAAGAATCAGATGAGCACTGTGGAGCAAAATCGATTTTTTGAACCACCCTAGTAGGTATACACTTTTCTAATTTTATCGAGAAATTTGTACATTTTTTTTTCAAATTTCTACAAGATTCCTTAAAAAATTCCTCGCGAACTTCTTGAAGCTGTTCTCTAGAATTAAGAAGAGAGTTTCTTTGGGATTTCCTCCGAGTATTCATAGGAATTTCATCAGTAATTCATCCAAAGATTATTTGAATATTTGATTTATATTCAGCACAATTTTAATTTACATAGATGTAATAGACTTGAATAATTTACTGAATAAATTGTTGACCAAACTGACTCTTTTGACTAATTCCAGCCAATACCATCAAAGCAGTTTTCCACGAATTCCTCCGGATATACTTTCTAAATCATTTCATGAGATTTCTGCAGAAATATTTTTAAGGGCTCCTTTAGAAATACATTTTAAATTTTTGTGAATTCCTCCGGAATCTCTTCAAGAAAACATCGCGTGATTCCTATGGCAGTTTCTTTTGGTATTCGAGTATTCTTTCAGAATTTATTCCGGAAGTCCTCCGGCAATTCAAGAATCCCTCCAGCAATTCCTTCGAGAATTCCTCCGGCAAGTTCTTTTGGAGTTCCTCCCGCAATTCCTTTGGAAATTCCTTCGTAAATTCCTCTGGCAATTACTTCGTGAATTCCTCAGGCAATTATTGTCGGCGTAGCACCAACTTAGAATTCGGAAGTCGGGACTTCCGAACCGAACTTTCTTCCGAAGTTTTATCTGTCAAAATAATTGATGCGTTGTTTAGCACATCTTTAGGCGAATCCAGCGCACTATTTCCGAAGTTGGGAAAGTTGCCTGTATCTTGAGAATAATCAAACTTCGGTATAAAACGCGTTCTAATATAATTCCGGATAGACAATACTTCAGGAATTCCTCAGGCAATTATTTCAGGTATTCCTCCGGCAATTCCTTCGGGAGATTTCCCACGAATTCCTCTGGGATTTCTTTTGAGCAATCCTCCGGATATTCTTTCGGGAATTCCTCCGGATATTCCTTAGGGAGCTCATCCGGAAATTCCTTTGGGAACTCTTGAAAATTCCTCCGGCAATTCCTTCCGGAATTCCTCAGGTAATTACTTCAGGATTTCCTCTGGCAATTCCTTCGTGAATTGTTCCGAATATTTCTTCGGAAATTACTCTGGCAATTCTTTCGACAGTTCTTTCAGCAATTTCTTTGAGAATTCCATTGTAAATTCCTCCAGCATTTTCTTAGAAAATTCATCTGTCAATTTCTTCGGGAATTCCTCCGGCAATTCCTTCGATCACTCCTACGCCAATTTCTTAGAAAATTCCTCCGGAAATTTCTTCGAAAGTCCTCCGTAAATTCCTCTGGCAATTCCATTGGGAATTCCTCCGAAATTACTTCGGGAAATCGACAGGAAATTATTTCGGGATTTCTTCCGGCAATTCCTTCAGGGGTTTTCACAGGAGTTCTTCTAATGTTTCCTCTGTAAATTCCTCCGGCAATATTTCTGGAAATTTATTCGGCCATTCCATCGGGAATTTCATTGGCTATACCTTCGGGAATTCGTCCGGCAGTTCCTTCGGAAATTCATCCTGAAATTCCTTTGAGAATTCCTCCGGCAATTCTTTCAGGAATTACTTTACTTACAATTACAACCACTTCTGGAGCTTTTACAGGAATTTCTCTGAGATTTCCTCCGATAATTCGTCTGGCAATTCCTTCGAGAATTTCTCCGGCAATTCCTTCGGGAGGTCCTCAGGCAATTACTTCCGGAATTCCTCAGGCAATTTCTTCGGGAGTTTTTTCAGGACGGCAATTCCTTTGAGAATTGTCAGTCAATTAATTCGGGAATTTCTCGATCCGAAAATTGCCTAGACCGGCACCGGGAATCGAACCATTGGGAATCGGGAATGAAATTTCTTCAGGAACTCTAATTTCTGGAGGAACTCCTCGAGGAAATCCCGGAGAAACTCCTAGAAGTGTTCTTAGTTGAAATTCCCGGAGGAATTCCTGTAGAAATTTCCGGAAAACTCCAGCAGGATTTTTGGAGGAATTCCTAGAGGAATCCACAGAGGAATTACCTGGAATCCACAAGAAATACCAAAAGAATTTCAGAATAAATCACGAGGCGGTTTGAGAAGTATCGTTAAAATAAAGCAGAAATAAATAATATATTCCTTCGGGATTTGCTTTGGGAATTTCTCGAGGAATTCTTCTAAAATTCTTCCGAGAATTGCTTCGGGCATGCCTCCAGAAATTGGTTCTGGAATTACTCAAAGAGATTCCTTCGGGAATGCTTAATACACCTAAAATAATCTTCGAGTGCGAATTACTGGAGTGCCCTCATTAAGTCCTCCGGAAATTATTTCGGGGAGCCTTCCAAGAAATACTTTGGGAAGTCCGCCTGGAATTGCTCTTGAAGTTTTTTTTGGGAATTCCTCCGGAATTTTTTTCAGAAACCCTCTGGGAACTTCTCCGAGAAGTCGGGAATTCCTGTGAGAATTATTCTAACATAAATTCGAAAATTCCTCCGGGAATTCTCCTGGAAACTCCTCGAGGAATTCCTCCTGAAATTTCTTCTTCTTCTTCTTGGCATTACATCCCCACATTGGGACAGAGCCGCCTCGCAGCTTAGTGTTCATTAAGCACTTCCGCAGTTATTAAACTACGAGGTTTCTAAGCCAGATTACCATTTTTGCATTCGTATATCATTCGGCTATCACGATGATACTTTTATGCCCAGGGAAGTCGAGATAATTTCCAATCCGAAAATTGCCTAGACCGGCACCGGGAATCGAACCATCGGGAATCGGGAATGAAATTTCTTCAGGAACTTTAATTTCCGGAGGAACTCCTAGACGAATTTCAGAGGAACTCCTCGAGGAAATCCCGAAGAAACTCCTAGAGGTGTTCTTAGTTGGAATTCCCGAAGAAATTCCTGTAGAAATTTCCGGAAAACTCCAGCAGGATTTTTTGGAGGAATTCCTAGAGGAATTCCTGAAGGAATCTCTAGAGGAATTCCTGAAGGAATCCTCAGAGGAATTCCTGAAGAAATCCCCAGAGGAATTCCTGGATGAATTCCCATACAGGAACGCCTGGAGTAATTCCCAGAGGAATTCTTGGAGAAATTCTCGGAATAATTCCTGGAGAAATTCCAGGAGGATTTACCGGAGAAACATCGGAGGTATTCCCGAAGAAATTCAAGGAAGAATCCCCAGAGACATTCCCGGAGAAATGCCAAAAGGAATTACCGAAGAAATTTCTGGAGGAATTACCGGAGGAATTCCTGGAGGAATTACCGAAGGAATGCCTGGAGGAATTACCGAAGGAATGCCTGGAGGAATTACCGAAGGAATTACCGAAGGAATTCCTGGAGGAATTACCGAAGGAGTTCCTGGATGAATTACCGAAGGAATTCCTGGAGGAATTACCGAAGGAATTCCTGGAGGAATTACCGAAGGAATTCCTGAAGGTAATTCTGGAGAAGTTCCTGTAGGAATTTCTGGAGGAGTTCCTGTAGTAGTTCCCGGAGGAATTCCTGGAAGAATTCCCATAGAAATTCCCATAGCATTTCCAGGTGGAATTTTTGAAGGAATTCCTGAAAAAATCCACAGAGGAATTCCTGGAGTAATTCACAGAGTAATTTGTAGTAATTTCTGAAGGTACGCCAGGAGGAAATCGCAGAGGAACTCCTGGAGGAGTTCTTAGTTGGAATTCCCGGAGGGATTGCTTTAGAAATTTCCGAAGGAATTTTTCAGAAATTTACCGAGGAATTCCTGGAGGAATCCCCAGAGGAAATCCTGGAGGGATCCCCAGAGGAATTTCTGGATGAATTCCCAGAGAAATTCCAAAAGAAACGCCTGGAGTAATTCCCAGAGGAATTCCTGGAATATTTCCTAGAGAAATTCTTGGTGGAATTCCCGGAGGAATTTCTTGAGGAATTCCTAGAGGAGTTACCAGAGGAATTACTGGAGGAGTTCCCAGAGGAATTACTGGAGGAATTTCTGAAGGGATTCCTGCTGAAATTACTGGAGAAATCCATGGAGTTCCTGGTGGAATCTCCAGAGGAACTCCTGGAGGAATTTCTGGAGGGATTCCAGGAGGAATTTCAGGAAGAATTACTGGAGAAATTTCTGTAGGAGTTCCTGGAGGAATTTCTGGAGGAGTTCTCATAGGAATTCCTGCAAGAATTCCCACAGGAATTGCTAGAGGAATTCCCAGGGAAATTTCTTAAGGGATTCCTGCTTAAATTACTGGAGAAATCCATGGAATTTCAGGAGGAATTAACAGAGGATTTCCTAGAGACATTTTCAGAGGAATTCCGATTTTTTCCGAATTCCGATCCGAATTTTCCAATGGAATTTTGAGGGAGTTCCCAGAGGAGCTCCTGGCGGAATTCCAGGAGGAATTCCCGGAAGAATTCCTGGAAGAACTCCGGGAGCAATTTCTAAAAGAATTCCCGGGTGAACTCCTGGATGAATTCCAGGATGAATTCCTATACGAGTTTCTGGAGAAATCCCTGGACGAATTCCGCTTGCGATGGGATTTAGAAACGTTTAAAGCTCGTGAAGAAGTACAAAATAGAGGTCATTCCAAAAGAAATGTTACAAACGTTCCTTATAAACAATACTTCCTATGAAATTCAACTGAGAAAAGAAATAATTTAAACTAAATTTTTAAACATTTTTTTAAAAGTGTATTCGAACTTATTGAACACCCTGTATATCCTTAGATTTTCTGAAGGATTCCGCAGATCCACAGCAGGTATAACTAGATTTCCCCATAACAAGTGAAAATCTCCAGAATGCTTAATATTTATATTTCATATCAAATTTTAATTTTCCCAGCAACCGTGGAAAAATAATTCTCTACTGGTCCATGGATGTGCTGCGTCATCTTCTTCTCGTCTCGGTTTCGATCGAAAACCTTGGATTTCCTCCTGAATCAGCAGTAAACCTGCGCCAAACTGCGGAAATTGTTTCCGAGTACATAGCAGCCGACTGCTGAACTGGTTTGTATCATTCATACAAGCTTTGTCCTTTGCAAATTTCAATTTTGTTTTTTTTTTACAGCACCTTCGTCATGGAATGTTTTCGGCACTTTTAAGTTTTCCGTTTGCTGTTCCCCAGGAGATCCATACGTCGAGCACCTGTGCCAATCTTTACTGCGGCAAATGCCTCCGGGTACATAGCAGCCGACTGCTAAGCTAGTTAGTATGCTTTATAACCTTCGTCCTTCGCAATTTTCAATATAGTTTACTCTCTTTACAGTGCCTTCATCGCGGATTCTTGGAAAAAACGTTCTATTCCTGCTATTTTGGGAAGTATCAAGTTTTCCGCTTGCTGTTTCCGGTAGATCCATACAACGTGCACCGACAAGCACTACCACCACTCGGATAACTTCGCCATTATTTATAAAAATCTTTAATTTAAGTATTGAAATGGAATAAAAATAAACATCGATGGAAAAAATAAACTGTAAACAACTCTATGAGGGCTGGCTGGGAACTGCCCAAATGGTTCTCTACCCTACTTTGGACTCCGCAAGACACTCCGATCGAATAGAGTTCGCCGCCGTACCAAACTGACACTCTACAAAACGCTCATTAGACCGGTAGTACTCTACTGACACGAGACCTGGACGATGCTCGTGGAGGACCAATGCGCAGTTGGAGTTTCCGAAAGAAAAGTGCTGCGTACCATCTATGGTGGGGTGCAGAGGGCGGACCGTACGTGGAGGAGGCGAATGAACCACGAGTTGCATCAGCTGCTGGAAGAACCATCCATCGTTCACACCGCGAAAATCGGACGACTGCGGTGGGCCGGACACGTAGCCAGAATGTCGGACAGTAACCCGGTGAAAATGGTTCTCGACAATGATCCGACGGGCACAAGAAGGCGAGGTGCGCAGCGGGCAAGGTGGACCGATCAGGTGGAAGATGACTTGCGGACCCTTCGTAGACTGCGTAGTTTGCGACGTGTAGCCATGGACCGAGCCGAATGGAGAAGACTCTCATTGTACTTCCAGTTGAAAACCGAAGTGAGCTCTCGCGACAATCGAGTTTTCTCCCGTTTCCTTTTGTCGCAACTACGTGGCGACTAGTGCGCATCATGGCGCACAGTGGTGGCATAGATACGTACTACTCGCGATGCAGTTGCGACATCAGGAAATAAGGAAAAACTCAATCGTCGCGAGAGCTCCGACGGGTTTATATGATGTTTTCTCATGCAAAAATCACAAATGAGGTTGACCAAATTGTTAAAAACTAAAATTAAGAACCGTATGGAAATTTCACATGGGTAGTTCACAACGCGCATTTTCGCCTACTATGCAGGACAACGTCTGCCGGGTCGACTAGTATAATATAAAAATATAATGAATAGTGGATTGGTAAAGGTATTGTTTTATTGCTTGGTTAGTTGATTGATAGTTTGCATAAATGGTTGATTGATTGCTTTATTGGTTGTTTGATTGGTTGGTCGGCTGGCTAGTTAATTGGTTGGTTTTTTGGTTGCTTGAATGGTTGATTAGTTGGTTGGTTGATTGAAAGATTAGTTAATTTGTTAGTTGGTTAAATGGTTAATTGCTTGATTGGTTGGCTAGTTGATTGGTAGCTTACTTGAATGGTTGGTTGGCTGATTGGTTAGTTGCTTAGTTGCGAACCCAGTATCCAGAAGGTAGCTAAAGCCGGAAGGGTACGATGGGCAGGACATGTTGCAAGAATGCCGGACAGCAACCCTGCAAGGATGGTGTTCGCTTCCGATCCGGCAGGTACGAGACGGCGTGGAGCGCAGCGAGCGAGATGGGCAGACCAGGTGCAAAACGACTTGGCGAGCGTGGGGCGTATCCGAGGATGGAGAGATGCGGCCTCGAACCGTGTATTGTGGCGTCAAATTGTTGATTCAGTGTTATCATAAATATAATAGCCCTGTTTGTCTGTCCGGTGACTAGCCAACCAGACGCAGCACGCGGGTAAATTCTCACAAAAAATAAAATATTTGACACTTCAATTCTTTTTTACTATCAGATGCAGAAAACAAAACCAATGACAACCTTAGACAACCAGACACAGCATTTGATGAAAAAAATCACAGACAACAGACGTTGAAAATTTTGATTTTTTTTAATGCAGAAAAGAATCTATCACTCTTATTTTATTGAAAAAAAAAACTTGACACGGGCGCTACTGCGTCCACAAATAAACTAGTCTGTTTAGATATTAACTAAATAAATGAATGAATGGGGGTCTGCCAGAACGTTATGGCTAATATATATTTTAGAAACCTTTTATACAAGTGGGAGGATATAGGGATTGAAAATGGTTAATTTTAGCGTTATGTAATTTGTAAATGAACGCTTAGCACATTTTTTCAGTACCGTATATGTATGTAAAAAAGTTCATTTCTTCGAATGAGTAATTATAATTGTTTTTTATTACGAAAACTGATACTCTTTGTTTCAAATTCAACTACATCATTGGTCACTTGTCATAAGACGAGTTTGTACAGTCCCATTGAATTCCACCACTTAATTGTATCTTGACAGATACGTATTTCGACCTCAACAGTAAGGCCGTCTTCAGTGTCTCGTACTTGACTCGACTCAAGTGACACTGAAGACGGCCTTACTGTTGAGATCGAAATACGTATCTGTCAAGATACAATTAAGTGGTGGAATTCAATGGGATTGTACAAACTCGTCTTATGACAAGTGAAGACATTCCACTAAAAAGCTCAAAATAATTTTCTTTACATCACTGGTGTTCTGTTGAGAATCACCAACCGATACACTCATCATCGTATCCTGTTGGTCGTCGATGTTGGTTTTGTCTCCGGAGTAATCAGCCACTTCATACTATTTGATAAGCGAATTATTGCGAAATATTGCGCTGTATATGATCATCATATTTACAACGTTCGCGTGCCATCTTGTGGAGCAGTGTGTTGTCTTAGATTTCTGGTTTGTTCACGTTGATGCCCGGCAGCTGGAGAAACAGCTCCAAAAAGTTTGCCAGGTTCGTCGCGCACATGTATGATATGGACGTCCTTCTGCTTCGTTCTGTCGACTTGGAAGACAGTGAAATGCCGGTTTCTACGATGTCACGAAAGACCTATAGGTACAAGGTGGGTACTAGCTAACTTCACGGAACCACGTATGGACACCCTCAGCAGAATAAGACATTTTATGAGACATTTCGCGGTGGCCCGTTTGTTTACTTCTAATGTTTTGTTTTGGTATGATTCTGCGTGAACATTTCGTTAGGTCCGAACATAAAATAATGTTTGTAACGTTTTACTTTTCATTCGTGTTTTCTTCAGCATTTCATGCTTAGAATGCAATGGTATGAATTATCTAATAATACATTTTAAGAATCATATGGAAAACTATGTTTGAAATGAATGAATGAATGTTCTAAAACCCTGGTAGACGAAAAGTAAAACAGGCAGAATTGATAATGGGACCCATCGGAATGTTCGGTGCGAAATTACGAAACAAACGGGCTTCCACTAATTGTCAAAGTAGATAAACACGAGAAAAACAGCTGATTCGATCTGTCTCATAAAATGCCTTATAGTTTTGTTTATGTCAGTTTTGTTTCTTTTCAAACACATGACATCCTTGCTTGACACTGAAGGCTCTGCAGTAAAAACTTGAAAGTGTGCCCATACAAGTGTGCTGTGCCGCGGGCACATTTTGCCGAGTGGTGCCTTGGGAGGAGGCGAATAAACTACGAGTTGCTTGCATGATCTGCTGGGAGAACAATCCATCGTCCACACCGCAAAAATCGGACAACTGCGGTGGGCCAGGCTCGTAGCCACAATGTCGGCGGAAACGCGGTGAAAATGGTTCTAGACAACCATCCGACGTGCACAAGAATGCGAGGTGTGCAGCGGGCAAAGTGGAAGATGACTTGCGGACCCTCCGTAGACTGCGTGGTTGGCGACGTGTAGCCATGGACCGAGCCAAATGGAGAAAACTCTTGAGTACTGCATAGACCACTTGACACATCGGCCTTAGTATGAATGAATAACGAGCACATTTTAGCATAGGATTGTGTATATAGATACAGGGGTATACTGCCGTGAATCGCATATTTGTCCCATATGAATAGGAAACCCTGCAAAGATGGGACAGATATGCGATTCACTGCAGTACATGTACTCTATAATGAAATTGACCAGAGATTAGAAAAGCATTTTCCTCTAATAATGAAATAAATACTTCCTTACACTCTTACAGTGATTCATATTCCACGGGAAATTCAATAAAATATAGAACTTTAGTTCATAAAAGGGCTAGAATAAATAACTACTTAATTAATTAATGAGATTAAACTCTGACCGGACTGTTCCGGCACCCGTCTAACCTGATCCTGTATCCGGGCTAACTGACCTTGTAGAACCGTCGCCACCACGGCACTAAATTCCACTTCCGGCTCGGAAGCCGAGTCGGTCGAAATCGAAGCAGTGGCCGCCGGTCCGGACTCTGATCGATCAAAACCCGTTCCACTTGTGGTTCGAATCGGACGTGTACAAGCTCTGTAGCTTCATCCGCGGAACAGTCTTCGCTGCCGACTCATGTATCTGCTGGCGCTGGTCCAATTTCTGCTGGGTGGACAACACCCGGTCACAGAACCCCACGTCGAAGACGTATTTTCGGACTCCGTGTTTAGATTTGACATGGGCCATCAGATTACGGTCGTAGTCGTAAATTTGGCACATCCCTCATACGGCACTAGAACACTTCCTGCTCTTTGCCACCTTCGTGACGCTTCTGATGCACCTGGATGTGAGCTTTAGGGTTCTTTTCGATCACAAATGTCGCACTGATACAAAGTCATGCGCTGCAGCTTCCGGTGAGCAATGCATCCAACGCGTGAACTCCGACGTACACTTCTGAATGGCTTGGTTTGTCTGATAATGTCGCAATGATTTCATGAAACAGGTTCACAGTGTTCACATCGTGCGGATACTGCCCAGTATGGTGGAACCGGTGGAACAGATGTTGCTGCTCGCCGCATTCGTCGCAGATCCATGATTTGCCGAGAACGTCCTTCAGGTCTTGGTGCCGTCGCATAGCGCTCGCTCGGTGGCGAAGGTTTTGGTTCAAGAAAGACGTTTGCATCGAATCTGGTTGGATGTGGATTCTTTGGTGTTCCGGATGTGGTGATTCAAATGGCTCCGATTGGTGTACTCCTTGGCGCAATTCGGTTCCGGAATCCGGCCAGCGTACTCTTCACTCAAAAACTCGAAATTATAACAAACATATAACAAAGGTAATGTAATGACAGAATGGGAAAAAAAAACATTAAAAAAAACATCCATGCTGTGAGTTATGTGTGCACGGAAAAGAATCATGCGGGAAATTGATAGCTGACAGCGTCTGCTTATACTAATGACACACTGGTGGTACAAGTACCATGGTACAAGAATCTTGAAATGAGTACCATACCAATTATTGTCTTTATTAAAGATAGTCTTGGAATAATTTCCTTGTTCTCTTGTACCATGGTACAAGTACCACAGGTGTGTCCTTAGTATTAGTGTCTTTTCAGTTGTATACCTAGGACTCCTACACACCGAATGAGATTTAAGCGCAACACAAGAAAATTCCGAGTGCCAGATCCCGGTATTAGTCCCTGGTAATACTAAAGCTAAGCTAAAGCTTAGATTAATAATACATAGATACACCACTCAAGGTGAACACCGGGCAACAAAATAGCAGCGCTATTCACACAACTACCGGTCATTGGGTGAACTAGTTGCTCCCTGCTCATTTCACGCTAACAAGAAACAAATCGAGAGTACTTTTTCAATTGAGACTATTTTTTGAAAGGATGTATTATATTTTTCTAATGTCGCATTCGTTAATTCCCAGTGCAAACGTAGGTTCGAAGCAGTTCCAGCATAACTTCTGTCGTTTTTTAATTACACAGGTTGAATTTAGTTTAGCACTAGTCTAAACCTCAAAACACGTAGTTTAACACTGTTATTTTACAGTTTTGCACCTGATTCGCCAATACAACTATGTTGCAATTGCCAAAACCATATGGGTGAAATAAACAAGTAGAAGGGAAAACTATCCGCGAAAAAGACAATCGTTTGGCAAATATTCATAAGCTAATTTAGGTTTTTCTCCCATGCGAATCTGTTTTAATTAAATTTGGAAGTTGGAAGAAACTTAAAAATTCCTTTTGAAACATCTAAGAAACTACCGTTGGGGATCTTTATATGCGGTCAGAAAAGTATCTTTTAGAAATTCCGAAAGGAATTCTTTCTGGAATGGTTTCAAAGTTCTTCTGGAATTCGTTCGAAAATTCTTCCATTGATTGTTTTGAGAGTTCCTTAAGGAATTATTGCGGGAGAAGTTCCAGGAATTCCTTCAAAAATTCTTCCAGAAAATCATTATAAAATTCGTATAGATTTTTTTCGTGAATTCTTTCAAGATTTCGTTCCAGAATTCTTCATAAAATTTCATCGGAAATTCTTTCAGGAATCTTTTCTTGAATTATTCTATGTATCCTATGTATCCTTGTTGAATTCCTCCAGGAACTCATTGGGGATTTTTTCAGGCATTCTTTAATAAATTCTTCAAGAATAATTCCAGGCTGTGTTATAAAATGTCATCGGCATGCCACTTGACTTATTTATTTAGAGCTTTTGTAGAAGCCTGATTCACTTCATAATTTTTATGAAGCCATAATCCTTGAGTAGACCAATATTTTTGTCCAAAAGTACATGGCTCTAATACTAAATCTGTAGTTAGAGAGTGGAATCTCTCCAAAAAGTCACCTGTCATTTGACATAATGTTATTTGAATGACGTTTTGCCAAAACGTAAAACGAAAAATAGCTTAATTTTTGAACTAGCCTGATGTTGGTTCAAAATCGATTGAATGTTCAGCCAAACCTAAAAAACAACATTTTGACGATTTTTAGTTTTAAATTTTGAACATAGTAAACATGGCTTCTTAGGGATAGTTGACCTCAGACATATCATCGGTTAAGCGAATAAAAACAAGGAGGGTCAATTGGAAATTCGGAGGAAATCTTAGGTACATTTTGCTGTTGGAAGCCAAAATACATGTGATAAGCCGTTTGGCCCAAACTCACAATTGTCACCAACCAGAATGTATGAATGCTGCATTCATTCTCGAATACAACCTGTTGTGAACAAATCGTATAATGCTAAGTACCCAAAAGTGTGTCTCAATATGTTTCTATATATGGAAATTTTGAACTATTGTACTTTTTACAATATGCGAGTTGTCATGATCAAGGATGTTATCGATCATTTAGTAATCTGCCCTCGATCATTTAGTAGTTTGTCAATAACTCATTCCAGAGGCTAAATTTCAAAATGTGTTGTATGGTGAACTTCTAGTGCAAAGGTTTATCTACAACTCTCCCTAACAGTTCGTTGTTCGAATTTCGCTAATAACGGAGCTATATCGCTAGTAGCAGTAACTTACACGCTTAGATTGATTTACCTATTTATGGGTACTTGCTTCACTCATATATGGGTAAATTTAATTATACCAATATTATTAGTAAAATTTACCTAAAAAATCGGTTAAATTTACTGATATTCTGGAGAAACCGACCTTACCTATATATGAGTGATCGTATTTACCCATATTTGGGTGAAAAAATAAACATAACAAATACGTACTGAGCACCACCGGGGCCACCGTGATAATGTCGCAGTAGTGTGAAAATTTTCGCTGTTTAATGCTCGATACCGTCACAATCGACGAATATTCATGTAGTTCCGAGTGCAGTTCTTGATGTGAGGTAAATATTTTGTTATCTTTCAGTAAAATTGGTATATTGTCTATCCGGAATAAATTTATACCGCTTTTTATACCGAAGTTGGATTTTTCTCCAGATACAGGCAACTTTCCCAACTTCGGAAATAGTGCGCTAGATTCGCCTAAAGATGCGCTAAACAACGCATCAATTAGTTTGACAGATAAAACTTCGGAAGAAAGTTCGGTTCGGAAGTCCCGACTTCCGAATTCTAAGTTGGTGCTACGCCGACAATATATTTATTTAATTACCATTCATTTTCTTCACACAGCTTTTCTCAACCAGTTCCGATCATTTTGAGCTGCTGTCGGATGTCAACCTCGCAAAAGGTGATCGTCGTTATATTATGAGAAAGAGGACTACTTCCTGAAACATCGGTGGAGAACTACTCACAGCTGCGAGTCTCTGATTCCGGTTTATTACGTTCTTGAGACCTACCCCTAGTGTTACGGAATCAATGCGCCAACGACCATCGTAGTTTTACCATTGAGAGCCACGCCGTTGTCCCGTGAAGATTTCGATTCCCACTCAACAGGGCCCCACTGCGCAGCATTTAACCATTGGTCCTTAAACGACTGCTCCTGTGCGGGTGCGAACATTGACGGTACCAGGCAGTCTGGCACCCAAGACATAAATGGGCTTAGCTAAAATTCTCTCGATCTTTTGCTAAAAGGTCCACCGAACGTAAAAATCATTTCCGGACGTAAGAATCATCCAAAGATGTTCTCGATGTTCAGTTCAATTCGCATGCTGCCTCGTCTTTTCGCTCCCGAAAGTGGCCGACAAGAAGAACAGGTCGGAAAAAGGGGAAGGAGAAAAATTCAGTCGGACCGGCCAACTGATCGACGAGGGCATCCCCCGAGGGAACGTAAGCCAAGGAGGAGTTATTCTTTTTGTGTACCAAGAGCTGCTGTTTTATGCTGCTGCTCCAACATCCGGATCGCAGATTTTTTATTAGATTGGTAGGTTAGGTAGGGTGCCTTTTAAATCCCTTGAACCCAGTTTTCGCCCACTTTTGCTTCAAAATCATTTCTCAGAAACTACACTGCCGTAAAAAACCTTCCGAAGTTTATAAGTTTGCCTTATGAAAATTAGCCACAAGGATTCGGTTTGAAAAACATAAGGTAGCCTTATGAACCAGAATGAACTTTGGATGAATCAGGTCCATAAGAAACATTTACGTTAATCTTATGTTTGCCTTACTAATTTCATTGAGCAACCTTATGAAATTTCATACGTTTGCTTTATGAAATTCTTACAACATCAATATATATTTTTACTCATGATTTATCATATTAAAAAATAAAATAATTTCAAATAATAATTATACATAACTATAGTTGATGTTTATCTGGGTGCTGCGGATAGAGCCGCTTTTCTGCGCTCAAGTGAGTAGAGGGATATATTGAAATCACTTCCATAAACAAAATTATTTTGCAGTTACTTGGCTGTCAAACATTTCCCGCTCTTCGAATTTCTCTTTCCACGCTGCATGAGGGCGCACAAATGCGCTAGACTCTACATGACTTTACAATTGTTTACATACATTCATGCTCCAATCAGCTGCTGAATCTCGTGAAAATTCGTAACGAGTGCTTTCTAGTTGCATTCCTACTAATTTTCCACTCGAAATATAATGTGAGAATATTAGTTACAAAGAATACAAAACTCAAACAAAGTTTATTTTTATTTTTCCCCCAAATAATAACAATACTTCTCGATATTAGATCAGAAACGAACATAACCACAATCTTCAATGTTTGGCTCCGGCACAATAGAAAATTTTGGCTTCAGTTTGACAACCAAATCGATTCTATCCGCACCACCCAGATGTTTATTACAAATAACAATTAAAATACAGATGTTGAGGTATAATAGTGGATGGTAGAACAACCGGATTACTCTAGTGATTTCCAATCATAGCGAAAATATTTCTGTGAAAATTTAAAACTTTTGCTTAAAGCTTTTCCAGTGGAATACTCGGATCAATATGTTCAAATTAAAATATCCCACTACGTCGGTTTTTGTATACATCGGTTGTGGCAGAATCTTATATCTGAAATATAGAAAGAAAATCCTTGATTAATTCATCTAGCTGTATTAGTGCATTTCTCGAGCACAGAAGCGCGTTTAATATCCGAGGTAATATCCGTATTATGATCTGATTTAGAAACGCGTTTTGCTCTAATGCCTCATGTAATATATAAAATGACTTCGAGAATAAATATGGAAAGATATCAGTACAGTCGTCATAATAATAGGTATTTGTCAAGTGTTGCTGATATCGATATCCGTATTTAATTAGTCCGAGATAGTTTGCAAAATGTCTGGATGAACTTGGCAAATATTTGCCATATGGCAAAGCGTGTACTACGGACTTTAAATAGAGGAATAAAGTTTCGAGGACACAAGCAAAATAGCGCACTGGTTGAACACCACCATGCACTATGTATACTGCATGAGTGATCCATGTCACAATGAATAGATATGTAGTACGTAATTATAACTAACTAGTGGACTTGTCCAAAGATAATTTAATACTACAATACTGGTATGATGACCGTTTGGTAGAAATTTCTAAAATAATCACTGAAAACACTTTGCATGCTTGTGACAAGTAGTCTAGTAGCCGCGGCTACTAGCCTTCTGAAGAGAAGCTTTTTAAGTGATTCCTAAATTACTCTAAAGACTATATATACATACCCGTTAAACATTCGGCTGCTAAAAACCACTGATGCACCACTTTTGGGAATTGTTCGCCGCCGTCATCTCCTCATCAGTAGAGCCCATATTACTTTTGATGTTGTTATTATTATTGTTGTGGCCTTCTGGAATTTCAAGTTTTGCAAAATAATTTGCACTTCAGTTCCGTGGGATATTCGGCGCAAATGGATATCTTGCCTACTGCCTGGTACACAATTGTTCAGTGCCGTTTGCACCTTATCGCCTTCCTCGCCTGATACTTGTAGATTGTGATTAATACGTTATATGATTCAGGTAAAGATGAAAATTTTGCAACGGACTATACTGCATGCACGGCGTTGGTCCATCGATCTGCAATAATATGAATGTCAATAATGCAAACAGTATTACCTTTATGTACCACCACCATCACCTCTAGCGGGCTGATTGTTGCCTTGTACCAGACGTTGGTTCTATCCGTTGGATCCAAAACCTCACTGGCAAACAACCCCGATGGAGGGCCATGAGCAGTTTTGCCACTACCAGTGCCGCTAACAAAACCAGTTTCACATAAGTCGAAGGCTCCTCGAAATATTTTTTGTTACCAAAATAGAACTTGAGATGAGGCAAACAAATTTAAATCCTTTGCCGAAACAATGTAGATGCAGGCGAAAGGTAATATTTCCTGGAGTAAAGATCGGATCTTTTTCGATTTTCATTTGTGTTCCCATTCACGGGTTTCCAGGCCAATCTTTACTAGCCATATCGGACAAGGAATTTAGTCATCCGTCTCCAATTCCTTCACGACCGATGGATCAAGTGCTATAAAAATGATTGGGAATTATTATTCGCATTGGTTTGATCTGCAGGAATAAAAGATGTTATTTTAGTTACAATAAAGATTGTTGCTGTCGTCGCTGTCCGGAACATCTTTTGCTGGCTGAGATAGGGCAGGATGGGAAAAAATCCATACGATTTGACAATTCTGTACCCGACATGTTTCGGACAGCAGAACGGTACCCTTTGTTCTTTGTAACTAAAAAAGCGACAATCTTTAACTTTGTAACTAAAATATCTTTTTCGGGAATACTCACTTTTGTATCTCCTTTTAACCACATCCGCTTAATCCAGTAGTAGAATGTATGGTTTCCGTTGCTCCAGGTGCAGAAGAGAAATCTGTTAGTGTACCACATCCTTGTCGACGGTGAACAACTTCGACATTCAGGTGAGATTGTTGACTGGTAGAACCGGTACCGGTATCGCCGCCGACCTCCAGGCCCATAGTGATGTTGACCATTATGTTCTTTCCTTAATGCCATTTCCGACAAGCTATTTTAAAGAATAGTTAGACTATTCGGTTTTTAATGAAAGCTATGTGCCAGGTGGTTGATCTTGGAAGTGTTTCCAGTTTGTGCTAGGGTTTCTGTTTCACGTAGAAATTGTTGGTTGACTGGCGATTTGGCTGAATTCCAGCGATTTGTTGCTTCACCTAACTTCTGCGGGTGGGTTCCAATTAATAAATAATCACTGTTCATAGCAACAATGCCAACAAGCTCAAAATAATTTTCTTAACAAAATGCCGGTCTGATCTGCGCCGCTACCTCTCGGATGATACCATTGCTACAGAAGGGATCTTCCACCGACTGTGAATAAGTATGGAAAATATTACTGACACGTTAAACAATTAGTCACAAGTGATTTGAGTCTACTGGTTTTGCTCAGTGGTGGACTTTGCCGTGAATTAGACGGCCGGCTACACCTGTAAATTGGTTCTTAGGATTACTGTCTTTTACTTGCCATTATATGTGACTACGTCCGATTTCACTTGATCTCCGCTGTCCGCTGTTTAAGTTGAGGTTTCCTGTCAACCATCGCTGTACATAACGCACCGAAAGTTGACTCAGATACTGATACAGGGCACCGGTTTTCAACAAACGGAAACTAAACAAGATTGTTTACCACATGAAAACCACGGAAGGACATTTAATCAATCGAGCACAAATGAACAACAGAAAGACAGTTGGGTTTGAAGAAAGAAAATGAACTCGACCAAATTCATAAGAACTTTTATGTTTTCACACAATATTCACTAATGAATTTCATAAGGCACATTATGAAATATATACTTAAGCATATCGATTTCGTAAGAAACTTATGGATCTCATTTCTAATGAACTCATGCGGTTTCATAAGGCAAGAGTTATGAAAATCCTTATTTTATTTACAGCAGTGTAGTTGAGAAAATTTTATACACTTATTGAAAAAAATATGAAAACTCTGTATCTGTCTTACCCTATCATAAATATTTTAAATTAGATGAAATAAATAACAGTTCGATTTTGATATTTGTCAGATTTCGGTACGGTTAGTCGCGACGTTTCATCAATGTATCCAAGAGCATTATCTTTAGATACCATCACCAGTTCAGGAATTGTATTGCGTCAAATTCCGCACAGCTAACTTGTGATCCGGTGCTTGCTGCGATTGATGTTTCCTCCACCGCAGTGATGAGTAGCTGAGGGATGTTCCGGTTCGGCTGGAATTGCTACAATCAGATGCCATAAATGATTTCTCGCTTAACTTTTCAAAAGGACCTAAGTAACATTTTTTTCATGAAATAATTTGAATAGCGCAATCAACAGAACAACATGAAAGCTATTGATTGCTATATTCAAATTAATTCATAAAATGTTACTTAGGACCTTTTGAAAAGTTTAGCGAGATTTCTCCCGCAGCTGCTTGTATTGAAGCAATATTCAAGCTTCCGGCAAATTTATTACATGAAAGATGTATTTATTTATTCCAATAAAATAATTGGCCTAATATTACTTAATATTTTTTTTATACGTGAAATATGAATTTTATTCAATGTGACTGTAAAAACAAAACAAAAAAAAAATACTCATAAATAGGTAAATTTCACCTATAATGATGTACCCATAAATAGGTAAACATTACCAATATTTCTATGAACTACTTTTACTCAAATATGGGTAAATGGCATTTCACCCATAAATACGTATGTGCACTTTTTCTTGATTATAGGTAATGTTCACCCATATTTGGGTGAACTGAACTAAGCGTGTAGACTAAATGATTGCATATTTTGTTATCATTTAGTATGAGTATAGCAACTAGCACCGTAACTCCTTTAATAGTGGAATTCGAACATCGACCTGTTAAGAAGAGTTGTAGAAAAACCTTCGCACTAAAAGTTCACCCTACAATACATTTTGAAATTAGGCCTCTGGAAAAAGTTATTGACAAACTACTAAATGATCGAACGTAGATTACTAAATGATCGATAACATCCTTGGTCATGATACGAAATCTGATGTAAGTCCTGGAGGTTTAAGTAAATTTTATTTTATTTTGAGTTGTTTTAACTTCAATTTAGGTAAATGGGTTTGACCGTGCAAGTTTAACACTTGCACGGTCAAACCCATTTATCTAAATTGAAGTTAAAGCAACTCAGCAACTGTCAATTTGAATTGTCAAACCAAATGCGCCCGACTGTTCTGTTTCTGAATGCGCACCCCACTGTGTTTAGTTCACCCAACGACCGATAGAGTGTTGTTTCCTGTGGATTACAAGCAGGGATGCCACAGTGAGCAATCTATGTATTAATTATCTAATAGTACGTTCAGATTATGAGCTATATCACTTGATATAGCGAATCTTGACATGAGATGCCATATGCATTATTTCCAGTGAAAACTAGATGTACAAACATTGATGTCAAGATGCTCTATATCAAGTGATATAGCTCATAATCTGAACGTACTATAAGGCTAAAGCTAAGCTAAAGCTAAGCTAAGCTAAGCCAAAGCTACACCGAGGTAAGAAAGTTAGAGCATTCGTTATTTTCAGACAGTCAGCTATTACTGCATATTTTCATCACTAGAATGAATATTTCTCGGGTACTTATTCAAAAGGACATATGTGATTTTGTAAACAAAGATTCAAACGTCGATTTGTCCAATCTGATAGCACAGAGAACAGACGTTCATCTTCATTCGCGTGCTTGTGTAAAAGTTTGTACTGGTCATTTTGAAGTATGTCGTTATGCCCTCGTTGCGCGGTGCTAGTGTGCTAATAAATATGGTTAAAATTTGCCGTGTTTTACTTTTTAGCGCTAGCACAGACAAACAGACATAACACATTGAACATCCACTCATCAAATTCATCGTCGTTTAAACACTAACGACATCTGTTGATTTCAGTTAGTTAGGCAACCAGATGGCGGTAGTAAGCAAACGTCAAACTAGAGCAAAACCGATTTGCGCGCCACGAGTGATCGATTGGCCAACTAATGGTTATTTGAATTGACCAGTAAATCAGTGAACGATGGAAATTTGACGAGTGTTATGTCTGTTTGTCTGTGGCGCTAGTGTTCATTCCGAATTGCTCCCAGGCTCGCTCCTAGGTGGCAGCACTACATTGTTTATGAAGTGTATGCCAACGCCATCACTTAGTGGAATTGAGTTTTTATGTCGGGCAGCCTGCGTTGGCGGCGCTGAGGTGCGATTTAAATCTTTACACACGTTTTTAACGAAATTTTGTTCGAGCATCCATGTCTGTTCTCTGTGCTGATAGCACTCCCACGCAAACCATCACCACAGACAGGTAGGGGAAGCCTTCGGCTACCTGTTGATGGTGTTGGTTTACGTGGGAGCACAGATTCGTAAAATCTTCGTTTGAATCTTTGTTTACAAAAGCAGATAAGTCGTTTTGAAAATTTTGTCTTGAACTAAAATATCTTTTGTTTTAGCAATAGAGGTAATAAACTATAGAGGAATATTGTCGCTGTCGTCACTGGCGAAACATCTTTTGCTGGCGAGGATAGGGCACTAAATGTCAACGAAGGAAAAATCAGAACATTTTGACAGATAGGTACCCAACATGTTTGGGAACGATAACAAAGGGAACCGCAGCGACAGTCGTCCTCTATAATAGAGGTAATAAACTATAGAGGACGATTGTCGCTGCGGTTCCCTTTGTTATCGTTCGCAAACATGTCGGGTACCTATCTGTCAAAACGTACTGATTTTTCCTTCGTTGACATTTAGTGCCCTATCTTCGCCAGCAAAAGATGTTTCGCCAGTGACGACAGCGACAATCTTCCTCTATAGTTTATTACCTCTATTTCCTCTATAGTTTATTACACTGACAAAAATACAATCATATCCATTATGTGTGGCACACATAAATTTTGACTATAGCATTTCCTACATAAAAGCTATGTGAATTCACATAGCATGTATGTGGAAACACACATAACCTTCATTAACTAATAATCTTCATGTGGATTCTCCTATAGCGGGTGGTTATTAACGCTCACATAAATTTTATTTGTAAATTTCTTTAGATTTTTGCCAATAAAAATGTGTGGATTTTTATTAGTGTACCTCTATTGTTTTAGCCAGTAACCGTGTTAAGGATTGTGCATGAACTACAAATTGAACTGCCATCTGTATCTGAACTTGGCGAAATTGCTGCATGAACTGCATGAAAATCGGGCGCATTCGAGGGCTCCAGTCTATTTTGTTAGTGTCAAACTAAACGATTTTCAATAAAAGCAAAAGAAAAATTCTGCGTTTTATTTTGTTTTGTCTCCAGATAGAAAGTGTTTTAACTTTAAAGCAATTCAAAAATGGGAAAAGGATTCAATAATTACATGTGCAAAAAGTTCTTTCATCCCGCCTCCAGAGATAATTTGAAACGGGTAAGTTTTTATTTTGTCAAGGTTGAATATTGATTCGGAATACTGAAGGAAGGAATTTTATGTTTCCAGGTATGGATGGCAGAACAACAGGCGGAGGCCTACAAAAAGAAACAGGAGGAACTGCGGAATCAATATGAAAAGGAACAGGAACTGCACGACAACAAAGCTATGCTCAGCAAAGAAAGCAAGGACAAGCTGAGCGTTAATTTCATGTACGAACTTCCCCCAGGCATGAAGAAGGAACGGGAGAAGGAAACTACCGACGAGGCAGAGTACAAATTCGAATGGCAACGCAAATATAATGCCCCAAGAGAAAGTTACTGTAAGGGCGATACGGAGATTCGTGATCAGCCGTAAGTTGAGATCTTTCCAAGCTGTCAACCAATATAGGAAGCCGTATTCTGCCTCTGCCTATAATTTCATATTTGTCCCATATGGATGGAGACCCCGGTAAAAGAGCTACAAATATGCCATTATAGGCAGCAATTCTCGATTTGTGTGTTTCTGGAACTTTTTTCAAATAGGCGTAACTGTATTTGACCTTGAAATGCAACAGAATGCAATCAGTTATTTCTGTTGGGAACATTAGTTCACCAAAATAGTTTGATTAATACACAATCGCCATTCCAAAAATCATGATAAGAATCAATAGATTAATAGTGTATGTACGCCGATTTGAAAAAAGCTCATAAAATTTGTTATCGTTTCCTGAGAATGTCAGGTTCGACCATGGTACCACATCAGCATAATATGAATAGAAATGACCCAAACTCAGAACCATAAATGATAGCAATGACCAAACAGTAATCCGCTAGAATACTCCTTTACAATATTTTTCCATTCTTAGATAAGTTTGATAGTAATCGAGTCAATATTTTCAGATTTGGTATTCAAGTGCGAAACGTACGTTGCATCAAATGTCACAAATGGGGGCATATCAATACCGATAAGGAATGCACAATGTACAGTCTATCCATGAGCGAAGCCAAAAAAATTCATTCCGAGGCCGAAGCCAATCAAGTTCTTTCGAAAAACGATTTGGAACAAGGTCTCCGTGAAGATGGCCTTGCTATGAAGAGAAGTGCTAAAGAACTATCCACGTCTCATAAGCTGGTAGAAGAACCCGGAATGGATAAGGTACAGACTGAAACCGACTTTATCAGATCGCTTTCCACGAAGCAAAAGAAGAAGCTACTCAAAAAGTTAGAGAAGATTGAAAAGCGCCACAAACAGGAGAAAAAGCATAAGAAAAAGCGAAGATCAGGTTCCAGTACATCCAGCAGCTCATCAAGTGATTCCGACAATGAAAAGCAAAAGCGTTCGGCGAAGAGAAATGAACGAAAAACTCGCCGCGAATCGAATTCGGAGGACGAAGATGAAAAAAGAATCAATAAGGATAGATCAAGAAAACGATCTCGTTCACCACATGCAAGTCGCCATTACGGAGGAAACAGTTACGGCAGGCGAGACAGAGAACGTGACCATTCCCGTTCAAGAAGCCCTCGACGTGATCGTAAAAGACGTTAACTTTCGGAACTCGAGGGAAAAATTGCACACTCATGCATTAGCGATAAATTTCAAAACTTGTGTTTATTGTGAAGTTTAATAATCAATAAAAACATATCAATTAGTACATTCAGGATTGTGTATTAATCGGCATTTATGTAGTTGCTACGTCAAATTCAAACGCCATTTTCCATAGATAATTTTCTCAGTCAATTCACATTCAGGGTGCTTGAGTTTTATGGCTACTTTGCATATTTATTTTCTGTTTTCATGTGTAGATATTGTTGTTCTAATTGCCTTCTATTTAGGTTTTCTCTTGAACCGAAAGAAGAATTCTTCCTCACTCGATCAGTTGCGGACCAGTGTGGAGGAGGAAGATCCCGTTGCTGGCAGAATCTCCGTGGCATGACTGCTCTCACGTGGTTGATTCTGTAATAAAAGTAATAGCTGGCTAGTCATATGTAACATGAATAGGATTGTGATAATGGGTTGAAGACCAAGTTTAGGAAATAACTGTACTGGTAGTATTGGTTCTATTATTGTCATAAAAAAATATTCAAGTTAAACATTCTGAAGCTCGAAACCATTTCACTACCAACGAAAATGCTTTACCTTGACATGAATATGATGCTTCACCATGGCAGCTCTCAAAATCAGCATTCTGGAACGCCTCTGAAACTCATTCCCAACATTAATAGCCTTCTCGAATGTTGCGCTGCGATGGTCGGCGTCCTTGGCATACAAAATCTTGTTATGCGAATCAATGCGAGCTTGAATTTGTCCTTCTAATATCAACTGCATCAGTTCATTCTCAAGTGCCGATACAGAACGATTGAAAGCAGTTGCCATTTTGCGCATATCCGCCGACATGTAGGGGCTGAAATACTGCACCAAGGCCCTGTTGCGGATTTGAGTATAAAGTGCATTTACATGAGGTGCGATGTACATGTCCAACAGAAGATTATCCTTGATTTCATCGAGCAACTTCAAACAGGATGCATACTTAGATTCGTAGAACTTGAATATGATGTCTCGCAGTTGCGGCTCCAATTCGAGAAAAAGTTTGAAAGAACTACTGGAAATAACATTTTTCAACTCCTGCCTATCGAAGGTAGCCAGTGCACAAAGCCCTCCGTACATGGCGACGTTATTTGTGGAAATCATTTCCGGAAAGTCGCACAGATCAAAGTTCGCTTGCAAAAAGTGCTTAGCGGCCGACTTGTATTTGCTTGTAGCTAGCTCAGCTAGTCCTGCTGCACATTTTAGGCGTGTGATTACCGCCTGGTTGGGATCTTTGTCCTTGGAATTCTCCGCAACTTCCGTAGTATTCTCCGCTTTAGCAACGTAGCTCAGTACATGCGACCAATTTTGAAGATAGATCGAAACTTTGATAACGTTCAAACACATGTTCACCACATGTTTGCCGCTAGTGCAATAGTCACGAGCCCTGGAGTAGCATTTTAGTGCATTTGATAAATCGCCGCAATTCAAGTAATGATCTCCGAGATCATCATGACCCCGACGAATGCTTTCCTTGATAGAGTTTGCTCGGTAATTCTTCAAATCGCAATCCAGCTTCTCCAGCTTCAGAGCGGATTTTTTGCTCTTAGTTTCAACCCACGCTTGATCAAAGCTTGGTATATCCTAGAAGTGATACACAAACAAATAATTAGGTAAAATGATTTCTTCAAAAACATAGGTTTATATCGTTGTTTCATGCAAGTGCTGTAATAAAAGGGAAAATAATGACAATGCTACCACGGGTCGAGTTTGAGTGCAAAGTTGAGAGCGTAATCTGCCTTTTGAAGTTTAACTATTTTAGGTAAGAAAGTACGGCAAGACTCTCTATTTCCCTAGCAGCGACTCAAAATAGTATCTGAGCCGTATAGAAATGCGATGTTTTGGTATATTCAAGATTGCAAGACTAATTGATGCTGCTCTGTAGCCCAATATTGGAATACTTCAAAAATTAAGCAACAATATTGATGAATACCGTAATAAGCGACATTATTTTCACATCAAAATACTTACCTGAGAACTCGACTGAGCAGCCACATCCGGAAGGGTGCTTCCACCGGACATATCAGCAAGCTTCTTGTGCAGATGCTGATACAAAGTCACGTTATAAGTGGTCGTTACATAGTTGATTGCCATCTTCAGGGCTTCCAAGCGTAGCGCTGAGCAATGGTCCGCAATGTAAATCAGCCGGTGCAACTTGGCCAGTCCGGTAAACTGATTGGCATACACTTCCAAATCAATTGACGAGTTTTCCACGATATACATATCTTCCTCGTTGTTCTCATTATCTTCGGGTTGGGCATCGACCTGCATTGGCTCGATTGCGTTCTACAAATGCAAAAAAAAAATCATCTAAACATCTCAGATCTAAACGAGTTACCTCACAAAGGATTTTTATTTTAACCCCATTGAGCTCTAATTGCATAGCATTATTTCTATATAATATTCAACAATTTCGCTTGGGATTCAGCAAATCCTTAATTTTTAAACTTACCGGTGCAATTATCGGCAATGGCATGATTAAATATACTTTTATATGGTATTAAAGAAAATTGAAAAAATATTTCAAAACAAGACAATTTTCCGAACCGTCGGCCACTTCACTCACTTTGCCAGTTTGTCTTTCTGCTGTCAAAACACTGTTTTTGCCTTTTGTTTTCCAAAGTGAACAATCAACTGTGACTATTCAGCACCGTTTAAATATTACGTAACGCCGACAATAAATTTACCAAACTGACAAAAATTTGAGGGGCGATTCCTTCAGATATTGCGCACTTCCCACCTCGTTGGACTCCGCACTTCAGAAGTGCGAGATGTCAAATTTCTTTGTTCTCTCGGTTGGCGGGCTGATGAATCGGGTGAATCGGGTTGGCACCCCGGATAAAAATTTACAGTAACTTGAATGACATAACCCATTGAAATACAATAGATTGTGTAGTAAACAATACAAACTATTGTACGCTTATTGTAAAATGTTCACGGTTGTAAAAGATCTTTATTGTACTTACATTAACATAACAATATATTTAAATGTTACCAATACATTCTATTATATTTTTATTGTTCGCTTATGTTTGGTATTGCACATCCAAAAACTAAAAAAATTATGAAAGTATTCGGTTTGGATGATCTGGAAATTCTTCTAATGTAATTGAATTAATATAATTTTATAATATTTCATGGATTTATTATATTGCTGAAATAACAATTGAAAACAATAAAACTACAGTAGCTTTGCTCATTAAATGAATAAAAATGTATACCGATTCTGAAGTAATATATTTTCATATTGCAGGTCTAGAAATGTTATGCAATAAAAATTGGAATTAAAAAAAATTGAAGGGAACAAAAATTTTTGCTCATCATTTTACTCGAAGAATGGCTGGATTCATTTGAGCGTGTACAGTTTTGTTTATAATTAGTGGAGAGATGAAAATAATGAAACTTTATGGTGCAGAAAGTGGCTTTTTCATTACAGTTTCTGGGTGCTGGGCAACGGTAGATCCCTATGGCTTCTGAACCGTGGTAAGTATCTAAAGTGTTGGAGCGCGTTAGAGCAAGATTACCGGTGGTGAGTTTAAGCCGTTTGGCAGCGCAGTACACACAAAAAACAAACATGGTTTTACAGAATGTTTTACACTTTCCTTCTGAAAAGTGCTTCGTTTCGTTAAAATTGAAAGTGAAATAAGCCTAGTTCAAAATTACTTTTCAATTTAAAAGTTTTTTTTCTTCTGTTCCCAACGACAAATTAAAGTTCTCTCATTCAACCTAAAAACTATTTATCTGTCAATACGGTCAAAACCGTTTTCCGTGCATGACAGCAAAAACGAAAACAAAACAGTAGCGACAAAACCAGCCCAACCACAGGCGCTGCTTCCGATATATTTATTAATCGCAACTCTTTTGTGTGTTTGCGCCATTTTAGCTACTGTTTTGTGCAGTAGTGACCAGAATGCAGTGCCAAAGGAAATTCCTGTAATATTATCACGAAACTAGGAGCTCCTAGGTAAGTCATTTTTTTGAATATTCAAGCGAAAGGATGTACTACCAGGCTACCAGTGTGCTATAAATCTGATCTTTGAAAACGGCAGCCAATCCGGTACTTCAATAGCGGGAATGAAGTTGTGCGCTGAATTTCTTGTTAATTTAAAATTAAGATGACGATCCTCATGCGCTACTTTTGTCTTTGCTTTTCCTTACAGATTTACAGGAAGAAAAATTATGCCACTCTTGATAAAGCATCTCGAAGACCGATTGCAGCCAATCCGGCTTGATTACATGCTAAGTGGATTGAACGACAATGAACACGACATTCCCAGGCCATCCTAAATATTACATGTTTTAAAATTCAACCCAGAGCAATAAATATTAAGTTTTAAAATGAAGTAAAAATCGATTCAATGAAGTTAAAAAGAAGACATAAATGGAAGGGTGGGAAAACCTTTTTGCTGAAATTAAAGCTTCATTTCAAATTGAAAATAATCAACTTTTTTTTCTACAATTTTGATTTGACATGATACATTCTTATGGTGAATGTTTTGTACTTTTATTTTCAGAGCCGCATGTCACTTTTGAAGCATGGGTGTAACAAAAGTTTCCGTACTTTTATTTTAAACACACGGAACTCTCTACGAAAAAGAACCAACGCAACTTTTTATTTTAACCAACGGTTTTTTTAATTTGATGAATGATTTTTTTTTCTGTGTATCATTACTTGACACTTCACCGGTCGCTACTAAACGCGCTGCTATAACAGTAGCGCGACTGACAGGTGACCAAATTTGGTAGCGCGATAAGAGCGCTGCTATTTGATGAACTGTCAACTGTCAAACGTCACCGGTACGGAATACAGCAACCAAATTGAGAGCCGAAAATAGTGACCGATACGGAAACGAGTGACGAAACTAAAATGAAAGCGCTGCGCGGGTGATTAAAATGCTCGCGACCGATAATGATGCTCTTAGAGCATCATTACTGGGCCTGAGCGCAAGTATTTTGATCACACTCGCCGTGCTGTCATTAGTCAAACTTTTTCGCATCGGTTACTATTTTCTATTATCATTTTGGTGGCTGTATTCCGTACCGGTGACGTTTGACATTTGATAGTTCATCAAATAGCAGCGGTGTTATCGCGCTGCAAAATTTGGTCTCCTATGCGCGTTTAGTAGCGACCGGTAAAGTGTCAAGTAATGATACTGGGCTGGCAAACGGCTTATACTCACCACCGGTAATCGTAATCTTATACTACAAAAGTTCAATGTACATAATGGACGCAGTGGTTCATCCCGAACAAAAAAAAATATCGTCATAATACCTGATGACATACCTGGTAACATGTATCCTTGTTTCTTTACAGAAATAAAGCTTATGACGAAATACTGATGCTTGGCCATTCTCACCCACGAGATATAATAAGAACTGATGCAGGTATTTTTTTTCTTTTCTTCTCGAAGTACGTTCTAAAACTAACATTCTTTTATAATTTACATTTTGCACAGGTTTATAACTACATGTATTGTATCCGGAACAAAGTTAGTACGTCTTTTATACCGAAGTTGGACTTTTCTCCAGATACAGGCAACTTACCCAACTTCGAAAGTAGTGCGCTGGATTCGCCTAAAGATGCGCTAAACAACGCATCAATTAGTTTGACAGATAAAACTTTGGAAGAAAGTTTGATTCTGAAGTCCCGACAGCAAAGCGAGGTAAAATGAGTGAAAATGAAGTTTAAACTGATTTAAAATTAAATTGAAAATAAAATAATTTGTAAAACAAATAATTATATTGTATTTTTATTGTAATGTTGGAGTATAATGTATTCTAAATCCTGTTGTATTTCTATTGTAAAACAATAGAAACAGTAATTGAAAACATTTGAAACACAATGTTTTCTATTATTTTCTCGCTCGAAATCATCCCATTGAAGAACCGTAAAATCAATTGTTTTGCTCAAAATTTTGTATGGAAAATTTTCGATTTTTTATTGTAAAGATACATAACAACCCCCCTTTTTTTATTGTAAAAGTCCCATTTACCATTCATTTTATCGTGGAAAACCATTATTTCTCATGTGATTTTATTGTCAAAATTCCATTATATTCAATGGTAAAAACTATGTTTTAAATGGTGTTGTAACAATAAAATTTATGATATTTTAATGATATTTTTTATCCGGGACCAACGAATTTTGTTTATGTTTTCGAATGAACACGTGAGGCCAACAAGGTTGCCGGAATAATTGTTTCGACAAACTTTAGAAAAATAATAATGGTTTGTACTGAAATATCTTTTCGTTACTTTTAAGCAAGTTATATTCTGATTTATTTGCTGCACCACATATTACGGTGATTGCAGTAGTGGTTCAACAGACTATTTGACCAAGTTTTATGCATTTAGATGAAACTTGAAATAATAATCAATTATGTAAAACATTTGACATCACTGCTCAAAGTTCGATCTACAGTAGACGTTCGATAACTGCAAGTCATTTAATTGCAATGCTTTTTAACTGCAATTCGATAGTTGCAACAGTTTTGCAGTTATCGGACCGCTAAACTTCAAACTGATGTCAAACTCAATAATGACAGCTGTATTGCGCTGCACATTTAGATGCACTTTTATTGCATTTGACGTCGATTGACAACCGTTTGACGTCTAGAATGCGTTGCAGTTATCGAACGCAAGGATGTTATCGATCATTTAATAATCTGCCTTCGATCATTTAGTAGTTTGTCAATAACTCATTCCAGAGGCTAAATTTCAAAATGTGTTGTATGGTGGACTTCTAGTGCAAAGGTTTATCTACAACTCTGCCCAACAGTTCGTTGTTTGAATTCCACTAATAACGGAGCTATAGCGCTAGTAGCAGTAACTTAGACTAAATGATTGCGTATTTTGTTATCATTTAGTATAAGTATAGCAACTAGCACCATAACTCTTTTAATAGTGGAATTCGAACATCGACTTGTTAAGGAGAGTTGAAGAAAAACCTTCGCACTAAAAGTCCACCATACAACACATTTTGAAACTAGGCGTCTGGAATGAGTTATTGAGAAACTACTAAATGATCGAACGCAGATTACTAAATGATCGATAACATCCTTGATCGAACGGCATTCGTTAACTGAAAAGTAAACATTTTGCAGTTATCGAACGGCTGCTGTATAATATTCCCAAAAATCCATTGAGAGCTGGAATTGGCAAATCATTTAAACCCAAATTTCTAGAGTGCTTTGAGAATAGGTCGTATGTGCAAAAGAGAGCCTCTCTTCGGTTACATTCTCTTTCGATTATTATAGCTTTGTAACAAATTTATGTTGGATTTTTTGGCAGATATCTAAAGATAATAACTTTGTCTAGCGTGCTAAAGTGAAAATGTAGCAGAAAATGCTAAACTTGCCGATCTATTGGCGAAAGAGAGCGTGAACAAAGAGAATCTCTCTTTTGCACATACGACCTATTCTCAAAGCAATCTAGATTTACGTATAAAGTACACAGAAAAAAAACCGTGGTAACGGTTATTGTCGATTTACTTGACCAATGGATTCGAAGCTAATGTCGTTTTCGGTTATTGCTGGGTTGAACCTAGTTCTGCCCCGGATCCGCTCTAACAGCTGTCAAAACGTTCGGTTATTCGTTCAGGTTGGATCGCGATCCGCACCAGATCCGACCCAAAACGAACGAGGTTCGCTCTGCCGATTTATTGTGCTTCCAGTTGAAAACCGAAGTGAGCTCTCGCGACGATTGAGTTTTTCCTTATTTCCTGATGTCGCAACTGCATCGCGACTAGTGCGCATCTATGCCACCGCCGTGCGCCATGATGCGCACTAGTCGCGACGTAGTTGCGACAAAAGGAAACGGGAGAAAACTCGATTGTCGCGAGAGCTCACTTCGGTTTTCAACTGGAAGTACAATATCGAGATCGAACCTAGGTTCACCCTGAGACGAGACCTGCAAAGACGCTGCTTCTTTTCTCTTGTTTTGACACTTGTTCTTCTTTTCATCACAGTTGACCATCGAGTTTCAACTGTTTACTTGACTGTTTCACCTAAGCCCCAGGTGGACCCTTCTGAGCACAATAAAAGTGTATCCAATTCACGAAATAGTTAATTCATTTTCATAAGGATTTTTATACCGGGGACAAAACACAGGTTTATTACTGATTATTAACAAGCTAAACGGAAGGTTTGGAATACTCGTTAAAGTAAAAAAGTCTTGGTAAAACAAAAATGATGTGGAATATTTTATTTGGGATACCAATACTTTCACTCAAAAAGCTGCTGGTTGCACCTGACAGTTCGTGACAGCAGTTGACTGGCAGCAGCTGAAGTTACATTTTTCCCTCTTTGCAGGTCTCGTCTCAGGGTTCACCAATCCAGCTTTTTATTATAGTTACGGATCAACTATGGTAATCGATTTTGACATCTGTTGTGTACAGAATTTATAGCGCTGGTCTAAGCAGGTTTAGATTTCTGAAACAATATGTCAAAAAAGAAATTTTTCAAGAGAAATACGATTCGTTTTTATACATATTGACTAATATATTCTTCTATTTTAGGAGAGAAAATCACGAGTAATGACAAGGCTGTGCGTTTTTCTGGACACCTTGCCTTTAAATGGTTCAAATCGAGAGGGCGCATAATACTCGGTGTTCTGTTGGTGTGTGGTGCTGGTGCTGAGGTGTATCCCACGGCGTTGGCTTAACATATCCTGTCTGGACAGATTTAGGGGACAAGATCACTGGCGTGCTGCCGACAACCCCGTTGCTTTACACGCCATTGACACTACACCAACGCGTCGTGGATTTTGAGGATTAATAAAAGGCCAATTTCAAGGAATTACTTCTCACTCACACAACCCACTGCCTCATCTCTATTTTCATTGCAATGGTTTACTATTCGAGATTGAAAACTACGTCTGCTTCATGATAAACCAACAACAACCAGTATTTTATAGGCATTGTGTTTTACTTGGCAGCTCCCGCGTTGCTTGGAAAGGTTGGGGAGCACAAAGGGGAATTCATTATTTTAAGCGGAAAGGTATTCAAGAGCCGAATCAGGTGGAGAGGTGTTTTTTTTCCAATTTCGTTTATTTGGTAGGCTCAGGCGTGTATAACACTTTACGGAGCCATTGTTCTTTGTGATATATACAATCAATATCATTTTATTATACGGTTAGTAAGAGGGGGGTAGAAGCCAGCGTACTCGTGGTGACTCGAGGTTAGTTTACAATGTTTAAGGATGGATGGGGCTTAGGATTTGGGATCAGGAAATTTCAGCTTCTCGTCCGGGCATTTGGCGTCAGTGAAGATGTGGCGTGTCGTCGTGCTCGAGGAATGGTTCGACTGGGAGCATCTTCCGGATGGCAAGAGCTATGGAGCTCTACGGAACAAGAAGGCAGAGACAGAACAAAAAAACTTTAAAGAAAGAAAAAAAAAACAAAATGTTAGATGTTGATGTCAGAAGCACAAAGAAAACTATAAATGGCCTGCATATAGACAACATCACGTTCTCCCACAACACCGCGAACTTCCCTGTAGGGTTCTTCACCTCGGGCCACAGTGGAGAGGTGTTTTATACTCTTTTATCAATGATTTAGCAAGTTATAGAATGTATATGTAAGCAACCAATGAATGTATCTGAAAGATTTATTTGGAATGACTCGTTGGCAGCCTCCTTAAAAGTTCCAGGAGGATTTAACAAAAATCAGTTGACGTTGTAAACACATTTCACAACCACAACAATCACCTCTGCAGTATTTTTCAGATCACCTCAAGGATCCTTTTCGATTTCTTCAGGACTGTTTGCTAGTTGAAAGGCATCCTGAAATAAAAATCGAAAAATACTAACCCTGAGGTTACCCGCAACCTCCGTTTCCCGACCACGTCGTCTGCGATCGTCTCTGCTTTCAAGCTGTCCCTAGCTCAATCACCTGCGGGATTTTATATCCCTAGAGTCATGCACCCAATATTTTAAAAGATTGGAATGAAAAATATTGACATATGGCATGTTTTGGACAGATTCCATGGCTACTTGACCAGTACCATAAAATCTGTACACATCAAACGTCAAATTTAAACAACCACAGTTTATTTATGGCTAGCGTAAAAAGCTGGATACATTCGAACACAAACTGTCAAACAGGTGTTTATGTTTACGCTAAAGGAAAATGAAAACATGAAAGACACGGAAGGGTGCGGATGGGTATTTGACTTTTAATCGTTTTTGTTTCATTTGTTGAATTTATCAATTTTGTTGCTGTCTTGCACGTAAAAATGGATTATTTTAATTGTGTGTTGTCTTCAAGTTTCTCTGATGGTGAAATCAAGCATAATTTTTCATAACGACGTATGTAACAATTATGAGGATTCGAGAAATCCTTTGCAGAAAGTTGGCAAAACTTTTTCTAAAACTGTTTTAAAACTAAATCTTTTTTCAATACGTTTTTCCGCTGGCATGCGTCATTACATGACACGTAATAAGCGTGCTTCACATCAAATCTCAGTTCATTCAAATTCACTGTGAAAAACGAAAAAATTATACATACACTCAGCCAAGAAAACTAATGATAGTCATACGAATTTCTTATGTTTTTTTGCTATAAGAATTGCTCATAAACTTCATACGATTTTCTTATGAACTATGTGTTATATGAACGAGAATGATTTTCATAAGATTGTTTTATGAAAATGTTAAGCCTTTTTAGAGCGCATAAAGAAATTCATAAGAGAATCTTATGAAGATCAAACACTTTTGCATATGATGCATGCTGTGTACTCCTACGAGAGCAAATGAAAAAGAAACATAATAAAATCGCAGCAAATTATTTTACAACATAATATTTTATTTTTTCTTGTGTTTGGTGCGTTTACATTTTGTTCAATAAAATTTAAGCAAACCTAAAGTAATATTCGCAGTATTATCGTGGATATAATATATGACATCATATTAAACGATACTCTATTCAATGTATTTAAACCAATATACAATGCCGCGGATTCATCCTATTGATATTTGGTCGAGGTTTTGCACTAAGGTTTGCACGAGGTTTCTAACACTAAATTAATCAAAAGGCCGCTCGGTGCGGTGTTGTAGAACCTCGACCACCATCCGTCTAGGTGATTACACCAGTTGATAAGACTCAAGAATTCTCCGTGGTTTTTTTCCTTCTGCTGGTGGACTCTATGAGCTGCATCGACAAGGTTCTGAAAAATATAAATTATGATTTTAGAAGTAAATATTTAACACAATACTCAACTTTAACAAGAGGAATCATTTACTTACATTTGCATTCCTCCAATTTACGACCGACTCTTAACTGCGATCGATCTGGAGCGATCTGGAGATTGTGAGGAAATATTCAAAGTTTCCTCGGTTGATGGTCTACTTATACATACTCCGCCATGTTGACTACTCATTTCATAAGATTTGTGTTATGAGTTTTTCACATCAAGATAAGTGATGAATATCATAAGACAGCTCTTATGTTTTGTTTTTTCTATAGATAAGTATTATGGACTTCATAAGAAACAGAAATGCATTTCATCGCGGGCTAACTAATTATCATAAGAGGCTCAATGAAAATGAAACTCGATTATTTTTCTACGGTTCATAAGATGAGGCTTATGATGTTTCTAAGATAGTTTAGTTGAGTGTACACCGGTATGCTGCACGCACGTCGGTGTACATTGGTCGGTTTTCCATAGTGCACGATTGACGCAACTGCAGTTTTGTTTTGTTTTGCTTTTTTTGGTACATAGGTCGCTCTTAGTTCCCATATGTTAAAGCGACGTATGTAACAGTGAGACTTCAAAAATTGATTTTTGACATACGTCGATTCGTAAAAAGATTGAATTAAAGAATTTTAAGATCTGAAATCAGTAAAATCGATGCGTATTATATAAAGCCGCGTGTGATTGTCACGTTGTATTAAAAACCTCGTTTTGTTTACTTTTGTTACATACGTCGTTATGAAAAATTTTGCTTGAAATAGATTCAGATACCGACATATTTTTTGCTGATTACTTCAAACGGTAGCTCCATTATAAACAAAATGATGGTTAAAAATTTTGATGATTTTTATTCACTAGGTATTACGTTGTGTATTCGATTATATTCTTTAGGTATAATTGCTCTCTCAATGGGAAAATAGCGTACCGGAGTATCGAATTATTATTTATACCAAAATGTTCATACCATTATTTTATTCGTTATTGCAGCTCTGTGAATAATTTGTTTAAAGTTACGGATTTGAAGAATATAAACATAATACAGTAGACGTTCGATAACTGCAAGTCATTTAATTGCAATGCTTTTTAACTGCAATTCGATAGTTGCAACAGTTTTGCAGTTATCGGACCGCTAAACTTCAAACTGATGTCAAACTCAATGACAGCTGCATTGCGCTGCACATTTAGATGCACTTAATTGCATTTGACGTCGATTGACAACCGTTTGACGTCTAGAATGCGTTGCAGTTATCGAACGGCATTCGTTAACTGAAAAGTAAACATTTTGCAGTTATCGAACGGCTGCTGTATATTAACCCTTTATAAGGCAGTGATAACTATATTGCCATCAACAAATGATACGTTTTTCTGATTAATTACAATAGTTTTATTAATTATTCACCTTGCAGAGGGTATATTTGCTACCTAGTAACACTCCAGATGATACTTGGCCAGAAAATAAATTCAAATGTAAATTTAGGAACAGTTTTATACGAATTGAGCATAATTTTAGAGTGGAAGAAGGATTTTTAGTTGTAATTCGTTAAAAAACCGACAAAAACATATTTTACCCCGTTGATATTTATTATGTTGAATCTCCTGTTATGTAGTGGAAAATTATGTAGAGAAAAATTATTTGCCTTTCTTGTATATTTGGTTTTTGCAGTTTTGGCGAAATCGCGGTTTATCCCAAAGGATCCCCTCTTGGGAGGAAAATACAAAAATGTTAGTCAACTCTTGTGCGATTTGATTCTTTGTTTTAAAATAAAAGGCCCCAAATCTCAATAAATTGTCTATTGGATTTTTTACAAGGTGTTTCCATATTTTCTTGTTCTATTACATTTGAATGGCATAATTGATAATTCAAATGTAACACAATCACTGTTATCCAGAACGCCACTTAGAACCAGTATAACAGTTTATCGGGAAACACGGATTGGCATAATTACCGGAAATGTTCCAGAGTGCCAAAATTCCTTCACGGCAATCTACATTGCCGTCGCCATTCATCACAAGCTTCTAATCCCATAAATTTATTGATGGATTAACTGTCATTTTTAAAATAAACAATTAACAGGAGAAAAATCTGACTTCCCCATTCAATTTATATAATAAGAAACAAAATAACACTAATAACAAAATTCAAAAGATAAAATCTGTATAAAATCTGATAAAATATTTATATTTCTGCCTATCAGCTGGCAGTGCGAACTGAAAACAAAACAGATGATAGGGCTTGAGATCTCACTAACACCATCATACTGACTCGATCCCGATTCGTTTTTCGTTCGGTTATTCAGAGTCGGGGTCGGACCTGACCCAGGTCTAAAACCGAAAACGACATAAGAGTTCGTTTTCCGCTTAATCAGCTTCTCCGCGCTGCTTAAGCGAAAATCGTAAATTCTCTTAAAGGAACTTTTGGTTGGATGGATAGCCTCTTACCTAGTTATCCCTACCTCCTCCCCATGGTGCTGGCCGGGATACAAGCAACCCGTGATGGTCGTATCACAGAGAACAGACATGGATGCTCGAACAAAACTTCGTTAAAAACGTGTGTAAAGATTTAAATCGTACCTCAGCGCCGCCAACGCAGGCTGCCCGACATAAAAACTCAATCTCACTAAGTGATGGCTGGCATACACTACATAAACAATGTAGTGCTGCTACCTAGGAGCGATTCGGAATTAACACTAGCGCTAAAAAGATAAATACGGCTAATTTTAACCACAGATAAAAGATATTTAGGCTAGAACAAATTTTATTGAAAATCCTGTGTAAACTTTTGAATTGATATACGTTGGCCCACTACTGCCATCTACTCAACTGATATCTATCCAGTATTTTGCGGTCGGTAATGGCGGCGTGAGTTTCCTCCAGTCCGACATTTAAGAGGTAGAAAACATTGGAGCTCATCTAGTTTGCGATGGATTATAAAAATTTGACAATAAATGTCAACTATCATGAGCAAAACAAGGAGTTCCATTTTAATGTGTTCTTATATTTATAAATGCTTCAATTATCTACATATTTTCTCATTTTCAGGCGATCGACAAGCCAAACAAGAAATGCTTTGAAGACAACTTCTGTATAATTTTCTCAAGATATTTTTCTCTTTTTCTTACATGAAGGAGCAACCGGTACAACCTTGAATTCAACCAATATTACTCATTCCCATCGCATATTAGTGTGCTTATCGTAAATTAAAAAGTATTTCATTAGGTCTGTCAAAAAATATTGTATATATACAGTCGCGATTCGCTGGTTGGGCCACGACCTCGGCCCAACTAACGAATTCGATTTTTTAGTTGGGTCAACTGACAGCCATTTAAACACGTGTATTTCGACTTGAACATCACAAATGATGTCCAGTGACGCTCAATCCCGTTTTCTGGGTTTACATTGAATTTTGACGTACGGTTGCTTTTTAGTTGGGCCATGGCCCAACCAGCGGAGGCCCAACTAAAAAGTGACCCAAGTATTAAGATCCCAACCAGCGAATCCCGACTGTAATTATGCATTCTTGGAAAAAAAAATTTAGACTAATTCTATTAGTAGAGTATCTTGATGTTGCTCGAATTAAGTAAGCACAGTCGTCCAATTGAATACAGTGAGAATGATGGTGAATTTTAATGACTTTATATTTCATTCGTTGAATAACTTTGCAGTTAATGTCTTCAAGTTGCAAAATCAGTACATTCACATATTTAATTATATTCAGATGACAACCTAATGGTCGCCTAGCCTAGTTGGAACTTTCTCATAATCCACATTAAACCTTACTGCGGAAGTGTTTCCCTATATCGAATGGCGAACGGCTATTATATCAAAGTTCATCTTTCTAAAATCGTATTCATATCAAGGGAATTAACCGGTTTTGTGACTTGAATATATCGCTCGCATGAAGATATTTTAGATGTTCTACAAAGTCCTTGGAGCCTCATCCAAAGATCTAGGGAAAAATATTCAGGAGTCGTTCATTAAGCGGTTCTTATTTGGCCTAAGGTTCTTACATCATCTTGGTGTGGCCTATTTTATGCCTGAAAATGAGAAAATATGGATGAAATTCGTTCAACCAAAATCAAATCCCGTTGGAAATGCTTGTTTTCTTTCAAAGTAGTTGACGTTTGTTGTTATTCAAATTTTTCATTATCCATTGCAAACTAGATGAGTTCCAATGTTTTCTACCTCTTGAACGTCAAACTGTAGGGAACTCACGCCGCCATTACCGAGCGCAAAATACTGGATTCCTCATTGATATTATATTTAATAATGTGTATCAATGTTGTTGAAGTAGAATCAGAAGCTGCAAGGAATGTTTATCCAAAGAAGTTTCTATAAATGTACAATTTGTTATAATATTAATGAATTATTCTAATTATTAGTGATTTTTCAATTACAATTAAATAAATATATCAAAATCAACAAAAGCAGGTAGACATTGAAAATGAAGATTAAATTTCACAGTACTACCCGAATAGAAACTACAATAGAATTACATTAAAATATCATAAAAGTACAATACATTTTATTTATGAACATTCAATTCTATTGTTCTTCTATTGTACCAATTAAATTGCCTTATTGTTGTTCCAATTAACGTACAATAAAATCTATTGACAGAAAAATTTTGACAACAAAATTACAATAAATTCTATTGTAATTGAAAAAAATTGTTCGAGAAAAAAACGATTTTTTTATTGTTACGGTAACTAACAACCCCTATTTTCTATTGTAAAACTGCCATTTACAATAGGATTTATGGTGGAAAACAATATTCTTAATTGTTATTCTATTGTGAGCAACAATAGATATTATTGTAATAACAATTAAATTTATCGTATTGTTACAATAATTTCTATTGTAATTCTATTGGACTTTTTTATTCGGGTACATGCTAAATTTTCGTAGAGAAATCTTTCTATATTTAATTTAATCTAACAAATTTATATATTTAGTTACAAAACTTTTCATTGTTTATGCTTATATATTTTCTTTTCATAATGTAGTAAATCGAACAAACTTGTTCATTTTCCTCAACATTATATTTTAACTTTTTTCAAACGAATATAGACATGATGTAACAGGGTTTGACTGTGAAATTTGGGAATTGATCTTGAAATAATAGTCGATTTACATAACTAATTTTATTTAAATAGAGAAATAATTTAAATTTACACATAAGCGGTTCTTGGTTTTAACATCAATCAGTTTTACGCACCATATCCGGTTATCTTCTGTTTTAGCTTTTATCATGTTTTTGTCTTTATTTTAAAATTTGATTTTTTGTACTATGAATATAAATGAATTGTATAATATGTTCAATTCATATGAAATTATTGAAGTAAAGGAAAAAATGTCATATTTCCAAAGACCAGCTTTGGAGTAAATCCGTAACGTAACGTATTAAATCAATCACGTAGAGATGTGAAAATTTATGTTGTCCATTATGAAGTCCATAAACTCGTATTGCATTATTTACTGGTAAAACTCAAAATCTATTGATCATTTTGATGCCGTCATTGGGGGTGACAAAGAATCAAATGGGGTTGAAAATAGGTCACTGTCAACAACTTAAAATTATTTTAGTACATAGTAAGAAAACTAATTAACCATAAGAGTTGTTTTCCAACCATTTTGTTATCGACTTCTTGGCTGACTAATTCTTAACTCATCGTTATAGATAGTGGAATATATAGATGAGCGAAGATAAATCCACTGTCTCCAAACGAACTGTCAAACGTGTCTCCAAACGAGCATGACGTCACGATTTCAATGGAAACGTTAAGGGCTGTGACGTCATATGCGCGTGTGCACGGGCAAAAAAATAGACTCAGCCATGCTTTCGCTCATCTATAGATTCTACTATCTATACTCATCGTCACCCCCGATGGCGGTATTTGAATGGATCTTTGTTTTTAATAGTTTTCAAATACAGCAGCCGTTCGATAACTGCAAAATGTTTACTTTTCATTTAACGAATGCCGTTACTGCAACGCATTCTAGACGTCAAACGGTTGTCAATCGACGTCAAATGCAATAAAAGTGCATCTAAATGTGCAGCGCAATGCAGCTGTCATTGAGTTTGACATCAGTTTGAAGTTTAGCGGTCCGATAACTGCAAAACTGTTGCAACTATCGAATTGCAGTTAAAAAGCATTGCAATTAAATGACTTGCAGTTATCGAACGTCTACTGTAAATATAAACGGCTAGATTTCATGAATTTCTAACATTCACAATTTATCAAATTCTACAAGGGCCCTTTGTTTTTTGAAGATTTTTCTACATTTAAGTATGTTACAAACAATAAACAAAACGCATAAGAAACTACTTTATACTATAGATAGTAGAATCTATAGATGAGCGAAAGCATGGCTGAGTCTATTTTTTTGCCCGTGCACACGCGCATATGACGTCACAGCCCTTAACGTTTCCATTGAAATCGTGACGTCATGCTCGTTTGGAGACACGTTTGACAGTTCGTTTGGAGACAGTGGATTTATCTTCGCTCATCTATATATTCCACTATCTACAACGTTTTCAATTTGCAAAATTAAATTACAAAATTTGGGTAATACTTTGTGCAATAAAAAGTAGATATTTAAAAAAAAAACATTAAAAACAAGACAAAAATATTACATAATCATATTACATCCTTACAAATATTACATCCTTACATAAATCTCAATAATATTTACTCGCTATATGATATTCGATAAATTTGATTGACGACATCACCAACACCATCGAAAAGATGTACAGTAGACGTTCGATAACTGCAAGTCATTTAATTGCAATGCTTTTTAACTGCAATTCGATAGTTGCAACAGTTTTGCAGTTATCGGACCGCTAAACTTCAAACTGATGTCAAACTCAATGACAGCTGCATTGCGCTGCACATTTAGATGCACTTTAATTGCATTTGACGTCGATTGACAACCGTTTGACGTCTAGAATGCGTTGCAGTTATCGAACGGCATTCGTTAACTGAAAAGTAAACATTTTGCAGTTATCGAACGGCTGCTGTATTGACAGTCAAAAAGTTGCACCTAAACCGTTCGTATTTGCGGTGGCAAATGTTGCACCGCCGGTGTATCTACACCGTTCGGAATAAACGAAAACGACATTACTGAGCGTCTACTGAACAGCTGTTCTCCGTGTCAGGATCGGCTCATATCGACAGCTGCCCAAGCCACGACGTCAAAATCATCATAGGATATTTGAATGATCAGGTTGGCCAAGAGGAGGAGTTTAGACCGACTATTGGGAAGTTCAGCGCTCACCGGCTGACGAACGAAAACGGCCTACGACTAATTGATTTCGCCGCCTCAAGAATATGGCTGTTCGCAGCACCTACTTTCAACACAGCCTCCCGTATCGGTACACCTGGAGATCACCACTGCAGACAGAGTCACAAATCGACCACGTTCTGATTGATGGACGGCACTTCTCCGACATTAGGGTCCTTTCACAAATTACGTAACCCTGAAGGTATTGGGAGGGGGTCAAGCCGAGTGTTACGATCCATACAAAAAAATTAAACCTTCCATACAAACAGTGTTACGAGGGGCAGGTTGGGGGTCCAAAATCACCAAATTTAGCGTTACGTAATTTTAGAAAGAACCCTTACTGACGACAGGACATATCGTGGCGCTAATATCGACTCTGACCACTATCTGGTGATTGTTAAACCAGTTAAACTACGCCCAAAACTATCCGTCATCAACAATGTTCGGTACCGACGACCGTCGCGGTACGACCTAGAGCGACTGAAGCAACCTGATGTCGCCTCTGCATACGCGCAGCATCTCGAGGCAGCGTTACCGGAAGAGGATGAGCTCGATGGGGTCCCTCTTGATGACTGCTGGTATACAGTCAAAGCAGTCATTAACGACGCAGCGGAGAACAACGTCGGGTATGTGACACGAAGTCGACGAAACGATTGGTTCGACAGTGCAGACAGATTCTGGAGGGAAAGGACGCAGCGCGGGCGGTCGCGCTGCAGCAAGGTACCCGACAGAACGTGGAACATTATAAACGAAAGCGGAGTCAGCAGATCCGCCTTTTTCAGGAGCAGAAACGCCGCCTGGAAGAAGCGGAGTGCGAGGAGATGGAACAGCTGTGCCGTTCTCAAGAAACACGCAAGTTCTATCAAAGCTCAACGCATCCCGCAAAAGCTTCGTGCCGCGAGCCGAAATGTGCAGGGATAAGGATGGGATCATCTTGACGGACGAACGTGTGGTGATCGAATGGTGGAAGCAGCACTACGAAGAACATTTGAATGGCGCTGAGAGTACAGGCAGTGGAAGTCAAGGCAGCAGAGGAGATGACTACGTCAGTTCAGCGGACGATGGAAGCCAACCAGCTCCCACCTTAAGGGAAGTTAAGGATGCCATCCAACAGCTAAAGACCAATAAAGCAGCTGGTAAGGATGGTATCGGAGCTGAGCTCATCAATAACCCCGGAAAAGCTAGCCACTTACCTGCACAAACCTTATAGGAGGGCGTACACTTATAACGTAAGCATTTTTTCTGGGTTTTTCAGTATTATTTTCACGATTTCATGCATTTTCATACGTTGCCAATTCGACAGTTTTTCACTTCGCCGGTGTCTGGTTATAGGGTTGCTAGTTTGTAACGGTTCGTAGTTTTGTGGGTGTTAACAGGGAGTGAACGATATCAGTGTATAGATAAAAGCACAAACAAAACAATTATATCGTCCACCATAACATATATTTACCATTTCATATAATCGTTTGAAATCTTTTTATGAATATCAAATAGACTAGAGTACACGTGATTATCATCTACCGTTTGTCCGTATTTTCGAGACAGTTCATCTGCGGATTTTTCATGCACTAGCAATCCATACCAGCCAGCATGTCGGGCTCCGAAATAATCGGTAGCCGGTGTCGCTCCGATGTGCAAGCACTCTTGCGGTTTAAGATCCTTCAATTCGGAAGCTTTCATGGCAGCAGCAAAAATTTCCTTCGATGGTTTCATGTATCCGACATCATAGGAATTAAGCACAAAATCAAAATAATGATTTAGCTTCATATTCCTGAGCAGAACATCAAGCCTGGGATCAAAATTGGATATAACGCCCAGCTTAAAGGGTGGTTCCTTTCTGCCCTGTGAATCGTTGTGCCGTTGAAGTTTCAAATAGTTCAGGAAGTCAACCGAACCATAACAATGCTGCCAAAAACCACTGGTTTTGAAGAATTCCATAAAATGTTCTGTCATCTGGTCGATCTTATCCTCTGGAATGTTGTTTGTTCCATTTTCGTTGAAAATACCTATAATAGAAATTATATAGATAAATTGAGGTTACGTTTTGACATAGAATTCTTAATAGGTCTACACAGAGTCTATTATATAGAGTTGCGCAAAGAGGATCTTCTTACACTTATTCTAAATGATGCACTTGTTATTATGTTGGCAACTTTCAATTTTGTTCAACTCTTCAAGTGACTTCACAGGAGTGTTCACTTCAAAAGCTTTTTAGTTCGATAACCAAGTCATCCACAAAGTTCAAAGACGTGAGTTTCTTGTTGCTATTAAAGTTTGTTTGAAGCTGTTTCTAGAACCAATCTAATACATTTCAATTCATGCGTTTTAATTCGCCATATTAATCATTAGGCGATAACAATACTTCCGCCTTACCAACAAGCATTTGTTTACTTTGCTCGATAGGTAGACAGTTTGACAGTTCAATCCAGCTTTCCACGCTCGGTAATGGCGGCTTATCGGTGTGTAAAAATCAATTGGTCACTGTACTGTTTGACACTAGCTGGAGGAAAGCCCACTGGCGTTCTTGGGTGAGGGGAAGGGAAAAAGGCCTTTTCGACAGTGAGTTTTCCTCCAGCTAGTGTCAAACAGTACAGCGACCGATTGATTTTTACACACCGACAAGCCGCCATTACCGAGCGTGGAAACCTGGATAGGTAGATTTGGCTTCACTCTTTGCGCAACTCTATAGGAAAACTGTTCCGTTTTCCATCTCACTGAACATATATTCATCTCATCGCAAAACAAAGAAATACAGCACCAATCTCGTCGCTTCTTTTTGCTAACACGCGTGCTCACTGGTGAAAAAAATCACAAAAATAAGAAACAAACCAAATACCTTTTCATTGCTTTGTTTTTGATGGGATGGAAATAGGAGCTATAGGATGAAGTGCCGAACCGTTCCCCTATATAATAGACTCTGGGTTTACAGACATAAAGGGCAAATGAATGAATGTTTCATGATAGGTTAGAAAATGCATTTTTGCTATACGCCTCAGGAATCTCAATCGGAAGAGCACGATATTACCAAGTCGGATGTTGTGGATCCAATCTCCGACTCGGGCGAGAGGATCTTATGGTTGATTTTTTTGTAGAATTGTCAATCAAGAGATGGCGAGTTCGATTCTCGGTCCGGTCTGAGATCAATTGTACTTGCCACACAAGATGCATGTTCTTGCAATGGCAGACATAGCAAATATTTTTATTGAAAACTGTACATTGTCATTCTATTGAATTTGAAACGAAGATCGAGTTTAAATATAAAGCCAATGAGGTAAAAGCTCAGTACTCTCAAAAGGTGAATTTGATCCATAAAAGGAGATCCCATGATCCATAACATCAGACAAATGTACCACTAAAATCATAAAATTGAAAATATATGGATCATTGCTTCATGATGTGCAAAATACTTTTTACCTAATACAAACACGTATACAGCAAGGAAGAAAGTTGGCCTTGAACTGAGTGTAAGTTCGTTCCATTTTACTTATCACTTGGGCATTGAGATGATTGTGAATATGTTAAGGTTAGAATGCAACTATTTCGCTTATCTGTTTGGTTGTTACTAGATTATATAGTAAACTACACCCCGAGTAAAAATATTTGTAGGAAACAAATTAATTTGAAAGCTTTTCTCTTCGAAATTTTATTCAAACCCATTTTTACTCGGAGCACAGAGAACAGACGTTCATCTTTGTCCAAACCGTCGTGTGGGGCTTCGAAATAGATTCGACAGGTGTTCAACATAGCTCTGGTCCTCACAAATTTCAAAGCTCACGATTTCATGGGCCTGTCGATGACAATCATCCACAAGTTTAGGGGTGGATGCTTGAGCCTCTATGTCTGTTCTCGATGCCGATTTCGTACCATTAAAATCGATCTTTTTAGTTGGATAGAATCGACTGATCTACACATAACCTACGAAGTCTAGCGGTCTAGTCTAGTCTATTCAAATAGCTAAATCTCACTCACTCATTTATCGTGAGCACCCCAAGTTTTACATAGGACCAATGCAAAAGATCTCCATTTTGAGCGGCTGTACACTGTTTGTCATAATGACAAATATTGATAAATACGGTCCAACCGCCTAAAGCAATTGCGGATCAATCACACTCAAATTGATAGCGTATGGCTATTGCGTCCAAGTGTAGTAGCGCTCGGCATTGTCCCGCACACTGAAAGAACAATCCCGAACATTCCGAAGGGAACCTCCAGGGATTCGGAAGGGATTCCGACAGGAATGTTCCATCAGGGAATCTGGAGGGAATGTTCCAGGGATTTTAAATCCTCCAAGGATTCCGACGTGAATGTTCCAGGGATTCCAATGAAAATCTTCTAGATACCCTTCATCCTCCAAGAATTTCGATGGGAATATTCAAGGAATTTGAACAGGAATGTTCCAGGGATTTCGGACGAGAATATTCCAAAGAATCCAATGGAAAAGTGTCAGGGATTCCAATAAATATCTTCTAGAGATTCCGAAGAGAATATTCCAGGAATTCCGACAGGAATGTTCCAGGAGCTCCAACGGGAATGTTCCAGAGATACCGTCGACGATTCTCTTGGAATTCCGACGTGAATGTTCAGTGATTTCGTAGTAAATGTTCGATCGACAGACACCCATATTTCATGGCTTCCCGTCAAATAGTTGGTCTATATGGCCGCCATCTTGAATTTCGGTCCGCCATCTTGGATTTCAAAATTGCATCGAACATCGATTATCGAGATCTACTCATCAAATCGGATCGATAGACACCCATATTGCATGGTTTTTTGTAAATAATTGGTCCATATGGCCGCCATCTTGGATTTCAAAATGGCACAAGACATCGATTTTCGAGTTCTATTAATCAAACCCGATCGATAGACACCCATGTGGCTTGGTTTCAGGTCAAATAATTGGTCCATATGGCCGCCATCTTGAATTTCGGTCCGCCATCTTGGAATTCAAAATGGCGCCAGACATCGATTTTCGAGTTCTACTTATCAAGCATATTCGATACAATTTCATATTCGGTTTCATATTTGGCAAATATTTGGTCGCAATACGCATACTCGGGAATCATACTGTAATTTGCTGCTATTTTGCTGCACACCGCGTTGTCGGTGCGGCTCGGTGAGTGTAGCATGAAACACCGCGGTGATATTCGGAGAATACACCGCGGTGCAGGCGCGCATGTGCACCGCGGTGAAGTCTCCGGGAAGATTGACATCTCTGGTTCTAGGAATGTCGAAGCAAATCGTCGAAGGATTCCGAAGCAAGCTGTCGAGGGATCCCGAAATAAATCGTCGAGGGACTCAGAATTCCAGGGATCCCTTAAAGAATCCTCCTGCGATTCCGAAGGAAACCCTCCAGGGATGTTGAAGGAAGGAATTCCGAAGCAAATCTTTGAACGACTCCATCCGAATCCATTGTAAATTCTTCTGGATTCCGGTTGGAATACTGATTCTGAAAGGAATTCTTTAGAGATTCCAATGATACTTCTTCTCGTTTTCCTCCGGGAATTCTTCTCGGGTTCTGATGAAAATCCTTCTCGAATGCTAAGACGAATTGTGGAGATTATCAAGCTGCTAGGCAAGCGGAAGTCTGCTGGAAAACTGTCCCTCCCGTCTATGATGGTTGACCACATGTTTTTGACTGCTGGCATAGTACCATGATTGCTTTGATTGATATTTTGGTGGTTCTCCGTTGTTGTGCATATCAAGCTTACATTGATGCTTTCAAATCAATTAAATACTGCCTTTTAATAATTAACACTAACACCAAGTGCAATTTCACTGCCACACAAGAATCTTGCTAAAAAATGAGAAACAAGCTCATGTGTCTTCCACTCACTTCATTATGATAGGGTGAATATGGGAGAAAACTCTTTTGTCTTCATACTTTTTCAGTAATATACATTATGCTGTATGCTGAAAATTGATATCACTGCTTACTAACTTTTCAAATCCTAGGGAGCTATTTTTTCTAGGGAGGGCTAAGCCTCCCTTATTTACGCCACTGATAATAGCCTATTCAGATTACGCCATTTATTAATGCTTAAAACTATCAATATTTAGATCGTTCTCTTTTTGTCTTTGACTGTACTACAAGCAAGACGTGTGTTTTATTAGTTAAACGAAAGCATCACAATCCTAAGTATAATATTCAAAGTATCTCATGGTACTGATTGAACAGTCAAAAATCACCACACTTTATTTAAGCACTCAGTACATCATTGGACCCTATCCTCACACCAAATTTTCTTCTCCCGAACCAGTAAAATCGTTTGCTGAATGCTTATCAGCAATTCATCAATTTGCTGGTAAACAGATATTCTCATGCAAGTTTGCTGTAACACAGCATAATATTTTGCTGAAAGCTAACCAGTAAATTATTTCATGCTGGTATCAGTAATTTATTTGACAGATCGTTGAAAATCAGCAATGAATCCACTTAATCACTGAAAATCAGCAAATACAATTGCTGAATCCGTATCAGCATTTCATTATGTGCTGGAAAACAGCAAATATCTTAACAGATTTTAACCTGTCAACGAAATGTCAAGCTTGGACTTGTACTTCTGGCAGAAAATCTACTTTTTCGTCGAGGCACGTGTTTCGTTATTATATATAAGTGGCAATCCAATAAAACGTAAAAATTCGTACTAGAACGATGAAAGGAACATAACATCTGAGGCTTGCAGAAACTACATCGGTACAGTAAGTTATATTCAATCATTTAATTTAAGCCTTAAATGCGCAATGTTGTTTTAAAACAACAAACCGAAAATACCTTTAATGTTAATAATTTCAATGGTTATTTACCGTAAAAATATTTCCGACGATTTCTGAAAAAATCGCCTTGCGCCTTTAAGGGTTAAAAAAGTTCGTGGGTTTCTTGTTATATTGATCACATTTCACATATTTTTATTTCAGATGGACGATGGTCTATTACATCATCATCAATAGATTAAATTGACCTACCTACATTAAACATCATAATAAATATGAAAATGTAAAACATAAACGATCGTTTTTTTTATGAATTATGAAGACAAAGATTCAGAAATACAATATGCAGGTATTGTTATTGCTGGAAATTCAGCAAACATTTTTGGTCACCCAGTTACTGGTTAATCAGCAAACATAAGACTATTGTTTACTGAAAATTCAGGATATCTAGCTGTCATTTTTGGGAAAATATTTTTGCTGGTCGCACAGCAATATTTTTTACTGAAATAATTGCTGGATTAACAGCACAAAAAAAATCAGCAAAACTTTGCTGGATTTCAGCGAAAAAAAATTAGTGATACGCAATGTACTCAATTTACACTGAGAGCCCTTCCAGAGGGTTCGGCTATATTACCGAGCTGTTACCGAGTGGTGCATGCCAATTCGCGAAGTCGAAGCAAATTTTGCTCTTCCCTCCTATGGAAAATCCCATTGCTGTCAGAGTTTGAGTGAAACATGGCCGCCATTTCCTCCTCTTTGTTGCTCTACTGTAAAAACCCATAAAGAACTGTCATAGTTTGTGTGAAAAATTTTGCTTCGACTTCGCGAATACAATAACATTAGTTATGTATATTGTCTATCCGGAATAAAGTTAGACCGCTTTTTATACCGAAGTTCGGTTCGGAAGTCCCGACTTCCGAAATCTAAGTTGGTGCTACGCCGACAATATGTTCACAAAATAATTGCCTATCACACCAAACTTTTTTCGCTGGAAATCAGCAAAATTTTGCTGGATTTTGCCGAGCTGTAAAACCAGCAATCCATTCAGCAATTTTTTTTTTTGCTGTTCTTCCAGCAAACATCGGAATCATGAAAATGACAGGTACATTACTGTATTTTCAGCAAAAGAAAAAATCTAAATACTTTGCTGTATTTCCAGCAATTCGTTTTTATTACAGAAATATCTGCAGCAACTAACCAAGAAACGCATTAAATTAAGAATGTTTTAAATAAAAGAATTAAATAACTTCTATTGAGTATCAGTTGATGCAATCAAAAAATAAAAATTGTATCAGATTTTCGCTTGATCGACTACTGATACGTCATAAGAAATCACCTCACACCTTGTTAGGCATCAATTTTTATTTTCTATATGAATTTTTAAGAATAAAAAACACTCTAATGTGCTATAATGATAACGTAGAAACTTCCTAGTTAAATATTAACTGGTGAAAGTAATACTTAGGGGTCGTACACTTATTGCGTAAGCAATTTTTCTGGGTTTTTCGACCCCCCTCCCCTTATGTTAAATTTTTTTCATACAAATGAATTTTTATTAATATGGAGCGTAAGATATTGACCGAAACCCCCCCCCCCATAAGGGCCCCCCATAAGTGCTTACGAAATATGTGTACGGCCCCTAAGCTTCGAGGCTTAAGCGGCTCCAGTTGAGTGTCTCCGTTGAGGAAATTATGACAAGGAGAAAAAGAGGACCACTAAAAATTACTTAGCTACGTTTTAACAGGGCAAGTGAATTGAACAACTCAGTTGAATTCAATTGACTTGCCAAAAGTTGAACATGTTCAACTTTCTTTTCGTTCAAGTGAATTGAATTAAGGTGTTCGATTCAAGCGACTTGCTCAATTCACTTGCCTTGTCTAAACGTAGCATTATTGATGAGAAAAACTATACATTTTGAGTTCCGTTGGATGACCGAACAATTTGTGTTTTAGAAATCATATTTTCGCATCAAGTTGCACAAATTACTATGAACGTTTCTTCCATAGTAATAAAATCTATCCTGCTGCTTGTTATGCAATAGAAACATTTTTAAATTTCATATCAACTTGCTCCTCTTATTTACTGATAAGTGAATTATTACAATAAACATTTCCCTGATATTGAAAAAAACAGGAAAGAAATAAAACAAAATTGAAAAGCGCGTTCGAAAAAAAATTAATTATAGGGTGTTGTTGATAAAAGGCATTCTAAATTAACGGAAACATTTTGGCCTTGTAACTCAATATTTACTAGGCAGTTGAACCTGCTATAATTTTATGTTATGTTACCATGGATCATTAGTTTCTTATTAGTTTATATTAAGTTACACGCATTCGTGAATCATGTGACTAGCACGACATACTCCATGCCTTTTGGGAAGTAGAAGATCCCTAATTAAAAAGTAAAATAGTTTAATTCATAAACTTTGTCTCATAGAACTACGTATTATCTCATCAATATAATCCAAACTTAGCAAATTCAATTAAAAGTGATGAAATTGTTATTATGGATTGAAGCCGTTTCAGACTATGACCCTAGGCAATATTCAGTACAATCAAATTCAAGAGACTTTCACACGAAAAACCTCCGAACATTAAATAAATCATATTGAACTTAAACAGGTTGAACGCTGTACACATCCACAGCGCACTCAAACACCTTCCCCTAAATTTTGCCTTCAGACTGTCATAGGAAGAATTTATAAATCACATCTTATAACGATTATTCAACACACAACACAGAAACGTCAGAATGTCAGATGTCTGGTTGTGTCGATATTTACAAAGAAAAATATACCAACACACACAAGTGCCAAATGAAATAATTTTGTAATAAACCACATTTTTTCAACACTTGACTCCACATTTATGATACATACTTAAGTGCAGTATCGGGAATAAATCTACGGTGTTGCATCCAACGATGTTGGTGTCTTCACCGATGTGCATTAAAAACACGGACACAGCGATGCATGCAAATAAATCTCTTAACCAGAAATTGTTCGACGAATGATTTTGTAATGCGTGTTCAATTTTGAAAACTATTTCTGAATGTTTCAATTTTGTTCTTACCTCCAATCATCATTTGCCACCATTGTCTGTATCCGATTTTCGTCTTCAGTCCAAAATTCGGATGCAACCGGTTCATTTTATGCCTGCGCATAGATAAGAAACATGTATTGTATAATTATGTCAAGTCTATAGGGTCATAAGACTCCAGTAACCAAATGCTAATGAAACATACTGTTTTCCGAAAGATACTCACCAACTTTGTACATAATTGGCCACCAGTTGATTCTTATTGTTACTAATTCCAAACATTGCTCCAAGTTCTCCATACTTCTTGCCAGGCGCCGACCGAATTTGTAGCAACGTGTTATGAACATCGAAAGTGATTAGGCGAAAACGCGACAGGCAGCTCATAGTGGGAATCTTGAAATGCTAACAAGCTCCAGGAGAAACTAGAAACTTAAAACCCAAAAAACCAGTCCTATGTGCGAGACGATGTGTTGACCTGCACTCATCGACCAGCAAATGCGAATTAACGTGTATCAAGCTCCGTATGACTGATATTGGAAATTAGTTCCAGCTCTGATTAAAGACTGTGGCTCAAAAAACCTTATTTTGAATATTTCTTATCATCTCTTGTATACTCTCTCCTGATAAGCGAAGAGCAATGTATGAAAAGCTATACTTAGAATGTAAGGAGCTTCACGCAATTTAATTCGTTTTGTTATTTATTTAGACGAAGCTTTTGTGAGAGAAATAACTATTTGTGCTTAGCGATTGCTCACCTAATACAGCACACCGCTCGTATGCAGTGAACAGTATTTGATTATTGCATTTCAGAACTAAGTTCAGAGACAGAAACAACGATTATGAAATCATCTGGATTAATCCACTTTCCGAGAGATGCGCTATACTGGTACTTTAAAATTTGTATTGAAATAGTTCCCCAAGGAAATTTATAACATTCACTGACATAATCTAAGAATTATAATAAACTAGTGTTACGGCAAGTTTTTTGTCTTTATTAAGGAGACTTTCAGCCCGAGGCTGGCTCGTCTCCGGAAAGTATGGCAAGTATTCAGAGCAGCTGTGATTAGTTGAAAGCTAACGAGTTTTTTCCTTATGTTTTAAATATATTTTGTGCTTCTTAAATCTATATCATAAAATCCACTGGGCATTGGCGGAGTTAAGCTGGGGCACGATGGGGCACGTGACCCACTAAATCGAATATTTGATTAAAATTTATATACGCCAAAATTGTCTTGAGAAAAAAAACTGATTTTTCGCCAATTTTTTCAATCACTGGCGGAGTTAAGCTGGGGCTCGATGGGGCACGTGACGTGACCCACCAAATCATATACACTGGATTCTGTTTTTACACAGTTTACATTTTTTAATATTGCACCCTGCACACACACAGTGCAAAGAATACCATACTTTTCTACAAGCTCCTTTACCAGCCTCCCCATGTATTTAAATACATTGGTGCCTTGAACGTGTCTCCGAATTTATTTGTCGCCACGTTTAGACAAGGCAAGCGAATGTGAGCAGTTGGTTGAGGAGAAGAATGCAGCATGGGCGAGATTGCTGCAACACCGCACGAGGGGGAACGAGGCACGATACAAACGGGCGCGGTACAGACAAAACTCGATTTTTCGGAGGAAAAAGCGCCAGCAGGAAGATCGAGACCGTGAAGAGACGGAGCAACTGTACCGCGTTAATAACGCACGAAAGTTCTATGAGAAGAGTGTAGCGTTGTAGTTTGTACACCAGGCCATCATGTCATACATTGTCAAATGCCTTCTCGACATCGAGTAACGCCATGGCGGATGTTTTTGAGACAAACTTGTTCCGTCTGAGGACGTTGGTGACTCGAGTCAGTTGGTGTACACTTAACCGATCGGAAACCAAACTGTTCTTAGAGCAAGATGTTGAGATTTTCGGCAGACTCAAGTACCCGGTGATGAATAGCTTTTTGGAATAGCTTGGATAATCCTGAGAGAAGGCTGCTGGGACGATAACTTTTGGGGGAGGAAGAATCCTTCCCTGGCTTCCGGATGGGGATGACTTTCGCTGACTTCCAGGACGTTAGGAAGTAACTGAGCCGGAGACACTGATTAAAGATCAGCGAAAGGTGCTCAAAGAATAGAGCACTCATGTGTTTGAGCTCGAGATTCAGGATGCTGTCGAAGCCTGGGGCCTTCATGTTCTTCGATGATTTGATGTAGGCCGTCAATTCGCCAGCTGAGATCTCCAACTCCTCCGAAAAGTCGTTGGGAATCAAATGGATTTTAAGAAAATTATTTTGAGCTTTTTGGTGGAATGTCTTCACTGGTCATAAGACGAGTTTGTACAATCCCATTGAATTCCACCACTTAATTGTATCTTGACAGATACGTATTTCGACCTCAACAGTAAGTCGGGTCAAGTACATCAAGTCGGGTCAAGTACGAGACACTGAGGACGGCCTTACTGTTGAGGTCGAAATACGTATCTGTCAAGATACAATTAAGTGGTGGAATTCAATGGGATTGTACAAACTCGTCTTATGACAAGTGATCAAATAGATGTTGTTACCATGCTTATTGACGGCTGCTTCGTGTGGACTGATGACGTTCTGCCCAAGATTGTGTGAGATGACGAAGTGAAGTCCTATTTCAGCTACCTTCTCTGCAGGAGTTATCAAGCGATCCTTAAAGCCATTATTGTCTAGTGGGATCAAAGGTGCAATGGGCCGAGGCTTGGATTTTAGTATTTTGGTCATTTTCCAGAACGGCTTAGCATAATCTGGGAGAGTGCGGATCTTATTCGAGAAAACGTTATTTTTGAGGTCCACCATTCTGCCATGGATAAGCTCAGGCAGTCCAGTACGTTGAAACTGCCTGCGAGTGACATTCCGCAATCTAATCAAATCTTTGGTGAGTGTATCGATGTTTAGGGAGTTGCTTACCTACCGAGCCGTAGGTACATGTTGCTTTCGGGCCACCGAGATCGCCTCCTCGATGGAACGCTGCTGCCAATCGATTGCTTCAGGAGTTCGCGGCCGCGCCTCGTAGTCGACGTTGTTGTCCACACACCTTTGGAACCGGCCCCATTCGACTCGGTGGTAGTTTCGCCGGAACTGCTGATGCCGATTGACCGAGGAGTCCACTTCCGAAATCACCGGATTGTGATCAGAACTGAGCTCCTGATAGACGATCAGCTGCGAGACGTGGTCGTTAATGTTGGTATTTGTATAGGTCAAGGGTTGCGAGGACACCGGACCGACTCAGCCGAGTGGGGGAATCCGTAGTGGCCTTCCTCCATGTCTTTGCTCCAGATGGTGCCATTTCGATTGCCGCGACTGTTGCCCCAGGCTTGATGTTTGGCATTCAGGTCGCCGGCAATGATATACTGGCCTTGCCTCCACGAAAGCTTGACGATGTCTCTCCGAAAGGCAGCCGATGATCCATCGTCGGCTTTGGCTTGCGTTGGACAGTACACCGCGATGAGCGTGATTGTGCCGACGGAAGTGGTCACTTCGACACCGATGAACTCGATCATACTCAGCTGGAAGCTTGGCAGCAGGCGACAGTTGATGTTGTATCGAAGTGCGATGGCCACACCACTTCCCCTGGACCGCCGATAGAGTCGCACGATCCGGTTCGGGATGTGGACGCTCACCTCCGGTTTAAGGTGCGTTTCAGTGATGAACGCCTCGTCGATCTCCTTCTCCTCGAGGAAATCAGCTAGCTCGATGATTTTGCTCTTGAGCAAGCAAGCTTTCCAGTTGACCAGGCCCACCCTAGCAGCCATTTTCAATAATGAACATGTCAAGAGTGAAGGCCTGGTCAAAACGGATTTTGCAGCCGCGCAGCCGAGTGACGAGCTGTACAAAGATCGGCATCAGCTGCTCCGGGGTGTACATCGGAGCAGATTCTTCAGGGGGACGTTTTCGTTCTCCGGCTGCCGACGGAACCCAGGAACACTATGGGGAAAAGGGTGGCCATTAATCGAAAAATTTACTATCTCCAATTTGTCTAATTTATATATCATATGAAAGCATATACCCCAGATAAGAGAATCGGAAAATATTGAAGTGCTGTGTTTATTCAGTCAAAAGATATGGGCTGGCGAAGTGAAAAAAGCTGGTGAAACTAAAAAATCATTCCTTACTTTGATTTGTATGTTATGAAGTCAACTTTTCTCCAAATATGAAGTTTTATATACCATTACAAAGCTTAGAACTTCAGCTTTTTGATAGTTTGGTTTGCTTTGCACGCAATATTATTATTAAAAAATGTAGAAGAAAAACTTAAATTATCATAATTCTTCGCTATAAAATGGTCCCGCAAACCTAATGTCCCCAAATGTCCCCTCATCTGTAAATGGCGGATTGAAATATAACCCTAGTACCACCTTTTAGTAAGTGATTTGCTTGCAGGGGTGGTAGCGATGAATGCTGTTCAAAATAGTGACTTTAGTGACCAACGATGAAGAAAAAGTGACCAAATAGTTACTTTCAATTGCAGAAAAAGTGACCAAATAGTGACTTTTGTTTGAAGTTTTGAACCTGGTATAGAACTACAAATTGCATTAGCATTGTTACGGTATAATTCGTAGATTGCAAACTAGTGTATTATTTTTGAAATCCTTATGTAGAATGCTATCAGAAATCAAGAAAAGGCAAAAACAACAAAAGCATGATGATTACTGATACTGGCCATGCCCATCTTCATCGTAAGAAGGGAGAGGATGGAACCAAGAGGCCAGCGTTTGCGACACTCTCATGAGTACCACGGATTTGGATATTGAGGATGATATTCGTTGGAATCACAACGCTTATAAATAATTGGTAGGACCATTTGTTTGAAAAAATACAAAGTAATTAAAATAATGAAGAAATTTTTCAAATACGATTTTACCTGTTATTGGACTATGTTTAACAAATTTAAATGAAGTTTTTTGATATTTTGAACTTGACGTGGCATTCTGAGTGAAATTTTGAAAATCCAATAAAACCATGGTATCTTATTAGAAATACAAAAATTCTAATAAACTTTAATTTCTAAACGGCACACTTTAGTATTGAAGTCAATTAAAAATGGGTGGCCAAATAATCTCGAGTTAAAAAAATCTTTTAAATCTAATTAGTTTTTTGTTTTGTTTTAGATTTTAAAAATCCGACCAATTCATTCACTAGTTTTTGTGTATCTGTTCTGTATCTGTTAATAAATAGAATTACTTCTTCTCCTAATTTTTTTTTCGAGACTTATCTCGATGGGTCGCAAGGCGGATTTAACAATCATAAATGGATTTAACAACCATTTAACATCGAAGCCCTTATCGCTCATTACTCTCCCTGACGTTGAGAAACATCAAACATCATTGTCATGTGATGAAACTGAAGGTATCAACGCTCACCAGCAGACTACGTGGTTCTGGTACCAAAACTCCTAAATTCGGTACTCTTTACTTGAGGTTCGCCTTTCGCATTTAAAAAAAAATCCATTCGTGAAGAAAAAGATCATAGCTGACATAAATCGGAAAGAGCCTCACGATTTTCACTTAACACTTGGAACTTCTTGGGTGCATATTTCCCAAATTTAATATATTGCTACCAGATCCACATTTGATTTGATTGATCATGGGTATGATGACCGTGCATTTTGTAGTTCCTACTCCGTGGTTGTGGTTGACCAGAACAATCGCAATTGCACAGGGAACCAATGGGTGGAAGCATGGGATTTGCTTTCCAACCTCAATGTACACAGTCCGAGATTCTTGTATTTTAAATGGTCGATAACGGCACTGGCCACACCATCACGGTCTATCAGGGATGGGAATGAATTGATGATGCAGTGACTCGCCCACTGTAAGCCGACTGTAAGTCGCCCACTCAGATATCGAACCGCCAGAACTAATCAAGATATAAGGTAGAAGATAGAAATAGAACGGGCCTGGGATTGAACCCACGACCTTCTGCGTAAGAGGCAGAAGTGGTAGCCATATGACCACCAAGCCCGTTAACACATTTTATTTGGTTGATCATAATAGGTACAAATGATTTTTATTTTGAACTTTTTACAACAGGCAATGCAAAAATAGTGACTTTAGTGAACATTTTCCCAAAAATAGTGACTTTAGTGAATTTTGGATGCAAATAGTGACTTTTTAGTGACTAGATTCAAAAAAGTGACCAAGTCACTAAAGTGACTCGCTACCAGGCCTGTGCTTGCGCATATTTGTGCTTTTACGAGAACGCTGCAACAAACAAAACAAAATCAAAAACAAAATTTAAAAAAAGTTTTTTTTTCATGGGTGACATTTTTTGAAGGATTAACGATGGCCCTTAAAGGGTTGAAAAAGGTTCTTAAATATTCCTTTTCATAATATATGTTGTATAGGCACAGTTTTCATTGAAAAAATATTTTTAGCCGCCCATTTGTATGAGAATTCCCCATAGTGCCAGTGGAGGCCATTCGCTGGTGGATGCTGCCAGTCGCTTGTGCGGTTGTAACGGTGGAAGATTGGAATCGCTCGACGGTGAGCCGTTATGGCCGGATAGTTAAACTTGTTGACTACAGGAACACGGTTCTTCTTCGGAAGGTTCCTGATGGAAGCCTTCTTCCGGATTTCCAGGAACTCGGCTCGCTTTGGGCAGCCCTTTGTGGTGGCCCGATGTTTGTCGCCACAGTTGGCGCACTTGGGATCGGCCACCTCCATTTTGTCGCACTCGTCAGTTGGGTGGGATTCGCCACACTTGTTGCAGCGTTTCTGACGAAACTGTTCGAATTTTTAAAACTACAACGTCTGTTGAGGAGTGAAATCAGTAGTGATTCAGTTTGGTTGCAAATTTTCAAATACTACTATAGTTTGAATTTTTTTTTTCATGGTGGTTACAATGGCAGCTGTCCCTTGCTATTAATCTACACTGTACCCCGCCCATATTGGCTTCTATGAGCCTCCCGTTTTTCATCATCACACAGCCGTTCCTAAGCGATGTTGCTCATGTGGTCACTGTTGTGGGCCATGTTGATGAAAACAAGGATTTGTATAACAGCCCACCCCCGTCATTATAAGCACTTAGTATTGTCAAACTACCATCACTAACATCAACATCACTCTTTTCTTCTTCTTTACCTTTACAAAAGTATATAAGTTTTTCTGCCACTACGAATCATTTCATTCAGTATAAGCAATGAAATCACGTATTATATTCACCTACTGTCATTACGTTAATTTTAAAATAGTCATCATGATCACCAAACATTATTGCGGTCACTATCACCGTATCGTTTTCACATTCACAACTCCTCCATGGAGAGCATGGCCAAAGTCTATCTCTTGCAGGGATTGTTGCAAGTTGGCTTTCAGCGTTTTACTGGGCCTGCCCCATCGTTGTTCCACATCGGTAACTGAGATTCCTGCAGCTCTCTGGGACAGACTAGTGTGATGAATGTTTGTGAGGCAATACAAGACTGCTCCGACATGTGAGCATACTTCTCCGATTCCTGCCACACAATCGCAGTGTGCACAAATTATATTGCGCCATTGCGCCCATTGATCACAATCCACGGAGTCAAATTCGGCTCATTCATTTTCATAGAATGCATCACCTATAAAACAAGAAATGTATGGATTAAGAGTTTGCAGATCATAGAAGAAACAGACAAAACACAAATGCTTAGTCGAGATTGGAAACAATTCACCGTTTACCATCCATTAATCCAGCATGATCTACTTTGTAGCTACACGTCTTATCACTGGGCTACGGAAGGCCATATCACTCATTCAAAGCAATGATAACCAGAAACATAATTGTTTCCTTCCGCTTTTGCAACGGTACCAATTACAACAGCACATATGTTCAACTGTTTCATTTAGTTATATATGTAAAACTGTTTTACCTTTCCTCGCACTACATATAGGTCTCCAACTCCAAGCCTAATTCCCTCCACCAGCTTCACCATCCCACACTCGAATCGTTGTTTTGCTTCCACGGCTTTGAAACAATGGAAGCCTGCTCCGGTGTACGCCGATTTTTGATGAAGCGCATATTCAATTATGGACTCATAACTTACAGTTACGGGAAGCACACTCTGGCTCATTGTTAGCAAGTATGGATCCTTACCGACTATGGAAATTTTATCAATATATCGCTCCAGATGTTCTGCTGTTAAGGACGCAGCATATTTGCTTAAAATAACGGAATCTGAAAGAATGTTTATCGTAATGTTTTACGTTTAAAATATTTGATTAAATTACCGGATTTGGATGCCGATGCCGCTGTCTTAAGAAGCTTGGATGCGACGTGTTTTGGAGCCTTGCTGGCGATTCTTTTCGGAAGCATTTTATAAATTTATTTAGTTTTGACTATGATTGAAAGCGAATCGCATCTTGAGTTTGAATCACAAAATTTGAAAAACAAAAGTGAACAAATCAAAACATCAGATGTACACAGAAAAAATAAAGAACCTAAAAAAAAAGTTTGAAGAACTCAACTTTGAGTACAAAGTTCAAATTTTTAACTCAATATTAGGTAGTTTTCTCACTCCCTCTCATGAATGTTACACGGTTACTGGCTAAAACCCATTAATGGGTAAAAAAGTATACATTTTTTCAAGCTCTATGAACCTGTCAAAAAAGGGGTTATTTTAAAAGTGGATAAATGGGTAAAAAAACACCCATGTTCAAAATATATTTGACGTTAAAAAATGTGCATTTTTTTACCCATTAATGGGTGAAAAAATAGTTGGGAAGTTTTTCCACATGATTTTCAACACAAATCTTGGAGCGTATTGTTTTTGTATATTCAAATATGAATTTCATTTCCGTTTAGTGATTAAAGATTACAGACAATTCAAAGAAGCACTATATATAGAAGGTAAGCGGCTTAATAATAAATATTTACATAATGATTTGACTTAAATTATCATTCTTTTTAAGAGAACGGCGATTATAAGATTTTCGGTTGGTGAAATGGAAGCGTCTGGAATAAAGTTGGTAGCAGGACCATTTTCATGCAGCGCAACTCCGTCATTCGAGACAGAACATTATTATGAGTCGAAGGGCAGCATATGGCGAACGGCAAAAAGACAGACACTCAGTGGACCTAGCAGTGGACATAACAATTAATATTAAATACATCATGGGGACTTGTTGTAGGGAATCTATATTTTATGGCTCATGTATAACATGAGTATGTAAAACAAATGTGATTTTTTAGGAATAAAATGTATTCTGAAAAATATTTTATTTGAATGAGCTTGAAACTATTCAACTATCTAAAATCAATTATTTTCCAAAAATGAATTTAAAAAATGGGTATTTATTTACCCATTTTGTCGAAAAATCCACTTTCCTTGATGGGTAAAATAATACCCATCTTCTGACAGAAACATGATTTACTCATTAATGAGTAAATCGCTTTTACTCATTAAATGAGTAGTGGCGGTTTTGGCGAAAATGGGTACCATAGTACCCATTAATGGGTTTTAGCCAGTAACCGTGTATTATAAACAAAGAGAGCTGCACTCAGAAATATAATTAATCCAAGAAAGATTTTGAATTAAACTTATTTGCCATATCTGAGAAATAAACTAGATTAGGTTAAAAATGTATACTATCAATCAATATAATTTAAACAAAGCGGGATTAACGTGGAAATATACGTTTCTTTGCATTTTGTCTTTGGCAGAATTTCATTTTTACTTCTGACGCATGGTGAACCTTATTAGTACCGTATACGATATAAGTTATTCAATATTTTACTTCAACAATATCTGAGGACGGCAAAGAGGTGAGAAACTGAGCATTATTGTGAAATATATGGATTAATTTGAATTGTGTTTTTGTTCTAGATCGGCTTTGAAAATATATCAAATACATGTCAAGCACGCCTCTGAGTAAGTTTCACGGCTGTATCTCATCCACGACGTTCGACTATGCTGTTTGGCATCAGCCTGGATGCCGATTTCTACCGGGACGGAATATCCTTTTTCATCCCAACTCCCAAAACTGTCCTAAACAAAGCATCCTCCTCGACCGCTTAGTCAGTACCAGAAGCGAGGGCCAATTCAAGTCTCCGAGCGGGGTGCTTGCGCTACCATGGAGTCTTAAGCGATCCGAAATCGTAGACTCAAAGCACAAAATAGACGAAAGTGGCATACGAATCAATCAACCGCAGCTGGCGTAACACCAATCGAAAACCTGGGTAGCAGTCGAAGTCAGACGCAAAAGAACGACGCATCTTCCGAGATCATAAATACGGATAACTGCGGTAAAGTTGTGGGACAGGTGACTGTGGGCATGCCATGGTGGTAACGTTCAAGTTTGCAGGCAATCGATCACGGATGACACAGACAATCTGTTGAAAATGCTGTATACAGAACATGCCGGAAACCACAACTGATTATTGTTAAATTAGCCACATTTTTTAAAAAATAAAATTTTAATTGCATATTTTTTGTTTTATTCTATAATTTTGTAAACATAAACATTCAAAATAATCCAAACTAAAATACATTTTTCCCAAGAAATACTATTGCCGATAAAGCCACTTTATACTATATACCGTATTCATCAAAGTTATACTAATCGAGAATAAACTGTACTTAATACTAAGGACACACCTGTGGTACTTGTACCATGGTACAAGAGAACAAGAAAATTATTCCAAGACTATCTTTAATAAAGACAATAATTGGTATGGTACTCATTTCAAGATTCTTGTACCATGGTACTTGTACCACCAGTGTGTCATTAGTATAAACTAACACGGGGTCAACCAGGCGAATAGCCAGTTAGAATGACTTTTATTCTATTTAAGGTTGGTATCGTGTTCAAAAGAAATTTCTTTTTCTATCTCAATCACATGTTAAATTCCGTTCACTGAATCGGAAAAGTACAGAATCGAAACAAAATTCTTACAGCAGTATCCACATGAAAAGAACAAAAACAAAATTGGCATTTGTAAGGTTCCCACGCAAAGTAATGGGAGCTGTCACTTTACTTTCGGAAAAATATTCTGCTCGATTATTCCGTAAGTAAAAGTGACAATTTGCTCCATGCAGATCAGTTGTCAAAATTCCTCTTGGTAATATTGAACAAAATTCCGTAACCTCTCTACTTTTTAAGTCGATACTGGCCTTTAGCATAGATTTTTTCCAGAGTGTGCATCGACCCAACGTGTGCTGTTCCGTGGAAGAAGCCAAATTTGAGTTGTTTTCACCATAGTCTCGAGTGAGTGAAAATAACATAAATTTGAGTTGGTGAAACTTCATAGTGGGTGAAAATTCAACACGGGAGTAAAGGCAAAGTACTCACCGGATTTTTTCACATTTTACTTATTTTTGGCTTCTTCCACGCAAGGTCGGATTTGAGTGAAAGGAATCGTCAAGTGAGTTATTTCGCGGTTCCGTGTAAATAAAAACAAAAACGGATCGCTACTAAATGTCAATTAAACGTCTCGTAAAATGCCTTATCACGGTTGGAACGCTTTACCCATTGACGGGTAAAAAAGTATACATTTTTTGGTAGCATAACGAACTGTCAAAAAAGGGGTAATTTTTTATACCGTCCAATGGGTGAAAAAATACCCATTTTAACAACCTGCATGGAGTAGGAAAAATGGGTGAAAAAGCAGTTGTAAATAATTTCGAAAGTCTTGCTCCTGCCTGCATCACGATTCACGATTTTCATTTAATATATCAAAACGTAACTTAATTTTTTTCACCGAGGCCGGTAAAATAAATTGCCGAGAATCCAACAGCTGATATCTCGGTAAAAATCTCGGTGAAAGTTCAAATTACCGATTGGTCGTAAAATGATCGACACACCCCAGCTGTCAAATTTTACCGTGCTGTTCGGTAGTACGTTGCCGATCAATTCGGTAAAGGGCTTTGCCGAGATTCAGTAATTATTGTTATTACTTATTTTCATATGAATCAAATCAAAACAAAAATGAAAAGCGTTAATCAATATAAAAAAGGTTATATTTTAGGTCACATTAAAAAAACAAAACAATATAAACTTATTAAATTAAGCTTTACAAATGTCAACGTGTTTATTTTAGCTCCTTCGTATTCGTGAAGCCGAGGGTGGAGCATTTTCCATCGATACAGCCGTTTCTTTGCTGTTTTTTGTTAATTGGAGTACATTTGAAACTGAGGTTAAAACGGGCTTAAGTTTCATTACTTTCAATCAACGTGAACGACACAAGTTTTTCCAAACCGAAAAGTCCAGAAAAGAATGGCACACCCCTCGAGATAGATGATAAAACTCGTATAAGATATGCCGTCTTTTTAGCAGAATATCCAGCCTGTTTCGGGATTTCATCGGTTTGGAAATCCTTGTGTCATCCCTGTCGATCCCTGTTGCTTTCGTTGAAGTCAACGTAAAATGTTGTATGAATATTGAACAGATTATAGTGTCCTACGCGTAGAGGAAATTGAAATTATATTGAATACTTACCAACAAATTTAAAGATGAAAATTTCTTTTCACCTTTGCTTTTACTTCTTAGCATGTCTTTAGCAGAACACGCTGCAGGTATTACATTTGACAGATGGGTTTACCGAAACTCAGTCAAATTCCAAACTACCGGTTACTATGGCAAATTTAACTGCCGAGTTTCAGTAACTTGTGTAAACGTCATAATAATTGACGAGATATCGGTTGAAATATACTTTTACGGTCGTGCTCGTCAATTCATTTTACCGACAAAAAATAGTCTTTTAAGTGTGTAAGTATTCGATTTATTTATATTGAATGCAAATTTTGGTAATCTACACTTATTTCGTATCAGGTTTTCGACTAGATGAAGATTCGAACGCTCTTCTTCATTATTTTCAATACATGATGAAGCAAAACGGAGAAAAAGGTAGGTGTTTATTGTTTCATTTGCATTCAACAGTGGTTAATATTAATATTAACAATGCATTTACTTTCTTCAACAGGTGGAATAAAATATGAAATCAAAACCTTATAACCGAGCTTATAATCTGGAAATCCAGGACCCTGTGGGCTTCCGGACCGTCATCATCCGCAGCCGGTGCTCTGGTGCTTCTGGTGCTCACGCAGAAAAGGCTGATATTATATTTGTATTATTTTTATTATGTGTTTATAATATTTGTTTTGTATTTATATTATGAAGGAATAAAAAATGCATGTTTCCAAATTTTTAAAAATTAACTTCAACTATTTTAACTTCAACGAAAATGCTCCCAAATCTGTTCCTAAAAATGGGTATTTATTCACCCATTTTTATCAAAAAATTGCTTTGTCCAATGGGTAAAATTATACCCATCTATTGATAGAAACACCTTTTTCCCATTAATGGGTAAACTAGATTTACCCATTAAATGGGGAGAGGCACTTCTAGCGAAAATGGGTGTTTTTTCACCCATTAATGGGTTTTTGCAAACAACCGTGATAGATTCTACCAATGAGAATAGATGGAAGGTGAGGAAGTAGACCAAATGCAAGCGTATTAGTGGATGATGGAAAATGTAAACAGCAAATGGTGACGTACATATTTGCACGGCTTCTTATGGGAGCTCGTTTGAATGTAGTAGTGAAAACTTTTTCGCCATACACGAAAGGCACGCACACAATATATGGATTTCCATACCTTAGTAAATATTTATTTTCATTGATATTCTACTATCTATAGTTTGCATTGGTCTATTCTATAGATAGTGGAATATATAGATGAGCGAAGATATTGTCGGCGTAGCACCAAGTTAGAATTCGGAAGTCGGGACTTCCGAACCGAACTTTCTTCCGAAGTTTTATTTGTCAAACTAATTGATGCGTTGTTTAGACATCTTTAGGCGAATCCAGCGCACTACTTCCGAAGTTGGGAAAGTTGCCTGTAGTGTTACCAGACGTACTCTTTTAAGAGTACATGTACTCTTTTTGAGGCAGAAAAATTACGTACTCTTCTTTTTCGGAGAGAAAGGTTATATGTACTCTTTTTAAATATTGTTAGTACCAATTTGATTTTCAAACTTAACATTGCAAAGTGAATCCATTTTCCTTAGTTTGCACAAATAAAGTACGTTGAGACGTCGAGGACCCAAGAAGTGTACATTAATCTTCTTAGCAAAGTCACTCCCAACGATTCATCAATCATATTTCCCCTTGAATCCTTGAATGTGAAACGGTTTTTACGACTGTCCCCGTTTCTTCCTTTCGTAGATTCAAAACTCTTCATTGATCATGTTATTTATTACTAAATAATCTGATTGCCGGGGAGTTATGGATTATCTCCCAAATTCAAGCCTGCACGGTGGGCCTGGCCGTTTTAATACTTGTGCCATATTTACAATATGCTGCAAATATTAATGCAGACAAGAAAAAACCGACATTTCCAGGATGCTTTTCAATACTGGCTGTGCATGTGCTAAGACAAGACAAGACAAGACATAAAGTACGCTGAGATTGTGTATGCCACTATTTGAATTGAAAGAATTTATTATTTTCATAATATTTAATTTGTTCAACTGTTCCTGGTTACGCCAAAATTAAAGATAGATCGCCAGTTTTTTTCGTGAAATTTAGATATCAAAAATTTGGAAACCAGCACGATCACATCAAATATGTCACAAACTACAATACCTAATTACAAATTCGAAGCTGGACCGAGAACATTATTTAAACGTTCGTTCGCATATCACAGACTGCGTTTTTGAAGCTATTCCTCAGATATCCCACAGTTTCATACATCATGTTTCCTATGAAGAGTTGGGCTTTTCAATTTGCCCAATAAATTTGAAAATATTAGATAGGTTCATGAGGTTTTATTCTATAAATTGTTCTTTTACTCGTTCACTCATATTTAGGAGAAATTTGTTTCAAATATTCTGTGATTATTATTCAAGTTTTTATAACAAAAAATATGTTGAAATTAAGCATCAGCATCAGCGATTCAATTGCATCTTACAAATATAAAAGAAATATACTCAAATTCCGACCATGACTCATATTTCGAGCACTGGCTTTTTAGCGTCCTACAATTCAAAATTCCACGAATTTTCCATGGAAAGCACCACGCGAATAATGATGAAATGGTAATTTAAATCCAGTTATTAGAAATAGGAGTCATGTTCGGGATATGAGTTAAAACGGTCCAATATGAAACTTGAAGTGTAAATTTAAAAAAAATCGTGGGTTGTATTCTTTTGTACTCTATTTTCACTTGTTGTGAATGTACTCTTTTTAGTCAAACAAAATCTGGTAACACTAGTTGCCTGTATCTGGAGAAAAATCCAACTTCGGTATAAAAAGCGTTATAAATTTATTCCGGATAGACAATAAATCCTCTGTCTCCAAACGAACTGTCAAACGTGTCTCCAAACAAGCATGACGTCACGATTTCAATGGAAACGTTAAGGGCTGTGACGTCATATGCTCGTGTGCACGGGCAAAAAAAATCGACTCAGCCATGCTTTCGCTCATCTAGATTCTACTATTCCGTGTATAGTAGAAAATCGAAAATTTGTTTTCAATAAAATGAAATATCTGCAGTTATCAGACGTCGCAACTCATTTCTGATTAGTGCGCATGATAGTACATCCATGCGTGCATGATGCGCACTACTAATGAAATATTTCAAATTGTCGCGACTCGCGTCGCAGCGCGAGTGCTTAATCGCGCGGTCCGGTTTGGTGCCGGCCCGACAATATCTATAAGGCATTTTATGAGACGTTTCGCGGTGGCCCGACTATTTACTTCTAATGTTTTGTTTTGGTATGATTCTGCGTGAACATTCCGTTAGGTCCGAACACAAAATAATGTTTGTAACGTTTTACTTTTCATTCGTGTTTTCGTCAGCATTTCATGCTTAGAATGCAATGGTATGAATAATTCAACGACATGTTTTAAGAATCATATGAAAAACTCAAAGGTGCAGCCCAATCGGGTTGTACGCGAAGGTGACGTTGAGCTACGTAGCTGTATCTGCTTTCGTTGTTTATCCAATGCTCCTGAGATTGAGTGAGCATTACGAAAACTGGTGATGTATATAATTCTTGGACCAACGTTTGAAAAGGAAGATAAAAATAAATTTTTCAAATAATCGAGGATGAACAACACTCTCAAGCGTTCACATATTCAAATTACCAGTTGATAAATACTCGCTAGAGAGTAAGAATCGTTCGATAATTGTATCTCGATTCGAAGCATTGGTAAATGCTACTTTTTAAGTTATTTTCCCACATAACACCAACACACAATGCCAAACATCCGATACAGAAACTAACCACCCGTCGCTAAGTCAGTCTAAACCCCTTGTTATTCCTTCACGTGAATTGCGTCGGACTTAGCGTTTACTCCGGTAGAAACCTACGAATCAGCAAAACCGAACCAAAGAAAGTTTACCAGAACGCATTCACTGAAGCAAGCGAAGAAGATTCCGAGCCCCTCTACTGGCATCAACAGACGTAAGCAAGAAGCTACCGTCAAACGCCCCCAAGCTTTCCAAGGAAAACGCAGACATAAAAAACTTTCGTTTAATAACTAAAGAAATGCTAATAGATTACCAAGTTGAAAAGCAGGCCAAGTTCTAGTTGGTCTAGTATGGAAGAAGAAGCTTGCAATCGTACGAGATTGACTGATTCACCGAAACCGAGTGCTAAACTGTTAGCAAGTTTTTAATAGTAAATATTATCATACACAGATATTGTAACACACTAGAGTCGGTTTTTACGCGGAGGATATGGGCCGCGTAAATTGAAACAACGTAAAAAACCGCGTAAATCCCAAAATATGTCTGAATAAACCGCGGAAATCCAGAAATTCGCTTGAAAAAAAATCGCCTAAAAATCTATTCCTGTAAAAATAACCGCGTAACAAACGACTTCAGTGTACATCGAGTATGAAGCGTTGACTCTTCCTTGATCGAATGGTCCAAGAAAATTGAAAATCCATCGAGAAACGGCTGAGATATTAACGATCGAAGTCTATCATATTTTCGTGACGTTTTTCAATTTTTTGCAATCGCAAAGTGTACCCCTATATAGAAAAGACAGACGTAGTTCTACGTCAAAACTTTGTTCTAAAGCCCTGGGGCCTGTAGCATAATCGAAATTTTACTAATAATATTAGTAGGGTAGCTTGTAACTTGTATTTTTCTGTTGCATAATGAATCTACAAGTATCAATTTACAAGTCTAATATTACAAGTAAAGCGCACTAATAATATTAGTGGAATTTACAAGTAACTGTTGCATAAAGAAAATACAAGTAGAAATTATTAGCGTTGGCTTGTAGTTTCTTTTACTAGTATGAATGGTGCTGTAATTTAATTTACAAGTAGCTTTTATTTTATTATTTCAGCTGTGCAAAGTAAATATACATCGTTTTATTGTTTTTAACGAATTAACAGAGAAAAAACTATTATTGTTTTAAATTACCATACAGTAAAATACTATGCACTACGAATAAATTTCTCGTTCCAATATAAAACTGAGAATTATGAAATTTATCAAATAACTCTGAAGCAAGCAGAAATACTTTAAGTATTCAAATGGTGGGACGCTAACTTCTCAAAAGTGGGTTGTTTTCGCGTAAAGCCGTATTTTGGCACAATAACCCAATTTTGTGTAAAATGACTCTTCTAATACTACACGCTAACCTGAAATAACTCAGTCGCTGGGTCGTTTGTACCCGGATTTTTCTGATATTAGCAGTTGTCAAAATCCGGGTATGTCAACAAAATGGATCTGAGTCAGACGAACCCGAAATCTGGGTAACCGGGGACTTAAACATTTTCGAATGTATCAACATGGCGTCGACCGGCGTCGAAGTCGCATGCCAGAATAAATGATGGCATTTTTTCGTAGAATGCAGCAAGAAACAGGTAAGAAGTGTTGAAGTTATCATGGCGGAGCATTGTCGGCACAGCCGGCAAGTGATATGCGTTGGGGATTTTGTTTTATTTAATATTTTTTACATAATAATAATTTTCTGGAGCGAAAAGAGCTGGGTACCGGTTACCCAGATTTTTTCGCTTGTACGGTTACCCAGATTTGAGTCAAGTACCCTTACCCATATTAGAGTAACCACGGTTTTGCCGAATCTGGGTCACTTTGACATAATTTTGGGTAGATCCAGGTTAGCGTGTATGTAGTTTACCGTAATCCACGTAAAAACATATTACCCGAAGCAGAGTTAGTTACTAAACTTAGTTTACCTAAAGTTGACTTTATTCAACTCGAATGTGGGTTGTTGTATTTAACAATCTCGGGTGGGCCCATGCATCTTGCCCTATTTTTGACAACAATCATGGAGAAGAAAGGAAAAACTAAAATTTGATGCGATATTATTATCAGTAAGCATTTTGAACCTCAATTTTGAGATGATTTATCTGCCAAGAAATTGCCTAAATTTCATAATAATTTCAATTATTGGACTAAGAATAAAATCCAAACCCGCATAAGTCCAGCAAAAACGTGAATTGAAACCCGCGTCGAACGAGTATGTATAGCGAAATCAGATTTTTCATGGAAGGTACGTTCGAGTGAAGTACAAATCGCCCAAATTAAAACCCATGTAAATCCCAAAATCCGCCTATAAAAACCACCTAAAAAATCACTCCAGTGCGCATTACTTTTTCTTTGTAAAAAGGCCAATACCACGAAACCGGATTTAGCCACGGAATAAATTAAAGAGAGAAGGATAACAAATTCATGTTCCGTGTATACCTATCGCAGTATTCTATGCACAAACTCAGAAAAACATAAACAAAATCATTTATCGCCGCATTGACAGTGAACTGTCGGATGAATTTTGACAGGTAAATGAACCTGACTGACTTGTCATTTCCTTCTTACTAATAATACAAGTACTAATATTATTAGTTGGCGAATAACTTTTATGCAACACAAATTACAAGTACTTGTAATTTTTTGACTTGTAACTTGTAACTTGTAGCTAATATTATTAGTCTGATTATGCTACATGGCCCTGGTAGACGAAAAGTAAAATATGCAGAATTGATGATGGGACCCATCGGAATGTTCAGCGCGAAATTACCAAACAAATGGGCTCCCACTGATTGTCAAAGTAGATAAACACGAGAAAAACAGCTGTTTCGATCTGTCTCATAAAATGTCTTATACACTGAAAACCAAAACTACCCAAAAGTGGGTTGTTTTCACTCAAAACCGGGCCAATAACCCAAATTTGAGTAAAATGACTTTTCTGGCACTATAGGTAGTTTGCCTTTAATTCCATGTAAACAATTTACCCAAAGCTGAGTTTAATTTATCCAAAGCGGACCTTACCCAAGTAACCATGAAGCTATATATGCATGTAAAAACACAGCCCTAAAAGTTGACTTAAAGTGGAAAAGGGCAATTATAAGACCGAATTAATGGTTCATTACTTTGGCATGTTGAAATAAAGCACCAGTAATGCATCGCTGCATTCGTACTGCTGATTTAGAGTATCGTTGTCTGACAGTTTATAAATAAATGCAACAACACATCGTTAAAACAGATCTAATGCAATTAGCATTTAGCATGTCGATTTGTGATTGATATATGTGCAATATTGTAATGCTTGGTGTTACTTGGGTAATCAACCCAAAATAGAGAATATTGAATTTACTCAAATTTGGGTTATTGGGCTGAGCAACCTCGGTGAGGTGTTTGCATCTTGCTCTATAGTTTTGATAGCAATCATGGGAAAGAAAGGGAAAACTACCCAAATTTGGGTAAATTTTTTCTGCGATATTCTCATCTAGGATAGGATGTGACAAGTAGTCAGTAAAAATCGTACCGATTTGCTGTCACAATCGTACCGGTTGCTGATTGGTTGAAAATGACAATCGATTACTTCGATTGATGGCGGCGCGTTTTCCGTAGGGCAGCATGTTGTTAGTTTGGCCGTGTTGCAGGTTTTTAAAGTTGATATTAAGCAAAATACGAAAATGTTTGAGTTCCAGTTTTTTGGTAAGAAATAAATTTATATTGAACTGCAAACGCCATATAAATTATTCTCCAGGGTTGTACAGGTTTAAAACTGTTGAATTTAAGCATTATCATTCACCTTTCTGTCATTTTCGATCTCATAGTCATTTTTTCAGTAGCGAAAACTTATCTATGTTAGTCTTTCACTTCTCTTACATAAATAGTGGATGGAACGGGAAGAAAAACATCAAATTTTGATACATGATATTTGGAAGATTTTGTACCAAATTACTTTGGCTGCACTGGCGACCACCTCGTCAGAGCAACCGACTAAAAAAACAACAAGGCAGTCTCAATTGAGTTGTCACATCCTATCCTAGATTCTCATCAGTGCGTATATTGAACTCAAAGTTTGGGTTGATTTATCTGTCCGTGTAGTCTATTCAAACTGACAGCCCCGAACGATTTGAATCACTATGCTGATTTTAAATATTTACCCAGTTTGATAGGAGAGGTTGTTGAAGAAGCGAGTGAACCGACACGTTGATTTTTGTCAACAAATAATTCTTTTAAAATATCGACGAAGAGAAAAGTTTAAATAGTTAAACATAATATCGGATAAATTTACAACCTTAAGTGTTAGAATAAGTGATAATAAATAGTTTTACGAAGAGAAATTAGTGAAAAATTGGAAGAGTTTGAAAATACCAAAGACATAACCTGAAAATGAGTGGCAGTAAACCAAGAACCCAAATAATCACAAGAAACAAGTATGGAAACTCACAGAACACGGTTAATGTGAGGCAGACGAGAGGAACGACACAGCCCGCAAGGAAACAGCAGGACGAACGACAAGTAGAAGAAGAAAAATCAGGAAAAGATACGCAGGAAGAAGCAGGCGCAGCAATAGTATTCGTGGAGCCAACAGATGTGGAAAAGTCAACGCTCAAGCATCCGGCGGAGATAGGGAGGATACTCGCCAACAACGGGATCACTGGATTCAAGGACATCCAGAATGTGGGACGATACCGGTTCAGAATCTCGTTCAGTTCAGTTCAGGCGAACAAAATAAATGACAAAAGATTAGATGGAACAGGCCTGAAGAAATACAACCCCAGTGTGAAGAACGAAATTATTGGACTAATCAAGGGTGTCCCGAAGAGTTTCAGGGAAGAAGAGATCATGGAGCAAATGGATTCGGATCAGGAAGTAACGCGTGTGGAACGAGTCAAGCGAAAAGGAAGGGAAGAGGAGCTGAGGACTACGGATCAAGTGAAGATAACGTTTAAGGGAAAGGACCATCCAGGAACGGTGTGGGTTTATGGATGTCCGTTCAAGGTGGAAATATATCTGTTCCCCATCAAACAATGCGCCAACTGTTGGATGTATAACCACAAAACGAAAGACTGCAAGAAACCCAAGAAATGTGGAAAATGTGGAGGAATGCATGATCATCCGGAATGCGAAGAACAAACGAAATGCATAAATTGCAAGGGGCAACATGAAGCAAAGGATCGAAAGTGTCCGGAGAGAGCTCGACAACGGAAAATAAAGGAAGTTATGCAAAAGGAACGGATTACGATGACGGAAGCGCTGGAGAAGTTTCCAAAGGAAAGCAACCGGTACGCCCTTTTAGCCGGAATGGACGAATTCCCTGAGCTGAACAGTGATCTAGATGATGAAAACGAAACAAGTACGAATCTAGGAGGCATGGTAAGAAGAAGCAGACAACATTCAAGAAGCAAAGAAACGGTTTACAAGCAAAGAAACCCAAAAAACCGGAAAATAAGACACAGTGGAACGGACGAAGGCGAGGATCCCAGCCAAAGAGAAAGTGTACGAGAAATGGTTGAAGAAATCAGAAAACTAAAAAGAAGAATGCATAGGGTAGAAGAAAATTGGAAAGTGGTAGGAAAAGTGGTTAAACTACAATGTGCAATCGAAGATCAACTAAAAGAAGATCAGGACCTGGCGTCACTGGAAGGACTAATCATTAAGATCAGCACAGTATTGAAAGAAGTGATAATTAATATGGGAGAAAACATAGAAATCGAAGAACCGAGTCTAGAAGAATACGAAGAAAATAATAATGAATAAGTCAATCAAGCTACTACAATCGAACATTCAATCAGTTAGACCAACAGAAAAAAGAGAAGAATTAACGTTTCTCCTAAATCAAGAAAAGATAGAAATAGCATGTCTACAGGAAATATGGTTAAAACAAGGTGAAAACTTTAGGATTAAAGGATACAATTTTGTCAGTAAACGTAGAGTAGAAGGATATGGAGGTTGCAATACTTTTGAGAGACGATGTAGAATATCAGGAAATCAATACCAGCTCGTTCCACCCGGTAGAAGTAGTAGGGGTCAAAATACTGAATATGGACTTTCCGCTAACAGTTTTTTTTCGATGTATGCACCCCAGAGGCCAACCATAACAAGAGAAGTAGAAGCAAAAATAGCAGAATTGATAGATTCAGTTGATAGGCGGGAAGAGGAAGTCATCGTAGCCGGGGACATCAACGCACATCATCCGATTTGGGACGATACGAGAGCGGCTTGCGCGAGAGGAAAAGCCATTTCTACCGCATTAGAAAACACTAGACTGACAGTACTTAACGACGGAAACATGACAACAATTCCGAGGGTGGATGCAAGACCGTCAGCGATAGATATCACCCTAGCATCGAGGAAGATAGCAGAAAAATCCATATGGGAGGCTCAGGATCACACATTCGGCGGTTCACACCTGACTGTCATAATGGAGATACAAATCACCCTACCAATAGCAGAAACAACCATAAAAAGAGTCAACGTAGATAAGGCGATAGAAGCGATCAACAGTATCCAACCCCAATACATATACGACGTCGAGGAAATGCAGCTGATTTTCGATGAGGCGATAGAAAATGCAAGCTATGTCATCCGAAACAAAAAAGTCAATTACCTGAAACGATGGTGGACGGCGGAAATACAACAGGCATACAATTACAAAAGGATATGTTTGAGAAAGTACAACAAGGAACGCAATCTCCAGAGTCAGCTCCAATTTCAAAAAGCACAGGCAAAATTAAAAAAACTGATTAGATCAGCTAAACGCAAGGACATCCACGAACTCAGATCGAAAATCGACAAGGACACGCCGCCGGCACAACTGTGGAATATCGTCCGAGGAGCGGATGCGGCACTAACCGGGAAAAAGAAAGCAGCGCAACATGTGGTCCAACAGGACATAGCAAAAAGATTTTTGAGCTCAAAGCCGAAAAGAGTTTAAATGTAATAAAAATGATAGCTAGTAAGAGAAGCCCGGCAAATCCAGAGACCATGCTTAAAATAGGAGATGCACTAATACGTTCAAAGCTTGAATACGGATCATCTATCTACGGAAAAGCCGCTAAAACTAACCTGAATAAGCTCGAAACCACGTTAAACGCATATATCAGATCGGCCATGAGATACATTAAGTCGACGCCAATAAACACCTTACTAGCAGAAAGCGGAGAAATGCCGATGAAGTTGAGAACCGAATGGCTCACACTGAGAGAAGCAATCAAACTGAAATACCACCATGATCCAAACAATTGCTTTACTACAAACAACAGTTACCTAACAGAAGTAGCAGAACTCCACAACGATGTAATACACCAGATTATATGCAAAGACATAGATAGCGTCAAGCAGATCAGCGAATGGAATCTAAGACAGACAGATGTACATACTAAGGTGGACCATGTAGAGGGTAAGAAGGAGAACTCAAATAAACAACTTCTTAAAGCACATGTCATGGAGATGATCGAAACAAAATACAAAGACTACTACAAGTTATACACGGACGCCTCGAAGACATCAAATGGAACAGCTATTGCATTCATCGACACTCAGAACAATACGGAAGTATCAAGGAAAATCAACGAAAACTATAGCATATCCAACGCAGAACTTCTAGCCATCCGAGAAGCACTAAAGTACGTACAGAAGGAACCACGAAAAACTGTAATTTTGACGGACTCCAAAAGCGCATGCGAAGCTATCAAAAACAGTAACAACGCAAACGATAACTTCTTAGTTTATGACATCAATAAACTAAGAAATCAACTTCGAGAATGGACGATAAAAATTCAATGGATCCCCAGTCACATTGACGTCTTGGGGAACGATTTAGCAGACAAAGCAGCCTTCCAAGCAACGACGAGACCACAGGACATGTTCAACACATTAACCTTAGGAGACACGCTTAGACTAGCCAAAAAAGAAATATGGAATCGATGGATACAGCTATACCAGGAAATGGCCAATGATAAAGGGAAATATCGATACGAATTGAATAACGAACCAGAAAGAGGTACATGGTGCAAGAACATGGCTCTGAACACGCACGAAAAAAAAATGATATCGAGGATTCGTAGTGGACACTGTCTAACCAAGGAACGGAAACATAGGTGGAAGTGGACTGACACAGAGAACTGCGATACCTGCGGGACCAAAGAAAACATCGAACACGTAATTTACCATTGTACGAAATACAACGACGAAAGAGCGAAATACGACATCATTACTAGAAGCAAACCATTAATGGAAATACTAAAAGATGGACGAGAAACAGAATACAAATCTATATGCAATTACCTCACGGAATGCAAAATAGATATATAAGCCAAACAATAAAACAACATAACATCAGGAAAAACGAAACTAAAATACATGCCACACGGAAAAAGTAAAAATAAGACAAGACTAGCGGCGAGATGGATCTGTATACACTGAAAACCAATACTACCCAAAAGTGGGTTGTTTGCACTCAAAACCGTGGTTTGGGCCAATAACCCAAATTTGAGTAAAATGACTTTTCTGGCACTAGGTAGTTTGCCTTTAATCCCATGTAAACAATTTACCCAAAGCTGAGTTTAATTTATCCAAAGCGGACCTTGATCAACCCAAAATAGAGAATATTGAATTTACTCAAATTTGGGTTATTGGGCTGAGCAACCTCGGTGATGTGTTTGCATCTTGCTCTAGTTTTGATAGCAATCATGAGAATGAAATGGAAAACTACCCAAATTTGGGCAATTTTTTTCTGCGATGTTCTCATCAGTGCGTATATTGAACTCAAAGTTTGGGTTGATTTATCTGTCCGTGTAGGTCTCAGCCAGGGGGGGAGTAAGCCTGTCATCCACGAACAAATCAAGCCTACCTAAGATGTATTATCCAGCCCCCTGAAACGGCTGTCATCTGCATACAATGTGATTGAAGCCGAAAACTTGGTGCTAAACTTGGTGCTAGCTGTCAAGCGATGGCTTTAAGCACGGGACACAGTGACGCATGCGACAATATCGCTCGAGGGCAGATTTAATTCGAATAAAAAACAAAATAAACAGTTTTTTTATTATTGTAGGCTCGATTTTAGGCTGTTGTTAAAAGAAAAAGCGCATCATATAAAATATGTTTCAAAACTTTATTGCTATTATCTCTATAGTTTATTCGTTCATTTCAGATACACATGTTTCGCTATAGCGCAAAAGTTATCAGCACTGTCTTTGTCACAATAACAAATATCAAATTAATTATAATAACAAATTTGTCAAGTCTGCCTGATACCCATATCGATATCTAAACAGTTTGATAGATATCTAAAATAATTTGACAAATATTTGGCATTGAGATAAAGAGTGGGCCTTTAATTCCTAATGCATCTTTCTGTTTGAAAGCCAAATTTTTGCAAGTAGAAAAAATAAGACTGCAAACCAATTAGCTGATTGATCAGCAGTGATTCATTTTTCCTTCTAATTTTAGAGCACTATTCTCGTAAAGCAAAATAATGTTTTATTTTGTTTAAATAAATGAAAATTATCTTGCTGCTCAGAAACGCCGGGTAAAGCGCATTGATCCGAATTCCGTAGTTAAAATAACGAGTTCAATCGCCAAAACATAAAAGAAATGTTTGAACCTCGTGATTCGATCTGCAGAAAATAGAACAAAGCTGTGCAACAGTTTTGAGCTTTTGAATCTGAACTTAAACAAATCTAGGGCAGCTGCTGGGCGATGCATGTCTTAGATTCATATTAAAATTAAATGCTCCAATTTGAATCACTACTGAACTGATTTAATTATTAGGTTACTTAGGATTCTTAAGATTAAATCATAATCGGCACATTTGCGACATGGACAGTATAGATAGGTTTCTTGTCATCCAAAAGAACTTTTTCCGGTGCATGATAGTTATTATTTTTAATCTCCAGATGTTTTCGCTAAGTCCATTATGCTTTCAAAAACTATTATTCTAACAACACATAAATGGTCCAGAGAAAAGCAAAATTTTATCCACAAGGCGACATCCACTTCCAGTTGGACCAGATCATATGTAAAGTAAAAAGGTTCCAATAGTGTTTCATAAAACACCTGTCGGTGACACGTACAATGACTAAGTAGATTAATTTATCTTAGTTTCGACGCCCATATTATAGTGAGCTCAAGTTTGTAACCAGAGAGTTTATGCGTCAAGATCAAATAGATGAATTGATTTCGTCAACTGAAAAGTAGGTGTGCTGTTTCATATCTCATAGTGGCAGTTCAATAATTATCGAATAACCCTGCTTGCAGAGCAAGATTACTTTTGATAGATTTATGTTTTAATGGTTTTGGAAGGTGCTCCAGCCTTTTTTAAGACTGGGTATTTATTAAATCTTTGAACTGGCACTTTCAATTTTAATTCGGTAAATGAGACGGACCTTAATGTGTGTTTTCATTCGGATTCTGATAAACTTATTTTACAGAGAACAGACGTGGATGCTCGAACAAAATTTCGTGGAAATCGTGTGTAAAGATTTAAATCGCGCCTCAGCACCGCGAACACAAGCTGCCCGACATGAAAGCTCAATCTCACTAAGCGATGGTGTTGGAATACACAACATAAGATTCAAGATGAACGTCTGTTCTCTGTACTTATTTCTCGGAGGACCTTAGCCGGTCCGGGGTCTCCAGTAGCCTTGCGAGCAAAGGCGTAGGATTGCCAATCTGGAGATGGCGAGTTCGATTCTCGGTTCGGTCTAGGATGTTTCTGGGTTGGAAACTTTCTCGACACCCTGGGCATAGTGTATCCATTGTACTTGCCACACAAGATACATTGGCATTGGCGGGCATAGAAAAGCTTTCAATTAATAACTGAGGAAAGTTGAAGCAGGCCTAGTTCCAGTTGGAATGTAAAGCCATTGAAGAAGAAGAAGAAGAAGATCTTAGCCGGCCCTGTAAATATACTGTATATTAAATCTCCGGTTCAGGCATCCCTAAATTGTCAATATCGGATGATAACTAACAGAGTTACAATATATTAATTTAATTTCTCTCAAAATTTGCTTATCCCAGTTAATTTGGTCATGTACAGCATTTTACGAGCGCTAATGACCGCCTCAATTGAACTCAGTTTGTTTTAGGTAGAGTAGAGACAGTTTGAAGTTTGACTTGTGTGGTTTGACACAAAAACGACAAGTTTCCAGCATCAAGGACTAAACCACGATGACGTCATGCGCCAATTTTCAGTAAGAAGAAAGCATCCACTGCGGGTAATGTTTACAAAAAAGGAACCTCGACATGAACATCCGATGAACTAAAATGCTCCGAGTTAAAATATTCATCAGCCCGCACCGGATGTCACTTTTCCAACCGATAAGAAAAATCGTGGAAAAAGAAGACGCTCGTGGTTAGGCGATTAAAAGTTGCAAGAAGAAGAAGAAGCCAAAGGATGATATTTGAAAAAAATCACAAAAATCTTCTTGAAAATTCTAGAAGTATACGAAAATTATATGAAGCTCTTTTAGTGGAATGCCTAAAAGTAATTTGATTAAAAACGGAAAGTAGTATGTACGGGGTTGGACTTTTCTTATAATGTGTATCAAGTATGATATCACAAAATTAAATTTGAAATCGAAAAATTGCGTTCATTATGCAGTAGAAGGAAAGTACAGCCCCGTAGTGCTAACCGTTTCTAATTAAATTGCTCCTAAAATTTTTGTGAAGAGTATTAATAAACTTCCCGTAAACTTCCTGTGCAATTTTTTTCAAATATTTTTCTTCAACTTCTTCTTTTTCTTCATGCAACCTTTATTCGTCAATAATGATAAATTCATGAGGATTCTGATGATCGCTGCGATGTCAAATGACACAAGACAATCGTCAAATAGATTGCATCTTACCATGGTACTGCAGAACATGGTTCATGGTCTGCAGAGCATGTTATATATTGTTATAAATTGTGGCGGCTATCGAAATTAATTTATTGGCTTTTTTCGGTGATAATTTCGGCTGATTTCGATGATAATTATATTGTGGCGGCTATTACTGCACGTAAAACGCTGGATAAATTACGAAAACAGAACAATATAAGGCCGTTACAAATATTTAATTTACTTTTTGTCCTACTGGTCTCCGAGAGGTCAAGGGGGGGGGATAATAAAAAATAAATATTAAAATGAAAAAAATCAAAAAACTTCTCGGATTTGTTAAAGAATGTTTTGAAAATCCTCAAAAGTATCCGAATTTTATTTTGGTGCCCCCTCAAAATATTATTTTTTGGCAAAAAAATCCGAGGGGGAGGGAGACAAAATAGATTTTAAATATTTGTATCGGCCTAACTTGAATTATTGAAATTTGAATTTTCACGTTCGAAAATCATTTTGCGATCATTAATTCATTAATTCATTATTATCATTAATTAAATACTTGCGCGAAATGTAATCAGTGCAATATGAACGGAGCTTTAAACTTCAAGAACAGCACTAGCGCCACACCAACAAACGGTGGCTTCAAGAACTAGTGCTTGTTTCACGGGGTTGGTATTATCCGGGCCTCGCCGCTTGGGAAAGGCGGGCCACCCTGGGCCACCCCGCTTGGCAAGTGTAACATTTTTCGAACTGGAATCTTGTAGGATGTTGGTTAACCTACACTACTGCTGACTAACGAAAAAATGTGGGATTGTTTATTTACATTTGCTTCATACTACATGCAGAGGAGGCGCGATGCTCCGCATATTACCCCCCTGGTCTCAGCCGAGCAGTTGTGAAGCAGAAAGCAAAAAAAAAAAAAAAAAAAAATATTTACTCAAACTTTTTTAGCAGTGTGGCTTTCAGCTTGTCATAAACCGTCATAAACTCTGATGAACAGAAACAAAAACAAAAATAGTCAAGAAATTGAACGACGATACAACTTGAAACGTGCTGAAATAAATAGAATATTCAATGGCATTACTCGTGCAGAAATTTATGAGACGATGCAGCAACTCACACCTAAAGCAGATAAATCGTATGTTTCATGACGAATTCAACTCTCCAAATCCCTTGAATCCCAAAAAAGCACTGAACAAACAAGAAGAACAGAGTGTGCCTTCAGCGGGATCGATTGCAAACAAGTATCAAATATTTCGAGACGTGGATGCGACGGTGATTCTGGATGTCGAAGAGGAACGGCAAGTTCAACGGCGGCAGCAGCAGCAGCAGGATGACAAAGGCCTGGACATTGATGATTCGGATGAGGGCAAATCCTTACCAAGTATCTTCAATGGAATAAATTTGGAACGTAAGTTATATAATTTTTGACCAATGCTAGTAAGTGGGTACGAATGAAGTAAATCAAATGAGAGAGTATGGTTACCGATGGTATTCCCGGCACAGACACAAAAACCAAAAATAGAAACATTGTTTTGCCAAAACTCCGTAATCGTGTGTGTGCATTTAAGAATATTCATGATGCAGCTAGTTTTGAAATTGAACTTACAGATGCAATTGCGGAATTAGAGGGGTGTGCCGAAGAGCAATAGCATGCCAGGAATACCTGCCGATACCCTACGCTGTTTTATAATAAATAAAAAATAATTTTAAAAGGTTTTACTTCAAACGATATACTCAGAAAAGGAGCCCAATAATACTTAAATAAAAGTTAAAGGGTAGAGCAACCATAAATCACCCTCAACCCAGTTATAACCCACCTATTTTAAAATCTTTATTGCTCATAAACTAGTTGTTGAAAACAGGTAAGTTCACCTTTTTCCATAATTGTTCAATAAATGTATTCAAGTCATCAATTCTTGAATCTCAAATTTACATAAGCCTTCCCGTAGCTGAACAATAATATTTTAGAATCTCGATATAATCTGTTCCATAAATTTATTCCGGACGCATACAATATTCTTATTAACAATTGGGTTCGAGTTAGCTCATACTTAAGCAGAACACATCTCCAAGGATGTTATCGATCATTTAGGAATCTGCCTTCGATCATTTAGTAGTTTGTCAATAACTCATTCCAGAGGCTAAATTTCAAAATGTGTTGTATGGTGGACTTCTAGTGCGAAGGTTTATCTACAACTCTGCCTAACAGTTAGTTGTTTGAATTTCACTAATAACGGAGATATAGCGCTAGTAGCTGTAACTTAGACTAAATGATTGCATATTTTGTTATCATTTAGTATAAGTATAGCAACTAGCACCGTAACTCCTTTAGCAGTGGAATTCGAACATCGACCTGTTCAGGAGAGTTGTAGAAAAACCTTTGCACTAAAAGTCCACCATACAACACATTTTGAAATTTAGCCTCTGGAATGAGTTATTGACAAACTACTAAGTGATCGAACGCAGATTACTAAATGATCGATAACATCCTTGCACATCTCTCAGTGATTATATGTCTGCATAACAAAACCACGAGTGACAACGATGAGTAGATTCAATTCCCGGTTTTGTATTTTATCTATTGAAATGTTATCCAACACACATTAGCGTACGATCATTATGATCACTGTATCACTTTCTTGTTCTATTTCAGATGGAAGCTGTGGTGTTTATGAGATAGATGATTTGGTCAAGGTGTTACGATTAAACAATGCCGAGAACATTTTCGTTTGTTCTGTGGCACCTGAAGTCAAATACGTCGACTACATCTGTGTCGTAACTGGAATGAGCTTTCGTCATATGAGAGGCATAGCGGAATTCGTACGAAAGATTTACAAAATGAAGCGGCACCCTACGGATATAATACCAAAAATTGAAGGAGAGAACAGTCGCGATTGGATGGCGTTGGACTTGGGCAATATTGCGCTTCATATTTTCTCCGAATCAGCCCGAGAGCAGTACGATTTAGAGTCGCTATGGGCGATTGGAGCCAAGTATGATCGAGAATGTAACAAGCCTGATGAACCGCTGGTTGAATTGTTCGAAAGACATTCTGTCTACCTGAATGATTTGAAGCCACTGAAAAAAAATCTATCAACTGAGGATAATAAACACAGTTGATAAAATCTTTCTCGATATAGAATAACATTCAATAAATGATGATCCGTGAAAACTATACCTAAGTGTCGACCTACTACATTTAATTCGAAAATCAACACTTCTGACCGAAATCGTCAGGTGTGTAGATGGGTACTATTATAGGTGGGATGATTCAACATTTTGCTCCTCCACGTTTATTCGATTCAGTCTCATGTTCCATAACTTTCCGCTGATTTTATAAAGACTGAATGAGCACAAGCCTGTGCAAGTTAATATGGAAATTAGTATGAGGAAATATTTTTTATAGCATTTTCCATATTTTTTTTTATTATGCATAAGGGGGTTGATAGCATAATTTTTTTTTTTCGAGAGTTGATCAGTTGTTTTCCTAAAAAAAATATTAAGAGTTATGTTACTCACTAGGTCACTGCGGCCTGGGTTCGTAATGTGATCATACCGATACAGTTCCCTTCCCACAGTTAGTTATAAAGCAAACAAATATGTATTCAGACCGCATCGTGCTTTCGTGCTGTGCGGTTCTTTTCTCCTTTTGCTGAAGGAACTTTTTAATACTACCCGAAGCTATTCTATTTTAACAGTGCTTCTCAGCACTATTCGTACCAATTGATCCCGTAGCGATGCTTGGACACGTGTCTTCGTTTTTACGTTGGACCCGTTTACGGAAGTAAAATTCCGACAAGCGGTGGTAATCCTGCAGGGACATCGTTCTGAAAAAAAAACGCTTAGAAGGTCACGTCTCCACGCTCAGCAATGAGCATTAATAAAAACAAGAGGAAGGGTGAGTCTGTGAATTCTCCACTTCCTTCTATGAAATAAGGTTTCAAGACCGTCCTGCCAAAGCGCGGAAAAAATAGAAGGAAGCTGGAGACTTCAGATATTCCTTCTAACACTAACATCGGAAATAATTCTTCTCCTATCGAACTAAGCAATCAGTTCGATTGGATTCATAACGAAATTGGGTTGTTTAGCAAAGAAACATATGAGGTTTTTACAGTTATACATAAAGAGCATGCTTTGCTGATTTTTTTTTTTTTTTTTTTGTGTCTTTATTAAAGAGACTTTCAGCCCGAGGCTGGGTCGTCTCCGATGCTTTGCTGATCTCCAACATATTTTTATTTTGTTTGTAAACCTTTTATTTACATTTTTATACAGCAAACAATAAGCCATTTCAATCGATAGAATGACACTAACATTCATAGAATGACAGTTGGCCCAGGCAACATAGGAACAAATTTTAAGTCCCATTATAAATTTAAAATGCAAATTAAAAATAGTTTCGGGGCTCCAAAAAATATGAAAAATTGGGGTTGGGCTCAGTTTTTTATACAGATTTAGAATAACCAACCAATAAATAAACAACCCAATTGAGCAAAGAAGCAAAGGATTTCGCCAATGATCGCAATGATCGTCTGGACAGCACCTGTGGTGGGATCGCCATTGTCATTAATAGACGTATCAAACATAAACAAACGTTAAACAGGGTCCGTGATTGACAGTGCGAACAAATTAAACAATATTTTTTGATAAAATCCACGATAATCAAAATAGAAAACATGAATGACAACACGACATAAGATTACAGTGTAACAAAACAACGAAAACAGTACAACTAATTTCCCCTAGAAGAAGGCTGCCAAACACAACAGAAACGTCGGGCAAACATTATTGTTTGAACAATTTTGAGACTGTAAAGCCGAATCCCATCACATTAAACATAAATTATATTCTGCATTTGAAACCAAGGCTGTTATCGATCAGTAAGTAATCTGCCTTCGATCATTTAGTAGTTTGTCAATAATTCATTCCAGAGGTTAAATTTCAAAATGTGTTGTATGGTGGACTTCTAGTGCAAAAGTTTATCTACAACTCTATTTAACAGTTCGTTGTTTAAATTTCACTAATAACGGAGCTATAGCGCTAGTGGCAGTAACTTAGACTAAATGATTGCATATTTTGTTATCGTTTAGTATAAGTACAGCAACTAGCACCGTAACTCCTTTATTAGTGGAATTCAAACATCGACCTGTTAAGGAGAGTTGTAGAAAAACCTTCGCACTGGAAGTCGACCATATAACACATTTTGAAATTTAGCCTCTGGAATGAGTTATTGACAAACTACTAAATGATCGAAGGCAGATTACTAAATGATCGATAACACTCTTGTTTGAAACCAAAGTTGGGAGTTTCTGTTGAAACATATTGACAATGCTCTTTTATTGCTGCCTAGTAAATAAAAAGGCTATACAAATGAAAAACGCACTTTAACAACCTTACTTGTTCTTGAAATATTGATTTTAAGATGTTTTAGTTAAAATTTGGATTTTCTTATAATTTTGTAGTTACATAATTTAAGGTTTGAAGCCAAAATTACTCATTTTTCAGCACAAATTGATATTTACCAAGGCTTTTATATAACTATAGCCTATCTACATTAATAATTTGAGGAGATTCACCGTAATTATGATTACCAGGTTTTTTTTACACGGTTTGGTTTTAGTCGTTTAAGACCTTCAGCATCAACGAAACCGTGAATAAACCCCATGAAAAAATTCACAAAAAATCAAAGAAAATTCAGGTGGTATTTAAAAAGCTGTGAAAGTTAACCGAGAAATAATGAATTCCAACCATGTAAAAAAAACCTGGGTGTACGTCGACTTGGGGCGGTATTGCCAACTGTATTAGGAACAAGGTCATCTCCAGGATTAAGAATGGCTTAACTCTTAAATTAAATAGTTTCTGCCTGAATCAGAGACGATTTAAACAACGGGTAATGGTTTTAATCATAAAAATTAGCTTTAGGCAAATTCAGATATTGTCGTAGAGCCAGAGGTCAACAAATCAACATGGAATACAACATTTTCAAGCGAAACATCATTTGAGCATAATCCCTAGAAGTGCAAGGAATGTGTCACCCGTTTCTAAATAAATTCAGCACACTTAAAATATAATTTTTGGTCCTCGCTCGTCTTACCCCGAGGTGGCCAATTCGTTCCATATGATAAATATAGGCATAATGAAACACATTTTTTAAAACCAGTTTAAAAGATACTCAAACGTCATTAATCAACGATTATTGATACTTATGCCAAAGGCAGGTCATCATAAAGGTGTTTCATGGACAAATCAGTAGAATTCGAAAGACTTTCACTATTCTACAAAGATTGCCGCTTAGGGTGGCCGTCTTGCCCCACTTTCCTCTACTTGCCTTTCCAGTGCAATGGGCAGCAAAGGAATTTGTTGAGAGCTGATCTTCAAATTCTAACTCGCAACAAATCCATTTTTTTATAATTGGTGACTTCAACGCCAAACACCGTTCATGAAGTAATACTAAAAGCAATTCCAATGGTGGTAAAATTTTATTTGAAGATTGTTCTGCGGTATATTATACTATTCAATATCCCAATGGATCAACTTGTATTTCTTCCAGTCGAAATCCTTCTACAATTGATTTAGTTTTAACGAATTCAAGTCAGCTGTGTAGCTAATTGATTACTCATGCTGTGCTAATGCTGACTTTGACTCTGATCACCTTCCTGTTTGAAATCTCACAAGAAGCCATTACCAATCCAACCAGCTCTACTTTTAATTATCATAGAGCTCATTGGGATTTATATAAATGTATATCGATAGCAATTTTGATGCTGATATTTCCCTCGATACCAAAAGTGATATTGATAATGCTCTCGTATCTTTGACAAATTTAATTGTCGAAGCCAGAGGCATTGCAATTCCTAAACATGAAATAAAATTTAACTACGGTATTATTGACGGCGATCTTCAGTTACTGATCCGTCTTAAAAATGTGAGACGAAGGCAATATCACAGAACTCGCGATCCTGCGTTGAAAATTATTTGGCGAGATTTGCAAAATGAAATTAGAAAACGTTTCGCTATTCTGAGAAATACCAACTTTGAGAATAATGTCTCGAAGTTGGATCCCAGTTTGAAACCCTTTTTTTGCCAGTTTGAAACCCGAAAATTCTTTTAAAAAAACCTCAAAAGCCAATTCCACCGCTTAAAGAGGGGAATAAAATTTTATTAAGCAATGGCGAAAAGGCGCGAAAATTTCCTCAGCAGTTTGAGAGTGCCCATAATTTTAGTCTAGGTCTCACTAGTCTAATTGAGGATCAGGTTACACGGAGCTTCGAAGACATTCTCAATCAAGAGTATGTTTTTGATTCTTCGTTGGGAACTAATTTGGATAAAGTGAGATCCATTACCTACTAGAAAATTTAAAAATATGAAAGCCCCGGGTGATGATGGTATTTTCTACATACTTATCAAAAATTTCCTGAGAGCTCTTTATCATTTTTGGTTAATTTATTTAACAAATGTTTTCAATTGGCATACTTCCCAGATGAATGGAAAAACGCCAAAGTTGTTCCAATTTTGAAGCCGGACAAAAATCCAGCTGAGGCTTCTACCTAGTTATCGCCCAATCAGTTTGCTTTCTTCAATAAGCAAACTGTTTGAAAAGATTATTTTAAATAGAATGATGAATGACAATTCTATTTTTGCTGATGAGCAATTTGGTTTTCGCCATGGGCATTCAACCACTCATCAGTTATTAAGAGTTACGAATTTAATTCGGCTAAACAAATCTGAAGGATATTCGACTGGAGTTGCTCTTCTTGATATAGAGAAAGCATTTGACAGTGTTTGGCATGAAGGTTTGATTGCAAAATTGATGAATTTTAATTTTCCTCTGTACATTATTAAACTGATGCAAAATTATTTATCAGATCGCTCACTGCAGGTAAACTATCAAAATTCTAAATCTGATAGATTATCTGAAAGAGCTGGTGTTCCCCAAGGCAAATGGGGCCCATATTGTATAACATTTTTACTTCTGACTTACCTGATTTACCACCAGGGTGTCAAAAATCTTTGTTTGCAGATGACACGGGCCTTTCAGCCAAAATGCGAAGCCTTCGTGTCATTTGTAGTAGATTGCAAAAAAATTTGGATATTTTCTCCACTTATTTGCGAAAATGGAAAATTTCCACGAATGCTTCCAAAACTCAGTTTATAATTTCCCACATAAGCCGAGAGCTTCTTACTTGAAACCTTCTGGCAGACATATTGTCACTATGAATGGGGTTTCAATTAATTGGTCTAGCGAAACTAAATATTTAAGACCTCTGCAAAAATTAACTTTTAAAAATCACATTGAAGGCATTCAAGCCAAATGTAACAAATATATTAAGTGTAGATACTTATAAACAGAAAATCAAAACTTTGTCTTAAGAATAAATTTTTAGACCAGCCATGTTGTATGCTATGCCAATATGGACTAGTTGCTGCTATACCAGAAAGAAGGCACTTCAGAGGATTCAAAATACAATTTTGAAAATGATTCTGAAGTTGCCTCCGTGGTATAATAGTACCAATGAACTTCATAGAATTTCTAATATTGAGACATTGCAACAAATGTCCAATTAAATTATTTCCAATTTTAGACAAAAATCGTTGCAATCTTCTATTGCATCGATTAGCTCCTTGTACCCTTAGTATAAATTAGGTTAAGTTTAGTTTAAGTTTTAAACATTGTAATTCCTACATGGTTCAATTAAACCAGAGGTCAAATTCTAACTGCCAGAGGCAATTGAAATGTAGAGGAAGTGCACCGGTTTTGGCCAACTTAGTGCCTAATTTGGCCAACCCTGGAAAATACATAATTTTCCAAAATAATCGATCAGTTGAAAGCAGCGTTGAATCGTGAGGGATATATCTTTTGTTGGAACTAATAAAACCCTCGCGAATTGCTTTACTTTCTGAGTTATTCGCAAAATTGGCCAAATTAGGAACATGGCCAAAACCGGTACAGTTCCCCTATTGATAATAATTAAAAATGTACCTAATGAGGATAATAGTGTTAGGAAAACACGGAACACCTAGTCTAAAAGATAAATGCATGTATTAGATAATTAGCAAATAAATTTAAATAAAAAAAGTGAAGCTCAGCACGTGCATAGATGATTTCCAAATAAATAGTTAGCATGTAAAGTTGGTTGGTTGGACCCGACATTCAATACTTAATAGCAGTCTATGTTGACAACGGTTGGTAACTGTTGCCATGTCCAAGCAACACTTTGAACAAAGATGTAATGAGAATCTTTGTTTCCCATTTACACATATCATGCTGTGATCTAGCCCGAAGCCTGAAGTAACTATTGACTTACAATAAAATAAAAAATGTTTTTTCCTAAAGTACGTCTAAAAGGAAGACTTGGATAATGGGTGTAAAACGTTAATTCCGAAATTGGGGACCGTCAAGAAGTCATGAAAAACATTGAACGTTAATAGCGATGGATTTTTGAGAATGATACACCCAATTTTTTTTTACACGGTTGGTATTCTTTAATTTCCCGGTTAACCTGATTATTCACAGCTTTTAAAATACCACCTGAATTTTCTTTGATTTTTTGTAAATTTTTTCATGGGGTTAACTCATAGTTTCATTAACGCTAAAGGTCGTAATCGACTAAAAGCCACCCGTGTAAAAAAAGAACTGATTGTATATCAATCGACTCGATAACTTACTCTCCGCATATGTACCAGTTTCATTGAAATTTTTGATTATCAACGTTAAACTAATGAAAATTCACACGAAACGCATAGAAGTATTTAATCGAAAAATGTAGGCAATTCACTTTGGGATTCATCAACTTTACTAAGTCGAATCCAACAGATGTAATCGAGAAAGGCAACATCACCGCTGAGGAATAAATTTGAGTTGCGGTAAGACGCGCAGACAACAAAGCAAGACCATGCTGGGTTCGATTTCCGGCGCCGGTCTAGGCAATTTTTTGTTTGTAAATTGTCTCGACTTCCCTGGGCATAAAAGTATCATCGTGTTAGCCTCATGATTACGAATGCAAAAATGGTAACATGGCTTAGAAATCCTCGCAGTTAATAACTGTGGAACTTATGAACACAAAGCTGCGAGGCGGCCCTGTCCCAGTGAGGGATGTAATGCCAATAAGAAGAAGAAGACATAAGTAACCAGATCTTATAATATTCAAGCATGATGACACTATGTTCTTCAAAACACTACTGTTTTACAAAGTATACGTCGGGCGGTCATGTCTTGTACATAATATTCCAAATAACTTCTGTTCTAGCATTTTTCTCAAAAGTGATTCTTTCCTATGGAAATATTTGAAAAACAGTCGTAGGAAAGGATTAATAATAAAGCTTAATTTTTGCTGCGATTTGAAAATAAATGAATGAGTAGATTTTTTTATTCGTCGTTTAATTTTTTTAGTCTATTTTAGAGGTTTTCAGCCCTGGGCTGGCTCACCTCTTTAGAAAAATAAAATAGTTTCATAGTCGTGAATGAATGTGGAGTCCTATTATAATAGGCAAAGCGAGAAATAACAAGAATGTCATCTTAGAGAACCTGAACGTTGATTTATCTGACTATGATCATGTATTTCGGTCAATAAAAGTAAAATAAAAACAACTTAGTACTAACCTTATGAATAGTAAGAAAGGTACTGCATAGAGATGAGAATGGCCTTTTAGCATATCCTGATGGTATTATTACTAACGATAACAATAACACCCTCATCTTGGAGTTCTTTAAGAGCTTCTTCGAATTGTTCCTTTGTAATTAACTGAAAAGAAAAACAACCTTTTGTTAGAAGTTACCCTTTCTAGATGTAATTCAGTGAGACTTACCACTTGCGATGCTTCTTTAATCTCGCCAAATAGTTTCTTGTAAGGCAATGTAGATATCTTGCCTTTAGTCTTCAAGTTATTCTTAATGCTGGTAACCAACTCAGCTCGCTTCTTTCTTGCCGCAGTGGACAAACCGGTCGTTAGAATGCCGATGTCAATTTTTCCAGAAAGCGGATCAGTTGCAGACTGTTTCAAAGCTTCGCGGTGCAGACGATAAGCTTCTTCTACATCGACCACATCGACAGTTTGACTGAAGCGCACCTTCGCATGAGCTTCTGCCAATCGGATCAAACTTTCCAATTGCCTTGGGTAGGCCGAAATCTGACCACGACCTGCACCGGCCTTGCGCATGTCCACGTATGCCTGAATCAAGCGCTGCTGTGCCTCTTCGGACAGTATTGGGTTGATATGCTCCTTAGCATAGGCAATGTAATCGCGCAGAATACTCATGTCCTAAACGATGGCAAAAGTCAGTATCTCAGCAAACACAAAAGGAAGTGCCCAAATACTTACGAAAAGTGTGTCTTCGTCATCCTCACGGCTGGCGTAATAAAGTGATACCAAATGACTTGCCAGACGTCGATCGAATTGTTCGTCTTTAGGATCCAGAATCAGGAAAATCAAATCGAACCTCGACATCAGCGTATGGGGAAGCTGAACGTTCTCAATGACGTTTTTGTTCGGATTCCATTGTGATTCGGATGGGTTGGCAGCTGCTAAAATTGATGTGCGAGCATTCAGTTGGCAAATGATTCCTGCCTTCGCAATATTGAGTGTCTGCTGTTCCATCACTTCGCTTCTGGTAGAGTCGTTCATTTTGTCGAACTCATCAATACAGCAAACGCCATTGTCGGCCAAAACCAAGGCTCCTCTACAGCGAAAACATAAAATTAGCCTATCATTTTTTTCTTTTTTTTCAAAGGAAGGTGCAAACTTTCCGAGAATATAATTATTAGTGCTACTGAGTTATGAACAACTATGTCATGGTATGTCACTTATATAATCATTGCTAAACTTTCTAAAGCTAAAGCTATAGCATTCTTATAATCGTAAGATTGTCAGGAACCAGCTGTTTGAATTGTTATTACAAAAGATTTGTAAGCAGGAAGAATATGTTGGTGATCGTTGTTGTACTACGTTCTAAGTTTATTAAATTACAACTCAATTAATAATGATATTAGATACTCACGTTTGCAGAACCAGTTGCCGTGTCTCGGGATCTTTAGTGACGTATGCTGTCAAACCCACCGCGGACGATCCTTTTCCGGAAGTGTACTGGGCTCTGGGAACCAAATGATATACATACTGCAACAGTTGTGACTTTGATGTTCCGGGGTCTCCACAAAGCAGCATATGAATTTCTGCGCGGAAGTTCTGTCGACCTGAAGTAGCTTGTTTTTTCTTTGACCCGCCAAACAATTGAAGCAGGATTCCCTTTTTTACTTCGGTGTTTTCATAGATAGAGGGAGCAATCGTTCTTACCAATCGATCGTACACGTCCGGTTTCTGAGATAGCTTTTTAAGGAGTTCTACTCTTTCTGGCGGGAACATGTGTTCCTTGCCTTCCTCTTGCTCGTACAGACGCTTATCGTCCACCTTGCGGAAGTGTACAACGTCTATGTGGGTTTTGTACACCGATTTGACGTTACGTTGACGGGGATGCTCCTGTATTGGCATTGCTTTATATACACCAGTCACCGTGACGCGATCTCCCGGTTGGACCTTGTCAACCAGATCATCGTGAGCAAGAAGCAAAACATTATGAGGAGTCTGTCCAGCAGCCATGTCATCTGTAACAATGGAATAAATTACTCAACTTGCTCAATAACAGTCGACGACGGCATCATCAAGATGAGCCTGTCCTGATCCCATTAAAACAGTACTTTAATTTATCCATGATATGAAATAAATAAAGATGATGAGCAATGCCTTCTTCCACTACAAAGTAATATATTATATAATATAATATAATCTTGTAATCTTATAGATTATATTATATAATATATTATATTATTATATTTATATTATATAATATAAATTATTATATTATCCTAGACTATTGAATATTAGTAAGGGTAAACCAAGTACACTGGATTTTGTTTTTACGCGATTTACATTTTCTCAATTTTCCACTCATCCTAAATGTTTAACGTATATTAATTATCATGTGATTTTTCTTTGATTTATTCTGGATTTTTTGAAACATGTTGCGAAGAGTTTGGTGGCAAATTAAAGTCACACGATCAAAAATACGAGCGAAAAAAATCGTGTAAAAACAAAATCCTGTGTAAATATTTCTTCAAAGATGCCTTTTGGTTCCTAGACTATTGAATATTAATAAAAAAATATTTATCTATATCGAGTCAAACCACATTGACACAGTGAACAACAATTTTAAAGGTAGGTAAACGATTTTTCATAAACGACAATGATTTCACATCATTTTAAATTTAAATTAGATACTCGTAGAAATAATAAATCAAAACATTAGACTACATATACTTACCGGGTGCTTCTTGCAGCTTAACCATTTGTCGATCGGCAAACTGCGAGCGGTTGTGAATCAACTGGAAACAATGATTAGTGTTGCAGTGTGAGCAGAGTGTCGGCTCAGCAATTCTACCCCGCTCCAGCTCAACCACAGTGCTGAAGCTACAGACAATACATTTAAAGAATGCTTCCCTCATTTCCGGCATTATGTTCGAAGTACGAATCACCATCCCACTAATGCTGATCAGCTGGTCAATGTCTTCCGGATTCAATGCGCGCAAGCTGCGCGTCTTTTCCGCATTGAATGGACGAACCTGGATCTGGTGCTCCAAAACAGCGGCTGGGTAACGCTCGAAAAACATCTCATTTATGGCGACGTCGAACGTTGGGATCACGTCCTGCGGATAGCAGATCAACTGGCGGTACAAGGCTTCATCAAAGGTCTTCAAGTGAGCGCAATTGACATTTAAGAACGGTTCCTCCAGTGTGTTGATTTCCTCCAACTTTTGCATATAGAGAGGATCGTTCAAATTCATTCCCTCAGAAACCTCATCTTGTGCCGCATCGGGATCTATGTATCTCATGATGAAGTCCTTGAACTTCTTCAAACATTCCGATACCACAACGTTAGTACCCCATACAACCATTTTCGGTTGACTAGCTCCAACGGAATCGGCTTCCGATTGTGCGCTTCCTTCCGGAATAGGTTCCAACTGATCGGATCCAACATTCACCTGGCGCATATGCCTATCGGTCCTAAGATCGGGTCGTTGTCTCATCGGGGTACCACGAACGCCGGATCTAGGCGTGCGGATTGACCCCATCGAGCTTGGTGTTCCATAATTCAATGGAGAGCTGATATCGATTTCGCTCAATCCCACAGCACCCGCACCTCCTCCAGCATTGAATGGGCTAGTTGGTGGACCCATAGCGGTTCCGGATCCCCCAACAGCTGGAGAAGTGGGAACTGTAACATTGTCCGAGCTTTCAACTACAACGTTGGGATTTTGAGATCGACTTCCCATTCGCAAGGGCGTTTCAGTTTCATTGTTGGAAGTAGCTGTGGACAATAATAAATATTATAACTATAACTACATACAGATTTGGTACCGTTTTACTAACTTTGCTTGGAAGGAGTGCTTTGTGAGCCATTTTCTTGTCGCCGGCCACGAGTGGATCTTGCTGGACTGGACATACCCGATAATTTCTAGTCGCAACCGTTGAAAACAAAAGTAATCACTCAGTATACTATAAAATAGCAGTAACTTTTAGTAACAGTAATAAAGTAATTTTTAGAGAAAAAATTCGCTCCTGGAACAAGAACGTTGCTGCTTGTGAAGTGAAACATAAATAAAAAAGCGCGCGAAGCTATTTTACCGCATCTTTGTTCATGGAAATAAATAGCACTGCATTTTTTTCAAGCTATCGGTTTAGAATAGACCTGTTGCATGCATGCAAGCTTGCATGCAAGACTTGCAAGACATCATCATACGCACGTAAAAAAATAATGTAATTTTATTTATATTGGCGCTTTGATGTTGCACGAAGAAGAAGAAGCAGAAAGATGATACCGTCGGGATTCGCTGGTTGGGATCTTAATACTTGGGCCACTTTTTAGTTGGGCCTCCGCTGGTTGGGTCATGGCCCAACTAAAAAGCACCCGTACGTCAAAATTCAATGTAAACACGGAAAACGGGATTGGGCGTCATTGGACATCATTTGTGATGTTCAAGTCGAAATACACGTGTTCAAATGGCTGTCAGTTGGCCCAACCAAAAAACCGAATTCGTTAGTTGGGTCGAGGTCGTGGCCCATAACCAGCGAATCGCGACTGTAATCGAAAAAATCTCCACGGGAAACCATACGGAGAAGTTTTTAAAACTCTTCTCAAAAATTCTAAAAGCAATTTAATTAAAAACGGTCAGCAGTACGGGGTTTTACTTTTCTTATACTGCACTAATAAAAATCCACACATTTTTATTGGCAAAAATCTAAAGAAATTTACAAATAAATTTTATGTGTGCGTTAATAACCACCCACTATAGGAGAATCCACATACAGTGAACGTTCGCTAATTGGGTTTTTTCTAGTTGGGCGCTTTTTAGTTGGGGGTTCGCTAATTGGGGCGAAACCCAATTAAAAAGCAGCTAAACGTCAGAATGTTATGTCAAAAACGCGTTGACGTTTTGTTTCCGTGTTTGGCGGGATCGATATTTTCTGGCGCGTAAAATTTTCCTTTGTTCAATGCAAGAAGTAAACAATATTGACGCTTGTCAAAACGCCCCAATTAGCGAACGGCATTCGCTAGTTGGGGTGAGGTCGTGCCCCAATTAGCGAACGATCACTGTAAAGGTTATTAGTTAATAAGGGTTATGTGTGTTTCCACATATATGCTATGCGAATTCACATAGCCGTTATCGGAAATAACAATAAATTCTGTTTTGAAATGTAATGCAACTTACGAATTAGCATACATATTAGACAAGCCGTACAAGTGGGAAAAAATACGTTCCTGCGACGCGACGCGACTCACGTAAAAGAATAACAATCAATATCAACAGGCTGTCAAATTGCACTGTCGCGTCGCGTCGCATCGCACGTCGCGTTTACTCTGGCTTGCCCCTTATACTGATACACAAAAGTTTGATTTATATTTCCACTATGAGGGATGAATTTTATTATCTGTCCTACTCAATAAAGGACTCGAAGTATAGATTACATTTTTACCATGTTTGATGTTTAGCGTACATTTTGCTGTTTTAGCTAACTTCAAGTTAGCGTTCATTCAGCTGAAATCAATTTACTTTGAGTAGCTTGAAACAGCTAAGAAGTTGTGAATCGAGCAAACTCGACGTAGGTCGAAATTTTTACACACGGCTGTTATCAAAAGCAAACAAGAAAACCAAACAGAATCCGTGAATAAGAGCAGTATACACTGGTTCTCCAACGAAGAGAAATAAATAACTAGCTGTCTTCTTGATCACAATCACGCACCTTTTTCATACGAATTTCCAATAACATATTTTTCGAGCCCGTAATGGCCCGGCAAAGTACAAACGCTGCGAATCAATGCAAAACCGATCGATTCGACACTGACACTCGGCTGTTGGGCTGGTTCGGCCGGAAATCAAACAACCATTAAATTCCGGTTTATAGTGGGGGCCGGCTTTTTCACTTTTAACACATTCGGAAGAAGTTAAAGGCAATAACAATTAACATAAAATCGATGCAAGAGGTTTTATTTTTCAATTAAATAGCTTACAGGCATTGTAGACGATTTGGATGTCTTTTCGCCGCAGCATACAGTTTGCTGCTTTTCCCAGAATATGAAATGTCGTATTTTTTCTCCGAATATTGAACCTCGTTTATAATTTTTCTTTGCTTTCCGATTTTGTTTATTTCGAGCAATTTTATTTATTTCAGTGTATTTTTTTGCAGTAGAAAGTAATTTTCAAATTTTCCGTGTAATAATGCATTTTTATGAAATATTTGTATTTTTATGTATTATTTGCATTTTTTTGCATTATATTTTTTCGTGTACTTACGATTCAACATTTAATATCAGTGAATCGCCCCTCGGCCGTTATATGGGAAATGCTATAGTCAAAATTTATGTGTGCCACACATAATGGATATGATTGGATTTTTGTCAGTGTACACTCAGAAATAAAATAAAGCCATGAAAGGTTTGAAATTAACCTTTTAAGTCATTTTTGACGTTTATTCTTTACTTAGTTTAAAAAGTATACTATGCATCATTATACATTATACTAAACCAGGATAACGCGAAAATATTGTTGATTTGCATTCTTCTTCTGTAAATCATAATTTTTCCATTTACCAAGTCACCGCACGTTGCTCCTAAAATTCCATTATTTCCCAGTAAATATCCGCACAAAACCAGTTGAGCAATTACGTAAAGAGTGCCCGCCTCAGTAATAACTAGTCATAAAGCTAACTTATACTAGAGAATGATTTTCTCAAAGTTATACTATTCGAGTATTGCTGGGTGGAATACGAGTTTGGGGTCAACTATAGATAGTAGAATCTATAGATGATCGAAAGCATGGCTGAGTCGATTTTTTTGCCCGTGCACACGCGCATATGACGTCACAGCCCTTAGGGTGTGAACCATTCCACCGATTCGTTTAACTTTTAGTTAAAATATGACACTTCGATGGTTATTTTCCCATCGTGGTTAAAATTTTACTCCGAGGCCGACCCATTTGAGTTTTGACAGATTGATAGTTATTCGGAACGAAATGGATTTGGCGCCAATTTTCTCGCGAACAAAGTTTAACTATCGAACTGTCAAATCTAACCATGCTCCGGAGCAGGGTTATTTTTAGCCACGGCGAAATAACCATCGAACTGTCAAATTTTAACTAAAAGTTAAACGAATCGGTGGAATGGTTCACAGCCTTAAAGCCCCAAACGCAATTCAACGGAACGGCGACGGAAACGGAAAATTTGACAGTTAGCCCATATATTTTCTGTCAAATTTGCCGTTTCCGTTGTATTGCGTTTGGGGCTTAACGTTTCCATTGAAATCGTGACGTCATGCTCGTTTGGAGACACGTTTGACAGTTCGTTTGGAGACAAAGGATTTATCTTCGCTCATCTATATATTCCACTATCTATAGGGTCAACCAGGCGAATACCCAAGTAACCATTAGGCCGTTAAAATCGACTTTATTTCGGCTCTATAGTCGCATTAAAACCCTGTCAACAGTGCTTATAAGACTTAAAAGATTATTTAGTGCTGCTCAAAAGCCGCTTTTGGCGAATTATTTGGCTGATATAGTGCTTGCCCCTACCTATTTTTCCACGCCTATGCCAAAATGTCAAAATTTTTAGACGAGTTGGAAGGGACCAAAAAAAATATGAAATGGAAAATATTTGTTTATATTTTAATGCGTTCTGTCTTTTTTCTTCCCGTTGGAGAATCGATGATTTTTTGATAATTATATTTAACTCCGGGGCTTGAACGCTCGAACTGTGTTTGATGGTTTTGGTTTAGATTGGCCGCTCAGTTTACCATATGATCCATCACGGATTTGAATAGATGTATTGCTGGGAAGGGATAAAAAGCAGAAGGATTTCATCTGCCTCTATAACATAGGCGAAAAAGCATTGAAAATGAAACAATAACAATCTAAGGAACAATCTGTAAATAAGTAGACGGAACTTTTTTGTATTCAAGAAGAATCTTCCAGGTGAAGATTAATAAATATTGCCGTAGAATAAATTCACAGCCCATTAAACATTTATCCGGCATTCTCCATGTTATGTAAATACCACTGAAAAGCATACACGACAGATTCACACAAGATTTCTAGATTTCTAGTGCGAGTAAAAGGAACAGGTTGTTCTTATTATTGAAACTCTAGGTGTTGTTGTTATTGATTCTACCAAAACGTCATAGAAAGTAGCTCTAAATTGGTAATAATAATTTCCTTATTCGGCTTGTATCCACAGGGCTGGTGAGCATTATATCGAAGCGTTATATACCGATATACGGCTTCTTTTACTGCTTGAAGTTTATACTGCTAATTAGCACTTGAAAATCATATATACAGCTAATAGGCACTGAAATGTTGTTATATGGTGTATATAAGGCTTATTAAAGTGCTTAATGGTTACCTGGGTAGCCATTTAGGCTTTGGTCCGATTCGTGAATTAAAATCGAATTAAACTTAAAAGTGACAGTTTGACAGCTAAACCAAACATCTATCGAAAATGATTCAATATCTGTCAAAAGTAATCTTGCTCTGCGAGCAGGGTTATTTGGAAATTTTTGAACTGTCACTTTTAAGTTTAATTCGATTTTGATTCACGAATCGGACCAAAGCTTTAGCATGATTTTTACACTATTTAGTATACATTTATTTCTGAGTGTACTTAATTTTAATAAGAAACTAACCAAAAGTTAGGTAAGGGGTCGATCAACAATGATGTCACAAGTTTTAGGGGTCTAAGTTTTTGTTACAGTGCATATACTAGGTATACCAAAAAGCGTGACAGAGGGGGGAGGGGGGTCTAGAAATCTAAAAAAGTAGTGGACTTCTTCTTCTTCTTCTTCTTATTGGCATTACATCCCCACACTGGGACAGAGCCGCCTCGCAGCTTAGTGTTCATTAACTGCGAGGTTTCTAAGCCAAGTTACCATTTTTGCATTCGTATATCATGAGGCTAACACGATGATACTTTTATGCCCAGGGAAGTCGAGATAATTTCCAATCCGAAAATTGTCTAGACCGGCTCCGGGAATCGAACCCAGCCACCCTCAGCATGGTCTTGCTTTGTAGCCGCGCGTCTTACCGCACGGCTAAGGAGGGCCCCTTTGTAGTGGACGTCATACTTGAATCATCCCTAAATTGCACTCAACTTTGTAAACATGAGATACTCAACGTTGGGTTCCCACACCCATTTTGAGTGGTTTTGCCGGTTTTGCTCTTCATTTTATGACAACAAATAGAAAACGGAGGGAGATGCAAGAGAAAAAAAAGTATACCTAAAATTAGGTACTTTTTTCTAACCGTATGTACACTCAGAATAATCTGCACGTAATACATATGTGTACACTAATAGAATGTGATCAGCTAACTTCACACTTGTGATTCATTTGTTTTCTCTTTCTTTTTTTTCCTTTTTTTTTTTTTTCTTTTCTTTTTTGTTTTTTTTTTATTATTATTTATTACATCAACAGACTTGATACAGCCCCAATGATGGTTTAAAATATATATATATAAATACAATATCACATCACTACATTAAAAACATTGTCAAGGATTAAAATACAATACAATCACAAATACATTAACTACCCAGGTAACCATTAAGCACTTTAATAAGCCTTATATACACCATATAACAACATTTCAGTGCCTATTAGCTGTATATATGATTTTCAAGTGCTAATTAGCAGTATAAACTTCAAGCAGTAAAAGAAGCCGTATATCGGTATATAACGCTTCGATATAATGCTCACCAGCCCTGTGGATACAAGCCGAATAAGGAAATTATTATTACCAATTTAGAGCTACTTTCTATGACGTTTTGGTAGAATCAATAACAACAACACCTAGAGTTTCAATAATAAGAACAACCTGTTTCTTTTACTCGCACTAGAAATCTAGAAATCTTGTGTGAATCTGTCGTGTATGCTTTTCAATGGTATTTACATAACATGGAGAATGCCGGATAAATGTTTAATGGGCTGTGAATTTATTCTACGGCAATATTTATTAATCTTCACCTGGAAGATTCTTCTTGAATACAAAAAAGTTCCGTCTACTTATTTACAGATTGTTCCTTAGATTGTTATTGTTTCATTTCAATGCTTTTTCGCCTATGTTATAGAGGCAGATGAAATCCTTCTGCTTTTTATCCCTTCCCAGCAATACATCTATTCAAATCCGTGATGGATCATATGGTAAACTGAGCGGCCAATCTAAACCAAAACCATCAAACACAGTTCGAGCGTTCAAGCCCGGAGTTAAATATAATTATCAAAAAAAATCATCGATTCCCCAACGGGAAGAAAAAAGAAAGAACGCATTAAAATATAAACAAATATTTTCCATTTCATATTTTTTTTGGTCCCTTCCAACTCGTCTAAAAATTTTGACATTTTGGCATAGGCGTGGAAAAATAGGTAGGGGCAAGCACTATATCAGCCAAATAATTCGCCAAAAGCGGCTTTTGAGCAGCACTAAATAATCTTTTAAGTCTTATAAGCACTGTTGACAGGGTTTTAATGCGACTATAGAGCCGAAATAAAGTCGATTTTAACGGCCTAATGGTTACTTGGGTATAGTCTATGTGCGTCAATTGTTCTGGTCGGTAAAAAATGATGTGAAGAACCGGCGGAGGACATCTCGTGTCAAGTGGAAATCAAACACCGACGCCACTCTATTGAAGACACGCTGCAAACCATGGAGAGCACTACGCAGCCCATAGTTTGTGCGACGAAAAGGAAGTCTTAGCATTAGGTTACACCGCAGTTGTCGGGGTTGCGCGTTGATGTTTATTTGTCGCAGAAGAGTGCCACAATCTATTCTACCTTGCAAAATATCGGCGACGGTTAATGCTCTGCATACATCGGATGCACTGAAGTTCTAAGCTGATCAGCTGGCAACGGCTCTCGTAGCGAGGAAGTCGTAGCGGATCTCTCCAGGGAAGGTTGCGGAGTGCGTACCGTATAAATCGACGTTGAACGGATTCGATGCGTTCGACACCATTATTATAGTTTGGACTCCAGACCGCAGAGCAGTATTCTAACGTAGATCGCACGAGAGAGCAATACAGTGTTTTCAAACAGTAGATGTCTGTGAAAGTCTTTGTCACTTTGATCACAAATCCAAGAGACCTGGATGCTCTATCAACAACATATGAAATGTGATCCGAGTATGTCAGTTTGGAGTCCAATAGAACACCGAGATCTTTCACACAGTGCACTCTTTCAATAGTCGTTCCGAACAGGCAGTAGTTGAAGGTAATCGGTTGTTTCTTCCTAGAAAAGTTATGATCGAGCACTTTTTCGGGTTAACTACAAGTCGATTTAGATCGCACCAATGAGCGAAAGCATCGATCTGGTCTTGTAGTAAGTGACAATCGGCTATTGAGCATATGCGCAAAAACATTTTAAGATCATCTGCAAATGATAATCGCGGTCCTTTTAGAACTAGATGCACGTCGTTGAAGTAGAGAAGGAATATCAACGGTCCCAGATGACTACCCTGCGGTATGCCAGACATCGCAAAGAAGCTTTCCGAGCGACAATCGCCTAGAGCAACTGTCAGCTGGCGCTCAGTAAGGTACGAACCAAACCATGCAAGTAGGCTGCCTCCAATTCCCAATCTGTCAAGCTTGGCGATCGCAATGCTGTGGTTCAACTTATCAAATGCTGCAGTTAGATCCGTATAAATTACATCTGTTTGATTACAAGCAAGCATACTGTCTGTAACGTATGATGTAAGACACAGTAGATTCGTACATGTAGAACGTTTTTCCATAAAGCCATGTTGATCGGTACTGATATAATGTTTACAGTGACCATTTAGAGAATCCATGACGACCAGCTCAAACAACTTCGATACAGCGCATAGCGACGTGATTCCTCGATAATTATTTATATCGCGCTTGCTTCCCTTTTTGTACACAGGAAACATTTCAGCTGTCTTCCAGCAGGACGGCTAATGTTTGGCTAATAAAAATCGTATTGCGCTAATGAAATATATGTGTAGCTGCTCATGATATATATTACACTAATTTGTTTTAAGTGCGTCCTGGGATAGTGGATAGTTATGTGCGCACATATAAATCTTAAAATAAAAATTTATGGATTTTCGCCAATAAATATGTGCGGATTATCCTCAGTGTACACCCTTTTTTTAACCGGTTATTCGGTCAAACCGAAAAACCCCATGTGTTCGGTAAACTTGAAAGTGCGCGCGAAAAACTGACAGCTAATCGTTCCATCGTCATCGCAGTGTTTAGTGCTCCCAAGCTCTAATTGATATAAATAATTTCGATTTCTTTAATTGCTGGATTTTTTAAAGTTTAGTTTGTTTCGTGATAACTGCATAGCATTATTTATTTATCTATAAACGTATTGAAATTACAATGAAGAAAAAAATCAATAATAATCACAGCAGAATTAGCTGGATTGGAGCGCCTTACGACCCTCAGATAGAACAATCGTTCAGCAGCAAAGAATTGTTTTACTACAAGTAAGCAGTAAGCCTAATTAGTTATTAAATATCAATAATTGTTCTCAGCAATTGAAATTTTTTATTTGGTTTACCCTGATTCATTTTATTTATGAATCGTGTTTCCTTGACCTGACAAATAGTGTAATATGTACCTACTACTGGCTATTGTTTGATACAAGTAATATACAAAACAAGTACAAATTAAAATGTTTTTTTTAATACATAATCGGTTTTAAGTTCATATTACATTAAAGCAAAGCCTATTAAAATTTTGGCACTTCTGGGTGTACTGCATGGTACAATATCAAATCGTTATCCATTTCATTTTAAATGTAATTGTAATTTTTATGGGGAACGATAACCGGTTAGTTTACACTTATTATCGGGTCAAGGAATGAAAAAGTAAATATGTACCTAATATTGGGGGGTTCGCAAATAAGTGTTAATCATAGTTTTAATCATGAATAGCGAACCATAAAATTTATTTGTAATCATACGAAAACCAGTTTCCATTTAATCGAGTCAAGAAATTATTTAATGGTTCAATGTACGACTAAATATTCTTGATTAATTCCTCTTATTTCAGAAAATGTATTGCTGGGGCTCTTACTTTGAAGATTGGAGACTGTGTACTGGTTAGGAATAGCGATAAGGCTGATTCGGATTCAATCGAAGGTTGTGACGTAGCACGAATTCTATTTATGTACGAGATCATTGACGACACACATGATGAAGTATTCAAAGCCAAAGTTCAATGGTACTCCTGGCCAAAAGAGCTGCCCAAATATATAGCAGAGAATGAAAACTATATTTTTGACTACGATTATGAAGTCTTCGAGGACTGCCGTTTTGGAGACGTAATAAGTATTGACAACATCCTCGGTCTTTGTAAAGTCGAAATTGTAGAATGTGATATTAACGCCTCAGAATTTGTCGCCAGGAAGACACACAAGCTACCAATGTATGTAGCACGCTACAAGCTTGAGAAAAAACCAGACTCATCGAAATGGCAATTGGGACTGTTAAAAGGCGGCGCTACAAAACACGAAACGCCCCGGAAAAGGAAATCGATTGTCCAGCAATCTTATCGTTCGGGAAGTGTTTCAAAAGAAATTCAGAACACTCCTAAATTGAGATTAACGAGATCCAAGTCAATTGAATGTTCTAGTAGAGAGAAGAATTCGGAGCTACAAAATGTTTTAAACGAGGATAATTGGGTGGCTAAAGTTATCAAGGATGTGGATTATTCCTCCTATAAGAAAAATTTGACTCACGTTACAGAAGGAATTTGTGGAGTGGAATTAAGTGACCAAGAGAACACATCACCTACTAAAATGGCACGTTTGAATAGCGCTAAAAGAAAATCCGGCCACTTTCGTAGAAATTTGAATGCTAGTCTTCGTGGTGGTTCTCCCACATCTGAAGAAGATTTGATGAACTATTCTATAATTGAAGATGATTCTAAAAATAATAACTTGAAAATAAAATTGAGAATATCGGAACGCCAAAAACCCAAATGTGGCAGTCCGGTTACAAGATCATCAATGAAAAGGGAAATGGAAGAAGAAAATGTTCCAATAGATATTGAAACTTCTCCAAGAAAAATAAGGAAACCTGAAGAACCGCAACAAACACCCACACGACCGCGTCGCAAAAGTATTCTCAAAACCCCGAGCACTAAAACTGTTGAGGCGGTCGGAACTCCTATACGCAATGTTCAGCTTTCAAATATTGTAGAAGAGTTCACCGAGGGTCGGCGTGTTTCGAGGAGAATTACACGAACTCCGAAGAAGCTGGCTTGCGATGTTGAAGAGCCTAGAACTCCTAGGTCTAGAACAGGTGCCAAAACAACCACTCAATCTACGCCAAGCAGCGCAAGTAAGATGAAACTCATTCGATCGGGAGCTATAAAGCCGAAAATTGACAGTAGAACAGCCGCCGTGGAAATTGCCACTGATAATCCGTTGGCTATGGCACGGGAACGGTTACACGTTTCGGCTGTTCCAACCAGCCTTCCATGTCGTGAAAAGGAGTATAACGAAATTTACAACTTTGTAGAAGGGAAAATAATCGATGGTTGTGGAGGCTGCATGTATGTCTCAGGTGTTCCGGGAACAGGAAAAACGGCCACAACGACTGCGGTCATTAGATCGTTACAAGCTACCGCTGAGGATGAAGAAATTCCGAAATTCGAATTTGTAGAAATTAATGGGATGCGACTCACAGAACCACGGCAGGCCTACGTTCACATTTATCGTCAGTTAACAGGAAAAACTCTAGCTTGGGAACAGGCCTACAACTTACTGGAAAAACGTTTCACCACTAAAGCTCCTCGTCGGGTTACCACCGTTCTTTTAGTTGATGAATTGGATATTTTGTGCAACCGACGACAGGATGTGGTTTACAATCTGTTAAATTGGCCTACTCTCAGCTCTGCCCAGCTTGTAGTTATTACAATTGCCAATACGATGGACCTGCCAGAACGTTTACTGATGGGGAAAATCTCTTCGCGACTAGGTTTGACACGTCTCACCTTCCAGCCATATAACTTTCGACAGTTGCAGGAGATTGTCATGGCGCGGTTAACCGGAACATCGGCCTTCGATGCGGAGGCTGTTCAGCTCGTGGCACGTAAAGTTGCTGCCGTGTCCGGAGATGCCCGCCGTGCATTAGACATTTGTCGCCGGGCGACAGAAATAGCTGACGATAAGTCGAAACAGATCGGCAAGTTCGTTAGCGTTTCGATGGTCCATGTTCAGCAGGCACTCGCCGAGATGATAGCCAGCGCAAAAGTGCAGACCATTAAAAGCTGTTCCAAGTTGGAACAGTTGTTCTTGCAAGCAGTCACATCAGAGGTTAGTGTGTTAAAAATTGTATTCAGCTTAATTGTTTCGTTTGAAAACTCGATATGCACATAATTCTGACCTACATGAGAAAGATTTAGTTCCTTAAATGTATCCTTCGGCGTAATTGTATTGCTTTCCCTATAATGACAAAAATTATACATTTTTAATAAACAAATTGGTAACACCATTAGGTATTTTGTGCATGATTAAATCAGAAAAAAATACGGTCCCCAACACAATATGAGCTAGTACAAAGCGTTTTACAATCATTTCTCTGTGCCTATACGGTTCTGTTTTTCGCAATCGTAAATAATTGAAAAATTATTTGAGTTTAGTAACTATTCCATTGATTTCCACCAGGTTTTGTAATCTTCACAATTGCGTGACTCGACTTGTTTTCATGGCTTATAATGATTCCAAACAGTTTTGTCTCTCTTTTATCGTTGTTCGTTATCTACTGAGAGCGATTTCTGCAAACCCTGCTACAGAGATCAAAATCTTTATATTAAAATGTAAACGATGCTAAAAAACGACACTGACCCATCTTACCCTACATAAAAGTCTCTGTTCAACTCAGTCCAAAGCTGCACCTACACGTTACCAACCTGCAACCTACAAAGGGTTCGCAAATCATACTTTAGCTGATTATTCCATTTTGCTCGTTGCACCTTCGTGTTCTAGCCTGATCGCTATCGAGAACCATTTTTACCGGGTTATTGTCCGACATTCTGGCTACGTGCCCAGCTCACCACAGTGGTCCGATTTTCGCGTTGCAATCGATGGATAGTTCTCCTACCTGTTGATGGAACTCGTAGTTTGACCGCCAACTTCTCATAGACCTTTCTTGTGTTATTGGTGCGGTACAGTTTCCGTTTCTACACGGTATCGATCTTTCTATTGGCGTTTATATAATATATTATATTTAATATCATTCGCCCTCGTGCGATGTTGCAACAAACTCACCCATAGTGCGCTTCTCCACCACTAAAATCGGGTACTGATGAGATCCAAATTCCAACACCAGGCATATAGCTGAACTCTCGCAATCTATTTTTAAACCAACTTCTTCACACGTAGGGGAACGGTTCGGCACTTCATCCCATAGCTCCTATGTTTATCCCGTCAAAAACGAAGCAATGAGGAGGAATTTGGTTTGTTTCTTATTTTTGTGATTTTTTTACCCAACAGTGAGCACGCATGTTAGCAAAAAAACGCGACGAGATTGGTGCTGTGTGGTGCTGTATTTCTTTGCGATGAGATGAATATATTTTCAGTGAGATAGAAAACGGAACAGTTCCCCTATATCGCAATTGTACAAATCGAGTTTCAGACATAGTAATGAAGTTTATGTTTAGAAATAAATTTGATCGATACTAAATCTGTTTAAAGTCATTTGTATTGATTACAAGAAAATAAATAAATGTATGTTTCTATTTTCTATTTTTTTATTCATCTCTAACAGGTAACTCGTACGGGTATCGAAGAGTGCAGCTTTCTTGGAGTGTACACGCAGTACGAATCGTTGGCGGCATTTGCTGGCATAAAGGTGCCCAATCCAGGACGAGCCATTGCAATTTGTAGTCGGTTGGGTGCTTCGCGCCTTTTGATTTGCGAAAACTCGCGTAACGATATATATCAGAAAATTCTCCTGAACATAAGTGCTGATGATGTGCACTACGCATTGCAAGCATGCAGCTTGATTTAGTTTTTTTTTTCTAAGTGATACAAATTATTTTTTTATTATTCTTATTAAATTGACTCATTGTTTTTGTAATATCAGAAGCTTTTTTTCTACTGTTCCGAATTTCATTAGTATTAGATCAGCATAAGGCACAAGGGCTTGACGACCCCTTCCCAGGCTACTGCGAGATATGGGACTTGCCTAGGATGTTGTAAGGTTTGGTAGTGTAGCATCCCTATCATCTCGATAGTATTAAATCAAATTATCTATATACTTACCAATACTTATCAATATGCTGTTCTGTATGATTGAAATATATCAAATCGAATAAACTGCTCATTCGAAGTTGAGCCGTGGATTGTGACGGAGACAACTTAGTGTTCAAAGTTATAAGAAAGAAATCTATTCAAATATCTACCAAGTTTAAGAACGTTTTAAGTGGCGACGAGGAAATCGTGAATCCGTGATTGATAATATAGAAGAAGATTGTCGCGAAGTGCGTGAATATATAGATAAAGAACGTCTCAAACGGAAGCGTCGTTTCCAGAGTGAGCATATTGTAAGTTTTATGCAGAGTTGGTTTGGAGATTGGTAAGACTCCGAAAATAAAACTTGAGCTGCAGACAGTCGCTACTGGCCAGAGCGATTGTTGTGCCGAAGAAATTTTCGCCTCTAACTTCATAGCAACAAATTTAGAACCATATTTAAAATTGTGAACATTTTCAATTATACGCGTGGTTTAACGCCATTTGCTTTTCTTTATTCCGTAAGGTCTTTTTGTTTCACCCTCTTCTGTGTCGGTAAAGCACGAGAGGAAGCTTTCCTCCGGTACTCTCATAGGATCAAGAGAGCCTACCAATCGGCGGAGTCCAGATCATCGTCGGCGTTTGTGCACCGTATACTCAATAGAGCGATTTGAGTAAGAGCATATCTGGCAAATTGAGTAGCGCGGACCATTTGGAAAAGGAACAGTCGAGAGGATCAATAGTGATTGTGAGTTAGGCAGGCTACCGGTACGGTGGAGGCTTCCGAAGCAAATCAAGGAGAGAGAGAGAGATAGTGCTAAAATTTACGAAGGAACAATTGCCCGGCGGCTGGCGGATTATAAAACTTTTTCAATTCAGTTGCCGTTGGAGAAATATCAGGCTGTGGGACGGAGTATTTAGTCAAGCAAAGGGACATCCTATAATACACGTTCAACGTACAACGACATCACCTGTGGTGTGGCTACCTAGCTCTGATTGGTGTGTGGCTATCATTTACAGCGATTGTTTCCTCAGTTCAACTGGAGTAAGTCTACGTCAGCTGGTCTTAGTAAACCGTGAGTAATCTTTTTCAATTGTTATAGTAGTGAGAGTTATTTACTAGCAACATGACTCAAACACCTGGGACGTCTACGCAAATGACGCAAGCTGCTCCAACTATGATTGGTTCAATCGATGTATATCACATAGGGAAGTCGTTCAGCAATTGGGTTGAGCGCTTCGAAATCTTATGTGCATTGCATAGTGTTACTGTTGATACGAAAAGGTCATGGTTCATTTCTTTGAGCGGAGAAGAAGTGTTTGACGAAATCAAACTTTTGTTTCCAAAAAAAGACGTTAACGAGTTGAGTTACGACGATATTATAAAAAAAACTAAAGGCTCGTTTTGATAAAACGGAGCCGGCGTTAATGAATAGGTACAAGTTCTACAACCGTTCGCAAGGTCATTCAGAAAGTTCGGAGAATTTTGTTTTAGCCGTAAAGCTTCTTGCGGAGAACTGTAACTTTAGAGATTTTAAGGATGAAGCTGTAAGAGACAAGTTGATTCTCGGGTTACGTGATAAAATTTTACAACAAAAACTACTCATGGAAGATGATATAGCATTGGACGCGGTTGAGAAGACTATTATTAGTAGTGAATTGGCAGGTAAAAGAGCTAAGGAAATGAATGAACAAGGTGAAATAGAAGTGTTATCAATAAAACATCGGCTCGGCAGGAAGCGTGAAGAATTCCGTGGCAAACGTTACGAACATGGTGGAAGGTTTCGTTCACGTAGTATTAGTAGTGATCGTAACAATAGCAAAGAGAGAAATGCTTATCAATTGAAGCGTGATGCAAAACAGTGGGGTTCCCACAACAACGCGGTATGCAATTTATGTAAAAGACGCGGCCATATCAGGAAGAATTGTTGGTTGTGAGCAAGAAGAACACTGTTAAATTCGTAGAACAGGAGAAGGAAGCTCAGCCTGTAGTAGTGGATAAATTTAACAGAATGAACTTGCAAGACTCGAGCGATGAATCGGATATCAATTGCATGAAAATTTCAGGACCAAATACAGATAGTGGAGCATGCCTAGTTGAAGTTCTGGTTAATAACAAGAAACTAACAATGGAAATAGACACAGGTTCCGCTGTGACAGTTATTAGCGAGTTTATCTACAAGAAATTATTCAATTCGATTCCGCTTACTAGTTGTCATAAAAAGCTCGTGGTAGTCAACGGCAGGCTTGTAAAATGTCATCTGCATGTCATTTGACTAATTTGTTCATAACTTTCTTTAGAAGCCAAATTTATTGCATAATTTTAGATGTACTCATAACGCTTGAGTAGGGCTATATTTTTGTCCAAGGGTACATTGCTCTAAATATAACATCTTAGGCTGGAGAGTGAAAACTCTCCAAAATGTCACCTGTCATTTGACATAATGTCATTTGAATGACATTTTGCCTCCCACGCCCCAGATTACATATTTCCAGCAATGTCTTGTTAGACAAAGTTGTAGGCACACTTAAGCGCTATAAGTTCGTCATACATCATGAATTGATAGCTACCTTCTGGAAAAAGTTCTGGGAAAATTATACAAACGAGTGCAAATGACATTTTACAACACTGGTCAACGGTACTAAATTAGACGTAGTTGGGCAAATAGTAGCAGATATTTTACTAAATGAGCGAAAAATTACGGGCAAACTAATTGTGCTAAAAACACACAGTGAATTTAGGCCGCTGCTGGGAAGAGATTTGATGACAACATTTTACCCAAAATGGAAAAACGCGTTTATTGAACCGATTGATATTAAAAAAATGGATATTGACAAGAAGCATGACGAAGCAATAAGTATGATTAAAAACAAGTATGCGAATGTTTTTCGTAATGATTTATCTAAACCTATTACAGGATTTGAAGCGGATTTGGTGTTCACTTCAGATCGGCCTATTTTTCGAAAACCTTATCAGGTACCTTATAAAATTAAAGAAAATTTTGAAACATTTGGATGATTTGGAGAAGCAAGATATAATTACACCGATCCAAGCGAGTGAGTGGGCGGCACCTGTAATAGCAATACTGAAAAGGACAACGAACTAAGAATGGTAATTGATTGTAAGGTCTCGCTCAACAAAGTACTCTTGCCTAACACTTATCCTCTTCCGCTTGCCCAGGATATTTTGCTTCTTTAGCAGGTAGCAAAGTATTCTGCTGTTTAGATTTGACAGGAGCTTATACCCAGTTAAATCTGTCCAAACGTTCTAGAAAATACGTTGTTATTAATACGGAAAAGGGCTTGTACACATATAATCGTCTCCCACAAGGCACATCTTCGAGCGCTGCTGTGTTCCAGCAGGTTATGGACCAAGTCCTCAAAGGACTAGACAATGTTAGCTGTTATTTAGACGACGTGCTAATCGCAGCACAATCCTTTAGTGAATGTTTAGACAAATTAGAACAAGTTCTTTCTAGGCTTGCCGCTGCAAACATTAGTGTAAATTTTAAGAAATGTAAATTTTTCGTTGACTCATTACAGTATCTTGGACATTTAATCTCTAGTGAAGGATTACTACCTGCTCCACAAAAACTTTCAACAATCAGAGATGCTAAAGTACCACATAACGTAACAGAGCTTAAAGCGTATCTTGGTTTAGTAAATTATTACAATAAGTTTGTACCAAATTTGAGTTCTAAACTAAGTTGTTTGTATGCCTTGTTAAAGAAAAATGCACAGTTCAAATGGACTAATGATTGTGACAATGCGTTTAAAAAAAGTAAAGATAATTTACTACAAGCAAATTTATTAACATTCTATGACCCAAAAAAACCCCTGGTCGTAATAACTGACGCATCTTCCTATGGTCTGGGTGGTGTTCTGGCACAAATTGAAGGAAGTGAAGAGAAACCAGTATGCTTCACGTCTTTCTCACTTAATGACGCACAGAAACGATACCCGATTTTGCATCTAGAAGCATTGGCACTTGTCTGCGTTATTAAGAAATTCCATAAATTTTTATTTGGACAGAAATTCAAAGTATACACAGATCATAAACCTTTGATTGGTATATTTGGAAAAGAAGGGAAGCATTCAATATACGTCACAAGATTGCAACGCTATATAATGGAATTATCCATATATAGTTTTGAAATTGAATATCGTCCTGCAGCTAAAATGTGTAACGCAGATTTTTGCAGTCGTTTCCCTTTAAACCAGAAAGTGCCAAGCTATTTGGATCATAATGTTAACAATAGCATCAATTTTACTAATGATTTCCCGCTGGATTATGCATTGATTTCAAGGGAAACTAAATCGGATGCTTTTCTATCAAAATTGATGGATTTTGTTACATTATGGTGGCCCAACAAAAGATTGTTTAGAAATTGTTGACGGAGTGCTAATTGTGGAAGAAAAGGTAATTGTACCCGAAATATTAAAATTAAGCATTTTAAAGCTTTTACATGCCAATCACAGCGGCATTGTAAAAGTGAAAAATGGCGAGACATGTTGTGTACTGGCAGGGATTGAACATAGATATAGAAAAATATGTTAAACTATGTGATACTTGTGCAAAGATGGAAGTGGTACCTAAACCAAAAATATCAGGAGCTTGGTTACCGACTACGCGTCCATTCAGTCGTGTACACGCTGATTTTTTTTATTTTGAGGGTAAAACTTTCATTTTAATAGTAGATAGATAGCCATTCTAAATGGTTGGAAGTCGAATGGATGCGTTATGGAACTACTGCAAAACTTGTTAATAAGAAGTTTGCATCGCTATTTGCAAGATTTGGACTTCCGGATATTGTGGTCACGCATGGAGGACCGCCGTTCAATTCCCAGGAATTTATGGACTTTCTTAGGCGCCAAGGAATCATTGTACTTAAAAGCCCTCCGTACAATCCGGCCAGCAATGGCCAAGCAGAAAGAATGGTACGGGTAGTTAAGAATGTGCTTAAAAGTTTTTAATTGACGAAAAAACTAAATATTTAGACATTGAAGACAAATTGAACCTGTTCCTCATAAACTATAGAAACAGTTGTTTTGGCGAAGAAGGTATTTTTCCTTCCGAGAAAGTTCTTGGTTTTAAACCCAAAATGCTATTTGATTTATTAAATCCTAAACAAACATATAAACATTTTATTGATAAAACCTCCCATATAAGCAATAATAACTCTAACCATGAATATAGTCCTCCAAACGAACTTGATAAGTTAAAAGCAGGGGATAAGCTGTTATATAAAAACTTTAACAAAAATGTAATAGCTAAATGGTTAGATGCAAAGTTCGTTAAAAGAATTTCTATCAATGTTTTCCAGATTGCTTTGGGATCGCATGTGCTAACGGCTCATAGACACCAGCTGAAGTGTTTGGAGCAACCGAAACGAAAAACAACTGTGATGGCTATACCGTCGCAGCCAAGAAGACGTGGTTCTGTGGATACTGAAGATGATTTCTTTGGATTTCCGGATGACGGCAGTAACTGGACGGTCGGTCCAGAAATAGAGGGCGTTGAGAAAGTGTTTCCGACTAGGGTGCCGGCCGATGAAAGTTTGGAACGTTCTGAAACTGTTCGCTGTTCTAGAAAAAAAAATTATAGAAGTCCGATAGTGAATCGGTCGAAGATGAGACGATGTACTGAAGAATAAATTTATTTGCAATTCTGAGCATAGATAATGTTGACAAACGATTTTTTAACATTTAAGTGCTAAACTATAGGATTTAAGTGATCGATAAATAATGCCATAAGAATTTTAGAATAAAGCACTAATTCCTGTAAGAATTATCTTGATGGGGAAGAATTGTAGCATCCCTATCATCTCGATAGTATTAAATCAAATTATCTATATACTTACCAATACTTATCAATATGCTGTTCTGTATGATTGAAATATATCAAATCGAATAAACTGCTCATTCGAAGTTGAGCCGTGGATTGTGACGGAGACAACTTAGTGTTCAAAGTTATAAGAAAGAAATCTATTCAAATATCTACCAAGTTTAAGAACGTTTTAGGTAGTAGGTTCATAAAAAGCTGCATGTATCCGCAAGCATGTCCCACCAAAGCGACCGCCTGTTGTACACAGTGCACTAGCCCAAGTCATGGGGTTGAGCCAGATGGATGTTTGCGCAGGACCAATAAGCCGAGTGTATAACCAATCATTATTAGCTAACGATATTTCACGTAATGCTGGGTAGTCACCTTTACTTGGTGTGTTACGGAGTGAGATTTACCACACTGTGTTATTTTTCTTACTATTCTTTTTAATACTTGTGACTAATTGTCGGGCATTGAACATGTTTATCTTTATGAAGGTATTTTTGTATATTAAATATTAGGTTTAAGAAAGAACCGGAGAAAGATGGGACGACTATAATCTACTTTTTGATGACTTATCTACCTATTTCACTTTGTAGATGGAGTCAATGGAGTAAATTCGCAACTCAATCAACCTTAGACTGGTTTCGAAGCTGACGACATGAATCTCCAAGCTCCATAGCATTCATCAATTAGAAAAGAAGCGGATACGAATTGGATGGTCTGGTGAACACTGACTTAGGTATTTGGGCTCTGTGTAGAGGTGAGAATCGGAAACGCAATTAAATCCGATTTCTGAATGCAACGAAATCCGATTTCTGAACAAAAATAAAAATAGGATCAGGAAAAATATGTTTGAACTTCAGATGCGTGGTCAAAATAGTATTATCTACTTTTTTGTTGAAGCCGAAACTGTTTGAGAGGCGCGGCTTCGGAAGTCGTTGTACGCAAGTTTTCATATTATATAAATAGCGGTACCTTAATCTAAAGTGGCTTCACATCAAAATTGAGAAATATAATATAAAAGGGCAGAAATAACCAAAAACAAACCATAGCTTAGTATGGCTTGATTGACTGTACACTTTGTAGTTGCGAGTCGTGATTGGCCGAGAAACAACAAATATGCACAGCTCCTCAATTGAATAGCCTTCTTGGGATCAGAAAACTATCCTCACTGTACATGCTTTGGAGTTTCATTAATTCAGGACCAATAACGATGCCGGCCACGTTCTTACAGTTTTAGATTGTGAAAAAAAAAATAGTTTGACACTCACTGTTACAAGAGACCAAGGAATCCTCTGCATCTCCGTGAGAACCACGGGGTAGGATGAGTTGGTTAGATGAGAATGTAATTCGAAGTAATAATTCCGCCCGAACAAAGCAGAACCACGCGATCTTTTTGTGTCCAATACAAAAGACGAGCAAACACGCATTGAAGTTTTACTTTCTCTGTGCCACGCCTTTCTCTCTATGGCTTGAGTAAACTGATCGCGCTTCTATCCGCTTAAACAACGCGCAATACATTCGTAAGATCCAACCACGGAAAAATTACCTCCGCTAACCCGCGATGCGAAAACAAATAGCACACCACGCATGCAAGTGTTGGTAGAATCATGCTCAATCATCAAAGCCTCATGTGCGGCTAACTCACTTGCGATTCTGCAGGGAGAGCATCGCCCTTGAGTTTTTCATGCAGAATATGTACTTTATGTTTATGTATGGATTTATTACCCATTGTTTCAAGCAAAGAAAGATAATTCGATTATGCAAATCGCGAGTCGAATCATGAACGATTTTCTGGGCCATGAGTCGGGCGGAGTTTGACTCTCGCTCGATTTGAATCGTGGATGAGATTTGAGAAATTGAGTTTTTTTTTTCAACACTGCACGCATGTCTAATAAAGCCTAGATCATTTAGAAATGGGGCACTTCATTTTAGAGATAGTGATGTTCCTAGTGGTCCGGTATGCAAATTTTTCACAGCGTTTCATAATTCTTTTCGGTCTATTGTTTCGCCAAATCGCCAGCAGGAAGATTGATACTGTGAAAAGACGGAGCAACTGTATCGCGCTTAAACGCACGAAATTTCTATGACACATTGAACCGTCCACGTAACGGCAATGTGCCACAGCCTGACATGTATAGGAACACAAAAGAGAATATTCTTATGAACATGAGGTGATCCAAAGGTGGCGGTATGATGACGAGCCTGGGAACACGTGCGCAGGCCATACGTTCTCTAGCTCGAAATCCATGTGGAGATTGGCCGGCTAAAAACAACAAAGCCCTTGTTGTAGATCAACTAACAGGAAAGCTACTTGAACACGGTGATTAGGCACTAGCTAGAGCACTGCACTGAGTAAATACCAAGCTTTGAGAGGAAAAGGCTATCTCGCAAAAGTGGATGGAAGATGTCGAGGGTCCTATCTACAAAATAAGCGATAGGCTAGATAGTAGCAATTACCAAATGTTATGGGGCACTACCAGGTGGGAGCGTGATACAATTGGTCAAGATGACGATGTATCGGGTGATGTCTTCTTTTCTTCTTCTTCTTATTGGCATTGCATCCCCACACTGGGAAAGAGCCCAGGGAAGTCGAGACAATTTCTAATCCGATCCGGAATCGAGCCCAGCCACCCTCAGCATGGTCTTGCTTTGTAGCCGCGCGTCTTACCGCACGGCTAAGGAGGGCATCGGGTGATGTGCGTAGTTTGAGATTCAAGGGCATTATCTCCATTTGAACTGCGCAGAGCAGAGGATTACGGCAAGGTGATGGTCTGTCGTACCAGCTATTCAACAGCTTTGAAGGAGGTAATATGAAGGGCAGGAATTGACAGAGTGGCACATAATTTTGAAAAGATGGAGGAAGCTCGTGGAGGACCAACGCATACTTGGAATTGTTTGGGCTTGGAATTTTCGGAAGGATTCATCTTTCACACCGAGAAAGCCGGACGACTGCTTTGGCCGAGCACGTCGTCTAAATGTCGGACAATAACCCGGTGAAATGGTTCTCCATAACGATACGACCAGCACAAGAAGGCGAGGTGCGCAACGAGCAAAGTGGATCGATCAGGTAGAATATGATTTGTTGGCGTCATGCAGCCATGAAACGAGCTTTTTGTGACTTTTTTGACGAGGTTTTTATGTACTGCAGAGGCCACTCCGGCCTTAGCCTGAATAAACAAGATTAGCATACATTCGTAGGTGGAACAAGCCTGGGTAAGACGATATATTATTCAAATCCTAATAGTCTTCTGTAACGGAAAGATTAAAGAGACCATCTCCATAATTGGCCCCGAACTACAAGTGATTGTTCTACAGACCTTCTTAACGATATTTTAGACGACCCAAGAAACATAAAAAAATAATAACTAACAAAAAACTAGTAGTAATTTTCGTCCTTCCTAGTCTCATTGTTTTTTTTTTAGTTTTCCAACATTGCTATTACCGATTGGAATATGAGTCATGTTTGAATTATGAATCAAAACGGTAGATGTCGAAGCACAATGCTGAAGTTATATTCTTTTAACCAGTCTTCACGAAAACATGAATCGCGTTTAAACAAGTGCAGTTTTCCCGTGTGCAAGTTCGCACTCAAACATGCATACTAGATCCAAACCGAGTTCATCATAAACCGAACCAAAATCGCACCCGGTTTGAACACGAGTGTGCGCCCAAGTTCAAACACACGGATTTGAACATGGAAGTTTAAACATCAGTTTACACACAGCATGCTGTTCATCTGTTCAAGTTGTTTCTCTTCTTGAGTAGCGGTGATGGCCTAGTGGTAACTCGTTTGGCGTTCACTCAGGGCATTAGTGTTTGAATCCTTGTCTTTGGATTGTTTTAGGAATGGCACATGAAAAGTTTTAGTTTTAAAAATGCCACTTTTCAGCCATTGTCAGGTGGTTTGCGCTTGGTCCGATATCTCAATATCACAACAATTTGTTTACTGAACATTTTGCATACAATCTTCAGATATTATTCTTAATGTTCATAACAACTGAATATTATGTGCATTTTCCCGGTAAGACAACCGGCAGCCTCCAATGTAATGATTATTTAAAGTGTCCTTGCGTTTATGTTCTAAACGAGGTTAAACACATAAGTCTCTGTTCGTCTGTCTAAAATGTAGCCCCTAATTATTTTATATCCGTTACCTATGCAAGCATGCATTTTGTTTTGTTAGATACGATCGTGAATCAAGGATGCTATCGATCATTTGGTAACTTGCTTTCGATCATTTAGTAGTTTGTCAATTATTTATTTCAGAAGCTGAATTTTAAAATGTGTTGTATGGTGGACTTCTAGTGCGAAGGTTTTTCTACAACTCTGCCAAATGGTTCGTTGTTAGAATTCAACTAATAACGGAGTTATGGCTATAGTTTCAGTAACATAGACTAAATGATAGCAAAATTACAATCATTTAGTTCAAGTTACTGCAACTAGCGCTATAACTCCACTAATAGTTGAATTCTCACAACGAACCATTTGGCAGAGTTGTAGAAAAACTTTCGCACTTGAAGTCCACCATACAACACATTTTGAAAATTTTGAAATTCAGCTTCTGGAATGAGTTATTGACAAACTACTAAATGATCGAACGCAAATTACTAAATGATCGATAACATGCTTGTGAATAAAATATAGATGTTGATTCCAAAAAGTTCTAAGACACACTTTTAGTGGGGGAGGGAGGTTGTTCACTCAAATTGATCGAAATTTTAAAAGATAGTAGGGGGTCTGTTCATAATGTATTCTATATTGCTATGTATAAATAATACGCCGATGACATTATGCAATACATAGAAAATTCACAAACGATGGAACTCCAGGTCAGAAATGAGCCCACAAATCCTTAAACATAAAAGTCTTGTAAACTACATGGCTGGGGCCCTCCTTAGCCGTGCGGTAAGACGCGCGGCTACAAAGCAAGACCATGCTGAGGGTGGCTGGGTTCGATTCCCGGTCCCGGTCTAGGCAATTTTCGGATTGGAAATTGTCTCGACTTCCCTGGGCATAAAAGTATCATCGTGCTAGCCTCATGATATACGAATGCAAAAATGGTAACCTGGCTTAGAAACCTCGCAGTTAATAACTGTGGAAGTGCTTAATGAACACTAAGCTGCGAGGCGGCTCTGTCCCAGTGTGGGGATGTAATGCCAATAAGAAGAAGAAGAAGAAGAAACTACATGGCTCTCATAAAAGATAAAATCTCCAATTATGATAATCTAAAAAAATAGGAAACTGGATTTAAGCTCCGTTGATCATAAGGTTCTTCAAAAAGGTCGAAAACCCTCTCTCCCTGGAATAAAGAAATCTCTATGCAACCCAGAACTTCACTTCAGATTCTCGGTATATTTATCAAGTTTCACCGCAAAGTAAGTAGAATGAGTTATTCCCATATAAACGTCAGAAAATCTTATCCCAACATTTTAGAAATATGAACCAATCAGTTTTTGGTGGTTACAGAATCCTGAAATCCTAAGAAGAATTGCTTTCAGAACCTCGAAAATGGAACAAAAAGCTCCGCTCTGAGCAGATTCGAACCTAATACGTCCTGAATGAAAGGCCTGAATCAAGACCTCACCTCTATAAACGCTTCGTTATGCAAGTGCGAAAAATGTGCACAACATGTTTCAATTTTTCAATCATACCTTCATTGAAGTTTGGTTAAATTCTTTTATTCTAGATATGAATAACAAGGCTGGGAAACGTGAAGAATCAACAATAGTTTCCCTAGCAACCCGTTCATTTACCCAAGCGTAGCATTCTCGTGTGCAAGCGCACATGTTTGAACCCAAGTTTAAACTCGATGTTTGAACATTGTACATTGCGCCTGGGTGTATCGAAGTTCAGGCTCGTGTTCAGATTGCTATGTGCAAGTTCGAACATAGCAAGCAATGTTTGATTGGGTGCATAAACTTAGGTGAACATCTCACACATGTTGCACCTTGAAGACTGCTTTTAACTAATAAAATAACAATCTGTATATTTCTTTCAAAAGAGAAAAAACAAATAGGTTAGGTTGGCGAAAACTATGATGATAATACTTAGAACCACATTGACTAGACTGATGACTTAATGAAGGTCAATATTTTTTTTACATACAACGGTGTTATCCGAAATTAAAACTAATTATTAAAAATTGAATGAAGACCAGTAAAGTGTAAAAACAGTCGTAGATAATTTTCGGTGAAAACACGGTCCAAACAAAAATATGGTTTCGCATTAAAGCTACTACGATTGTGTAGAACGTTAATGGAACCATCAATACTAACCCTAAAAGCTTCAGTAAAGACTGCTTTACAATTGTTCCGCTTTGTTCGATTTGCATTGATTTAAGCGGTGGTTCATGCGTGACGCCATTAACCAAATGGTAAATCAGCAGTAGAAAGCTTAAGATCTGCCCGTTGAATGTGTTCAGCGTGAGGAACAACCCAACACGAGTGAAATTGAAACTACTCAATCCCACATAACCTGCATTGAGATCAACTGTTGCCAAATTGTTAGAGTTGCCCTGAAATTTATAATAAATTTTATTAATTCATTGAACATTAATTTTCATTCAAGTAATGACTCACCTGATAAAAATAGAACATTTTTCCTAACCAAACATGTGTAATAATTTTGAGTAATGAGTTTTCTGCCTTACTCTCTGCTATATGATCAATTCTTTTGACTAGATATTGACTGGTTGACAGTATCGATGCTACTAGAACTACGTTATGTGGCTTATGAATCATCGCTGACAATAGTGCCGTCAGGCAGATCACGGTAGATAACATTTTACTAGTTTTTGGCTCTGATTTGCGCATCACAGTCCGATATAGTTTCGGAAGCAATCCTATGAGTAATATTTCCAATAGATTTATCCAGAAAATATTGATGCAACTGTTTGTTCTGAAATCATGGAAAGTATGTTGTTTATCTAGAAGTTCTTGGGATGATTGTACAGTACATACTTCGATGGGGTTATATTCCAAAGACTAACTATTCCAGTCATTGCTCTGTAGTAATATACTAACATGCACGCCATCATACTCAAAACACCAGTGAGAAAGCCGCAAAAACGTATAATGTAAAGAAAAAGGTACACTAATCCTGTAAATAATTTTTAATTTTAGAAAATTCTATGTTTGTTTTTTTCTTGTGGTAAAAAAAGTAAGTATCAGTAAATGTGAAACATACTCACCGAACAATAGTATCACACTTAACCAAAATTTGTTCTCCTCCTTTCCGAGCCAATCACCGATATCTGGCATGTGTTGCCATTTATCACCCGTTTGGTTCCACCGACGTAGCAAAATGTGTCCCACGAAGAACAAACCGGCACTAATGCAAAATTCGTCTCGCTCCCGCCGGCAATGTAGCAACAGAACTTCGTTGGCTTTTTCCTCTTTGATATGCCTTATCGTGCGATTGATTATTCTAAACTCGATCACCGTGATCAGCAGAAACCATGAGTTATTGAAGAAATACCACGTTTGATGCTCTTCTTCGACGAAAGAGCTGCTAGATAAGGATAGCATATGAAAAACGCTGCCCACTAACAATAGAGTACCGGGTGACTTAAGGAGCTTTAGTTTGGTGCTCTTGTTCAACAGAGGAATCACGCCATCCAGAAGACACCAGTGAATCGTTATGGATGTGAATGTAATGACAAAGAGAGCGTGATTGAAGAAAGTATTTTGCAGAATATTGGATTCTACTCCGATGATAATTTTCAGATAGTATTTGCTAAATAAACCAGCAGCAACTAAAACCAACCATCTGGTAAATTTGAAATTGAGGTTAATGTGTATGTGTTGATATGGAATTATACATAGCAGAGCAGATAAACCAGTAGTCTGTAAAAAAAACTTGGCTTTAAAAATGGATGAAAAATGACTGTTTATAATAGCTCATACCAATATACAAATTACAATGCCCATTACTATGCTAGGTATGTCATAAAGAATGTAGTTCCTTATTAGAATCCTAGACAAGTTTCGGCTGGCAGTGCTATATTTATCCAAAGCTTTTTGTAGTATTTCCGAATCATCCTGGTGTTCCAAGTACATGGAATGTAGTAATTTAGCCTCCTTATAGTGTGTAAAAAAGTCTGTAATTAAAAAAAATAATGTGATAATGTGACGTAGATTCCTTCTTTGAAGGAAAATGGAAAACTAGTTTGGTGCACGTTGGCGCATAAGTCACTTTGCTAAATCATGGCAGTATGGAGTAGTTATCAATCCACATTTTTATTAGACCCTTAAATCCTTCTCAGCAAACATGCATTTCTATATTACAATATGTACAACAGTTCTTTTTTGTTGCATCTTATCTAACATCTAAGCTAGAGCGCTCATTTGAAAAATGTCATCGCGATAAATGAGATTTAACTAAACTAACTCTTTTTTGACTGGTTCAAATATACTACGGGGCAAGAAGGGCACCTATCTTAATATATTTGTTTTAACTGAAATTCATTAGAGCACCAATATTAACTAAAAATAATAGCTATAAATGTACATTGGTCATATAAAAAAACTGTTTTTGTGGTCGATAAGTTATTATTTTTTATTGATACCATCAAAATTACGTTGAATAACATAAATGAGTTAAAAATTTCAACAAATTTGGGAATGTACGATACTCAACAGCTTCTTCAACGCATAGTTAATTAGGGGTAGTAGGGGCAATATGAACATACGGGGCAATATGAGCCACCCTCATTTTGAACTTATTGACAAGTATTATCATGTAAAAGTTATATGATCCTTAAGAGGATGCTCCACATATGCCTCAACGTGAAAACCGCATTAAAATTCAATTCAAACATGAAAATACACTTGAAAATGTAAATTTTCGCTGCATAGTCAAAATTTGTTGGCCAAGGAGGAAAAAAGGTTATCGGAGTGGAGAAGTATTTAATCAAACACGTGTGGATTGAACGAGAACAACTAACAGAATGAAAAAAGGTTTATTGAACGGAAGTAAAGAGAAATTAACAATGGGTTTTCTACATCGATGATGTTATCTTCGCCCGAGGGGCTCAACACGCCTTCTCAACTTCAGTCGATTTAACTCCGATAGCCATCCGAAGTTCGCCTAGCTTCACCGCTGTCAACGGCTTCGTCAAAATGTCTGCTTCCATACGTTCTGTCGGGCAGTATCGGATAGACACCACACCATTCACAGCAAGATCTCGGACGAAGCAGTATTTCGTATCAATATGCTTCGATTTGCGCGATGAACGATCCGTGGCAGTTAAAGCAATACAGCTCTGGTTATCCTCGTGAACTGTAACAGGATACGCTAGAGGAACACCAATATCAACCATCAACTTTCGTAACCATTGAAGCTCTGGTAGACAGTCTGCCAAGGCTATATAATCCGTCTCGGTGCTTGACAACGATACGCTTGTTTGCATCCCACAGTAACATTCGATGAGTCCGCCTCCGAATTTGAACAAAAAACCAGTATTGGATTTTCGATCCGCCACTCACCTGCCCAGTCAACGTCTACGAGACATTCCAACTTTAACTGGTTTTCAGCTCCCAGATGCAACTCGTGATTGATCGTCCCTTTCAAATAACGAAGCACCTTCTTGGCTTCAATCCCGTCCGCTTTCGTTGGCACTGATACATGACGTCCGAGGATAGAAGACGCTACCGAAATATCAGGACGGCTATTGATTGCAACATACGCACCTATTAGGCTTTGGTATTGTTCTTTGTCATCCAGCCCATCACTCTCCTCCTGCGGCTGTTGTAAGTAGCCACTCGCCATTGGTACTCGTGAAGTGTTAGCATTCTGCATTCCGAATCGCACAAGTAGTTTTGAGATGTACGATTTTTGATTGAGTACATACGCCCCAGCTTGTTTACGCACTTGGATCCCGAGAAAACATGACAGATCTCCTAGCTCGGTAATCTTGAAATTACGCAGCAGTACCTCAATCAGCGCTTGATATTCCTGGTCCGTATTGCAGGCGATGATTAGATCATCCACATACAGTAGAACGTACACATAGCGACCGTTGGACTGCTTTATGTAGAGACATGGGTCCGCCTTCGACTGTTGAAATCCGACTCCTTTCAAAACAGCATCTATTTTCTGATTCCAAATTCTTGCCGCCTGTTTCAAACCGTACAGGCTTCGTTTCAGACGACACACTGCTTCTGGATCATCGCTCTCGTAGCCAGGAGGTTGTCTGATGAAGATCTCCTCCTGTAGTTCGCCATAGAGATATGCTGTTTCATGTCGACGTGCTTCGTCAAAATCTTTCGACTGCTAGCTATTGCTAGAACCGTGCGGAAGGTGGTTTGTCTCACCACTGGCGCGAAAACTTGATCGTACTCGCTTCCATTTTTTTTTACAAAAATCTTGAGCTACGAGCCTGGCTTTAAATCGAATGACATTCCATCAGCATTTTCTTTACGTTTAAATACCCATCTTGAGCCAATGGCTCGACGACCGGCAGGTAACTTGACAATGTCCCAAGTATCGTTTTCTTGTTGCGAAGCTATTTCTTCTGCCATTGCCGCTTTCCACTTGTGGCTCTCAGGACTAGCCATCGCTTCAGCGTGATTGCTGGGTTCACTAACAACCGCTGCAGCCAAACCAATCGTTTCTCGAAATCTTTCCGGTGGTACTCCAATGTTCCTTCTAGCAGACCGCCTCAGTTCATGACCTTCCAGATTCTCCTGAAGTAGTTCATTCTCTAAACCCAAGAGACAACTATCACCATCGGCCGAGCCATCATTGCATCCGAAAAATTCTTCTTCTGAATCGACACTTCGGTTGCGATCATCCTCCGGTGGACCAATAGGAACAACGTTTTCAGACGTACCTCCGAGGCTTACTAAAATTTCGTTATCTGCCTCCTGTTCGACTGCCTGTGGTTCTTCACAGCTGATCCCTGTAGGTTTGGCTTGATCGAATTCCGCAAACCGTACATCCCGACTTACCACAATTTTTCCTGTACGCGTGTCCAGTAGTCTGTATGCTTTATTTTCCGAAGAGTAACCAACAAACGTAAACTTTTCAGCTTTAACTTCAAACTTCTTGCGTTTTTGAGGCGGTATCCACACATAGGCAGCACACCCAAAGATTTTCATTCCCTTCAGATTGGGCTTTCTACCAAACCAAATTTCAAAAGGAGTCTTGTCAACTACACTTGACGGCAATCTGTTCTGAATATAGGCAGCAGTGTTCACCGCCTCCGCCCAAAATCGCTTGGGCAACCCTGCATCTAGCAACATGCACAGTCCCATCTCGTTCAGCGTTCTATTTTTACGCTCTGCCACCCCATTCTGTTGAGGGGCATACCCGGCGGTGTATTCCGGCTTTATTCCCTCCTCAGCGTAAAATTTACGAATACTTTTACTGGTGTACTCACCTCCTCTGTCCGAACGAATGGCTTTTGGCTTCTTACCCAGCTGGTTTTGCGTGAATTTGACGTATTCTCGTATTTTACTTTCAACCTCAGACTTTTCTCGAAGAAAGTACACCATTGTGTACCTGCTATGATCGTCTATCATAGTCATATAGTACCTACAGCCGCCCGGAGTCGTCGTCATCGGACCGCAAACGTCGCTGTGTACTATATCAAGTACGCTCTTGGAAATTTTCTCAGCTACCTGTGGAAATGACGGCCGAGCCATCTTCGCCTTGATGCAGCACTCACAGGTCATCCTGATTCCGCATTCATTAACGCACATGCCAGATACCAAGCTTTTGCACGCTGCTTCTTTGAGAGCATCTGGACTCCTGTGGCCGAGCCGACGGTGCCATGTATGTTGACATTCTTCAGTATGTCGTTTGTCACCCACGAACAGCGAACACTCTCTGGCCACATTTAACCGATATAGGCTACCGATTTTGCTAGCAACCGCGACGACTTTCTGTTCGTATAACAATCGGCACTTCTGACCGTCGAATTCAGCACGCCTTTGTTCGAGAGTTTTGCTACCGAAATTAGATTGCTTTCGAGCTCCGGAGCAAAAATGACATCCGTCAATGTCACCGAAACGTTTTCACCGCGATCATTCACACACTGTAGGGTACAGTCCCCGATGCCTTTTGTACGAAGCATTTTACCATCCGCCGCCGAAATTGCGGGACGCGCACTTTTATCCAACCGAACAAACAATTTTTCGTTATTGGCCAAGTGTGACGTTGCACCCGAATCGATTAGCCACACAGTTGCATCGAAATCACCAGATCGTACGTATACGATTCTTGGCCGTCTTCGCGCACTGTTTTTACTTTTTCTTTTGCCTTCTTCTTTTCACTTTTATCTTCACTACTCTTCGTTGCCAAAAACGCCCGGCAGTTGCGCTTGCGATGGCCCTGCTTCCCGCAGAAGTAACATGACACATCCACTGATTTTTGCTGCTGTCGTCTGACCCCAATTTTTAGAGCTTGTTCTTCTACATCGCACTTTTGTTTTCGTTGCTTTTCTGCCTCGTCGATAAGCTTCACCTTGACCATTTCCAGTGTCAACTCATCTTCATCCCGCGCCTCCAATGCTGTTGTCAAGGGATTGAACGCGTCCGGCAGACCACGCAAAATCAACGCTACCTTCAGACATTCGGTCATATCGAACCCCGAATTCTCCAGACGAGCGTACTGCTTCTCGATGCCAGCTAAATAACTTTCCATATTATCACCAACCTTGTAGTTTTGGTTGGTGATTTGCTTCAGCAGCGTTACTTTCTGCCCCAGAGACGTTTTATTATGATGCTGCTGAAGAGCATCCCACGTCTGCTTTGCGGTTGTCTTTCCACGAATGAGATTGTACTGACTCTCGTCCACCAACAACTGAATGGTGGCAAGCGTCTTCTCGTCTCCCTCCGACCATTCGTCCGTCACTGGATTCGGTGCAACTCCCGGATCTACATACTTCCACAAACGCTCTCGCCGGAGCAGTGCCGTAACGGAAAAAGACCAAGCCGGGTAGTTAGAGTTATTCAACTTGATAACTCTTTCCCACTCCATCGCGAAAAAACACTACCGTTTTATCACTCACGAATTTCGTGGAAAAACAATCCGATTTTCACTTAAACGAACGAAAAAAAAATGGCTAGGCCCATAACCTGTTGGCCAAGGAGGAAAAAAGGTTATCGGAGTGGAGAAGTATTTAATCAAACACGTGTGGATTGAACGAGAACAACTAACAGAATGAAAAAAGGTTTATTGAACGGAAGTAAAGAGAAATTAACAATAACATGGGTTTTCTGCATCGATGATGTTGTCTTCGCCCGAGGGGCTCAACAAAATTATTATAAGATTTGAAGTTTATAAATAAGGTTTTGACACAAAACTGATTAAAATACAGGTCAAAAATACCCCACAATCAAAAGATATATTAAAATTGAATATTGTGCACACATGTTTGTATTGATACAAATCTAAATTTATCATAAAACTGTTTTTTTCCAAAACCAGTATCTATGGGACAATATGGGCATTCCTGCACAGATCAAGGTATCAGGCCTTAAAATGCGAAGAAGCTCAAATTTCAGTAGTCAAATACAAGAATATTATCATATATGTAAGATTCATTACGGAATAATTACAACAGCGCATTACTGCGATCGAAACAGAAAAAATGACCATTGACCAATTGAAATGTGGCTGTTCCAACGGTGACGAGTGACAAATCTCGCTTAACTTTTCAAAAGGACCTAAGTAACATTTTTTTCATGAATTTATTTGAATAGCGCAATGAACAGAATAACATGAAAGCTATTGATTGCAGTATTCAAATTAAATCATGAAAAAAATGTTACTTAGGTCTTTTTGAAAAGTTAAGCGAGAAATCGGTTCAGTCTGCTGTTGAGCGGTTTATTAATTTTATTTGGTATGGAATATTCCAAACTGTTGTAGGAATATCATATTCTTCCTTATTACGATACTTTTTTCGCCTAAATAAACGTTTTGGATGGGTGGCCCATACTGCCCCAAATGGTGGCTCATATTGCCCCGTATAGTCGGGAACACACATTGAAATCAATACATTTTCAAAAGTGCATTGCAACAATTTCCAAACGCATTTTTCGTCATTCATCGATGTAATATGAAAGGGAACATTCTCTAGTATAAGTCAACTACATTTTTGAATGATGTTTTTTGAGCTTTTCAGCGCTTTTCGGCACGATTTCCTTAGGTGGCCCATATTGCCCCGATCACCCCTATGAGTGTAGAGTGTGCAAATGAGTTTGCCTATTTTGTTCTATTCAGGGTGGCCACTGAAATTCGATTTTCAAATTCCCGATTTTTTCGTTTTGGTCGTCGTTTTGGTAAAAAAAAGAAACAAAAATTATGAAGATTCATGTACAACGAGCCTGGGATTGAACGCTCGACCTCCGGCTTATAATGAGGAAAGTACGCAGATTTTCTGATTTGCTGTGCGTATTCATGAACAATTTTTGCTATGTAATTCGATAGTGCATGCAATCTCCAAAATTGGGGAGACTTAATCTTCTTTCTATGATATCTACCCAATCTACGCATGAACAATTTATATTTTCTTGATTTTTTTTGTATGGGGATTAATAAGGGATCAAGTCTCCTCATATTGAGGCAACAACTCAAAATCCAAATATCCTGAGATTGTGTTGGAATGTTGGCATTTTTATCAGTGAAGATCATTTAGCATATTTATGCGTTTGTGCTGTGAAAAAATAATAGCATTTGGTCATTATTGGGAGAAGTTGTTCAAATTTTGGTCACTAAAAACATCTTCAGGAGGGACAAAACACAGTAAATAAGGTTGTCAATCAGAAAAAACAACTCGCTACATAACGATCATTTGTCTAGAGGATCTATTATAGAAATACGCTATAACAATACTACTTTAGTTCTTGGTAAAACAGGGGAGAATCAAGTCTCTCAAGGGTTCAAGTGTCAAAAAATCAAGTCTTCCCACCTTCCCCTACTGTATAAAGTTTGAATTTGTAAAAAATCGAAATCGGCAAGTCTCCTGCTTGCATGACTGTATAGTAATTTATAAATTGTGACGTAATACACCTTCAATGGTGAAATGCCAATAAGAGCAGCGAGTTAAATGGCTGGCGAATTTTCAGAGCGATCATATTTCCAAGATCCGTAATTTTATTTCCGCCATGCATCATCCGACGGATACATAAAGCTTTGTAAAAAAATCTTGGTGAATAGTTTCAAAATAGTTGAAAATAGTGACTTTTTGTGAGAAAAAGTGACTTTAGTGACTTGAGGTCGAAAAAAGAGACTTTTTAGTGACTTGCCCTAAAAAGTGACCAAGTCACTAAAAAGTGGCCCGCTACCAGGCCTGTGTATTCATAATAGCAGCTAAAAATTAAATGGTGCTCATCTTACCCCGATTGGCGATATTGCTTTGTTCTCCCCTACGAGCTTTATTACAAGAAGTCATTTATATTTGAAAATTCAATGTAGATATACTTCAAGAGGTGAGCCAGCCTAGGGCTGAAAACCTCTCAAATAAAGACCAATAAAAAAAATAAGATGTAGGTACTTCATCAAGTAAAAAAGCTCGTAATCTGAATAGGCTATCCAAATCAGTCTCGAGCAAAGTTGTGCAAATGACAATTTTGTCAAATTTAAATTGAGTATAGCGTGTAATGCTTTAGTTTTAGAGCTTGCAGCATTATGTTGATAAAGTTAGTTGTAATAAATTTACGCATTCGAAGAAAATTAGTTTCATGTTTGGAACTTTTATAAAAGACATGTGAAACAAAACATATCGAAACGTTTCGCGGCCTGTTTTCTCGAGACTTTTTCTCTTACCTACACTGCCGTTCTAAGCATAATTGTCCCATGTTGCGTTTGATGGAAATTCTCAAACTCGAGTCAATTTGTCCCACTGAAAAAGTAAGTTGTTGTTTGATGATAATTGAGACTGAAAATTGTTTAAATTAGTAGTTATTTGTTTTATGCCCTGATATAGTATTGCCTACGCTCATAACATCCGAAAAATATTTGTTAAATATAAAGTAGTGGGACATTTTGACTCGAGTTTGGATTTATTCAGCAAAGGTAACATGAGACATTTATGCGTAGAACGGCAGTATATTGCCTATACTATCTGTAACCGCATTTAAGTCCTATCATTGCTGGATTTCCTATTCATATGGGGCAAATGTGCAATTACAGGCAGTATAAAATCAGAACAGTCCCATGTTTGCTTGATTTTCTATCTTCATGGGACTGTTATGCATTTATGAGTAGTAACACCACTTTGTCTTTGTCATTCACACCACTCTGCGTTAGACCCCTCCCCCTATTGTAAGTAGCAATTCACCTTGTTCTTTGAGTTGATTTCCATAGAAAACTGAGGCCTTTTCGATCAATCTTTTGGTATTGTAGTAGGTAGCATAAATTCTTTCCAACGGAGGAACATGATTCAACATCGGGTCGATCATCGCACCAATAGATGAATATGGAATAGCTACTCCCATCAGCACGGCAAACGTTGGTGCCAAATCGATTTGCAGAAAGTTTTCAGCATTGCTTTCTGAACAATTGTTTCCAAGCATCACAATTGGTACGTGTGTTTCCGGATGAGTAGACCCACCATGTCCTCCCGAGTCACGCATTCCATGGTCTCCAGTAATGACCAGTAACGATTTCGAATGAAATTTCTCGTCCTGTAAGACATCTTTGATAAGATAATATTTCAAAAGGTCATTAAAACCGAAGCAAACCCATATTTTCATAGCTTCGTGAATTTCTTCGATGACACCATCCATTTCTTTTAGTTTTCCAGGTACTTTGTCACTAAACGGTCCTTCAACATGTCCAATGTGGTCCAGACCAAGATAGTGGAGAATCATCAACTTCCAATCGTAATTGCGGATCTCCAATCGCATGTTGTTGGTAATATTTCTGTCGCCCTGAAAAACATTTAATTTCTTGAAACAGCATTTGTGAATCGGAAATTCTCTGGATGACAATAGAAATTAGAGATGACTATTCCGCCAGTACCCTACAAGTAGGTACTTAATTTTATAAAGGAACTCCAGATATAACAATATGATTTTGATAAATTGAAAGCTTGATTGTTCTTCTAAGCAAAAATAATTAATCAACAGCTTTATCACTGAACTAGGGGAAATGACGGCTTTGGCAGGTTTTGTTCTATTATAATGTAGGCAATTTCAGTGAAAATATACATAACTAATGTTGTTATAATTTTGATATGAAATTGTACTGGTCAAAGATTATTTATCTAATTATCACATGTTGTTATAAATAACAACCATTGATATAAGTGTGTTATTATTTTTTATGCATTCCTGATCGGATTGGCATATAAAATATATGACATCCAATATAACCTACCTCGTAGAAATCATTCACGTACAAAGAATCGACATTTTCCCCCTTTCTAGTGAATAAATCCGGGAACATGTTGGTCCAGGTGTTATCTCCGTAGAACACAATTCGACGCTGCAGCTGCACCATTTGGTACAGAAAGGTATCCAGCGTCACCTGCGGACTGCCCAGATTGAGTATAACATCCAGGAAGCTGGGGATGGCCCCCGATGTCATCGCTTTAATGCGTGGCATTGTCACGGTTGGAGGATGAACCTCTAGCTGATATTGGCAAGCTCGCCCGTCTTCAATCAACTTATTCAAAAATGGCATGTTGGTTCTCTGCGTAACAAAGTCACATCTGAGGGCATCTATCACCATGAGCACAGCCCGCGAGTTATGTGGTTTATATGAATCTGTATCGAGTCTGCAAAAGAACTTATGATAAAGTATGCATGAGAAGAGGATTCCAAACTCATTGATACTCACCTAATACTGTCTAACGATCCTGGAATGTCTTTAATGCTCGATTTGGTGGAGGGTGAAAATGATAGTGGGAAAAACCCATAGCAAAACAAACTCAGAGCGAATATGTAGACTAATAACAGGTAAAGCGATATATGGTAGATAAAAACTATCATTTTAATAATTATATTATACCATTTTTTGACAAATTTGGGAATGTAGATTTGAAACAATGTGAAGCGTTAGTTTCTACTCGTCTGAATAAATGAAATGAATAGTTTCTACTGAATTCGCTTTGTTGTTTATTTCAGTTTTTATCAAGTACTGTCAACTGGTATGTTATCAAACATTTTTGTTTCTGACTCGAGTCAGTCGAGATCTCAAAGGTCACTCAGATTCAAAACCGATGTACCCTTTGCATGATTTTTCCTGTTGTTGGATGGATGGATAGTTTTTAAATTGAATAACTAATAAGTTTTATTAAATGAAACGTAAATTAGTGTTGAAATTAAAAATCTCAATCACGCCAATAAAGAAAAAAAAAATGAAATTTTTATTTGTTAATTGTTATTTACATATTTAATTAAATTTAAATTTATTACATTTGTGATTAACTTGTGAACTTTAAATAAAAGGCGTGTGTGATTTGTTTATGTCTTTTCTTTTTCTTCAATGGCTCTACATTCCAACTGGAACTTGACCTGTTTTCATCTTAGTATTCTATTAGCATTTCCTCAATTAATAATTAAAAGCTTTCCTTTGCCCGCCATTGCATGAGGATTCTTTTTTTCCGTCAATGACTCTACATTTCAACTGGAACTTTGATCAATTTGTTTTACTATTTTCTAAGGAATTTAAAAAAATATTTTTCAGCCAAATTTGTTCGATTATAGAAAAATACTGACCATCAAATGGAAATTCAATTTCTAAAAGAAAACCTCGCATACCAATACTTTTTTGAAATCACAACAGCATTATCCGGTATCTCAATGAACTCACTGCCTTATACAAACCCATTCATATGTCAGATTAATAAATATGATTTAATCAGTGACTTTTCCAGTGATTTACATTTTACGTGAAAATTTTATAGTTTTGTGAAACAAGTCTGCACATCAAATCTGTAATAGCAGAAGTTATCCAGATGGCTAAATTCAAGAATATTTTCACAAACATCTTTACCAAAACGAATGCAAAGTTGGAAACAGACGCAGCAATCATTCCACATAGTGTTGGTGATGGTGATGATAAAGACCCAAATTATAGAAACAATATTTCCCCACTCACTGAACCTGGTGAAACGCGTCTAGATCCTAGCCCATCATCATCCGGTGGAGACCACACAAATTCCATTGTACCTGCCAGTAGGGCAACACCGGATCAACTAATGGTGAATCCGGCGGCAAGGGCTTTAACGCAGAACATCATCAACAATGTGCAAAACAATGCTCTGACAGCACCGCAGACCTCGATTACCAATGCAACAGGTGTCCAAGTTTACCAAATAAAGAACGCACGAAACGTTCATATTGGCAATAGTATCACCTTCAACTCGGCGAATACCGAAGATGATCGCACAAGGTCACCTGCCACCGCTAATGGTCCAGTTAAATGGGCTAATTTGAAACTTTCTGACACAATTCGGCAGATGATGGATTGTGAAGATGACTTGGACACAGACATGATGATTGCCATATCACGACATTTGGGTTACGAATGGAAACAGTTCGCAAGAACATTGGAATACTCGGAAGGGCAAATAGAAGCATTCGAATGTGATAATGATACGTTATCCGAAGTATAATAATATCTATTGAAACGTTTTACTTCAATTACCAATTTGTTTTCTTTTTGTTGCAGAGAATTTATCAGTTCATTTTGGACTGGTCTCGTAATGACGACGAACCAACGCTCGGAAAAATGGTCAAACTATTGTGGGAACATGTGCACAAGGAAACAGTCTACCACATGAAGCTAGTATGGAAAAAGCGACAGCAGAGTTAAACCGAATGAAATGCCTGGATATGGTTTTTCTCCTAGGAAATCCCCAAAGCTTGTTGCCGACGTCAATTTACCGTACTATATTGATACATTGTTGCATTCCATAAGAAAAAGTGCCTATGAAAAACAAAATTGAAACTCATTCATCAGACAGTGCATGTCTAATGCTATACCTTTGTTATTTTTTAAATATATTCTAATAAAAGATAGGTTTAAAATAAATATCTTCTGCATTAGGTACACTTTCATTTGATAAGCTTCACCTTCTTCTTCTTATTGGTATTACATCCCCACACTGGGACAGAGCCGCCTCGCAGCTTAGTGTTCATTAAGCACTTCCACAGTTGTTAACTGCGAGGTTTCTAAGCCAGGTTACCGTTTTTGCATTCATATATCATGAGGCTAACACGATGATACTTGTATGCCCCCCCTTGTATGGAAGTCGAGATAATTTCCAATCCGAAAATTGCCTGGACCGGCACCGGGAATCGAACCCAGTCACCCTCAGCATGGTCTTGCTTTGTACAGGGCTGGTAGCGATGAATGCCATTCAAAATAGTGACTTAGTGACCATCGATGACTAAAAAAGTGACCAAATAGTGACTTTCAGTTGCAAAAAATGTGACCAAATCTCGCTTAACTTTTCAAAAGGTCCTAAGTAACATTTTTTTCATGAATTAATTTGAGTACTGCAATCAAAACCTTACATGTTTTTCTGTTGATTGCGCTATTCAAATTAATTCATGAAAAAATGTTACTTGGATCCTTTTGAAAAGTTAAGCGTGAAATATTGACTTTTGAATGAAGTTTATAACCAGATAGTGAGCTACAAGTTGCATTAGCATTGTTACGGTTTAATTCGTAGACTGTAAACTAGTGATATTCATGTTTTTCTTTTGAAATGCTTATCTAGAATGCTATTAGAAATCAATAAAAGACAAAAATGAAAAAAATCATGAGGATTACTGCTACTGGCTACGCCTATCTTCACGGTAACCAGAAAGAGGATGGAACTTAGCAAGAGGCCAGTGAATTAGCGACATCTTTATAAGTACCATGGAGCTCGATATTGAGGAAGTTATTCGTTGGTTCATCCAGAAGCTAGCAATGTGACCATGACCGGTGTCACAGAAACAGGTAGTGGGTTACTAGTTTATAATTTCAACAACGATTTTGAAGCAAGTTCTACACTGCCGTCATACGCATATTTGTCCCATGTTTGCTGGGATTTCCTATGTACATGGGACATTTATGCGTTTAATGGCAGTACAACATTGTGGTAATAATGTTTAATACGAGCTCAAAGTTTGAAAATCGTGAAACTTCAAAACAATGGTATAAAATTATTTAATTGATTCCTAGACAGATAATTATTTGAACTCACAAAGCTATAAAGCTTTTTAGAAAGTAGTAGTTTAAAAAAAATTAAAATACGATTTTACAATAACAGTTGTAGGAGTTAAAAGTAGGTTAAGAAGTTAACCTTAAGTACACTGCCCCCACTCGCATATCAGTCCCATACTGTTTTTCCGCATACACTTTGAAGTTCCAAATTGCATCTTCCATGTAAAACTTCAAAAAATCCAATAAATTGAAACATCTACAATTTGAAATTTTGATAAGTTGTTCATTATTCAATAGATTACCGTGAAACGATTTAGTTTGATTGAAATTGTTTAGATCCGTGCAATCAGGTCATGTAAATTCTTAATGTGACACTGTTATGCCGGTATTTTCAATATAATATTTTTCAATAATTAAATATGAAATAATTTCAATTTTAAATATGATTTATGGAAGTGCGGAAGTACATAAGAAATGAACACTATTCCTTAGGTTAACTCAAAAGTGATAAAAGTCAAATGTTATGCGAGTGGGGGCACAGTAAAATTGAACCAAGCGAACACCCGCGTTAGTAAAAATGAGCGGCGCCGTGTCACTTTCTGATTTTTTTCAAAGAATCCTGTAATCAAGCAACAGTTTTCTTCACGACCTCCTGCACTTGATCCGCAACTCGATTGCAAAATCTGTTTTTTATGCAAAATGCTATCTACCTTGGCCTGTGCCAGAATTACTTCTGAAAACAATCATAAACGACTTTTAAGTACTTTCTATTGACGCCCTATTAACGCTTATTATTTTTTCTGATATAGAGAAATCTCACGCGACATCAGCGTTGCAGCTAAAACTGTGTTCACTATCTTAGTAACAGGAAGAAATTTACGCTTTCCTAAAGCAGTTTTTTTTAAACATTTTTGCATCACAGCCTAATTAAAATTATAATTATTGATTGTTTTTTGTATGAATGTTTACTGGCACGTTTGAGTTGGACATTATAAAGCCACTCCATTTGTATGCAGCTTCATATAAAAGTGATGGCTTTATAATTATTTCCAACTACAACAATCATTAACTAAAAATGTAGGTCGTTTTAGGCAGGGATGCCAAAAATGTCCTCAATGTGATCGCTCGAAATTGAGATTGTGATCCTCAAACATGACCAATCTGTATAAAAATTAGCAATTGTTTTATAATTATCTGCTGGGCTGTACACTTGGCGCTTTTTTGGAGCATATTACTTCAGATTTATATATTTACATTTGATTTGGTTGATAATAAATATAGGTACAAATTATTTTTATTTTGCATTTTTTCACAACAGGTTGTGTAAAAATAGTGACTTTAGTGACCATTTTCCGAAAAATAGTGACTTTTTAGTGACTAGACTTGGAATAGTGACCAAGTCACTAAAAAGTGACTCGCTAGCAGGCCTGTTTGTAGCCGCGCAACTTACCGCACGGCTAAGGAGGGCCCAAGCTTGTCAAGAGGGATGTCTATTTTTGCCTTTCTCGTATGTATACAACAAAGTTGTACCAAAAGGCTTTAATTTCACTCTAATAGTCAAATTTTGATAGAAGGCTTCCATAGTGTTTCATACCAATCGACTTAGCTCGAAAAACTGAGCACATGTATGTCTGTATGTTAATCAATTTAGCCGTCGCCTCGGCCGTGGCGCAACCTATTACTCTCATAATTAAGTAATTTTTAAGCAGCGTGGTAAAATTTCGTCAAATCTTTTAACCGATAAAATGTAGGCAATTGACAGTGGCTGGTTTTCAACCCGCCGCTAACACATATGCGCAAATAGCCAGCATGAGTTAACCGCCAGGATTTTGTATGGCGAAAGGCATATAAGGCGGGATTTCTTAAAAGTAGGAACCGGAACTATTCTCGAAAAAATATTTGGTACCAGTTATGTAGGAAGGTGTCCGTTACTACGCCTACCTACCAAATGTTTGTTCGATGAAGGTGCCTCATTCTGAGAAATCAAACCTTAGATGCCTTTTTTTTTAAAGGAAAGTGTTGCGTACCATCTATGGTGGGGTGCAGATGGCGGACGGTACGTGGAGGAGGCGAATGAACCACGAGTTGCATCAGCTGTTGGGAGAACCATCCATCGTTCAAACCGCGAAAATCGGGAGACTGCGGTGGGCCGGACACGTAGCCAGAATGTCGGACAGTAATCCGGTGAAAATGGTTCTCGACAACGAACCGACGGTAACAAGAAGGCGAGATGCACAGCGGGCAAGGTGGATCGACCAGGTGGAGGACGATTTGCGGACCCTCCGTAGACTGCGTGGTTGGCGAAGTGCAGCCATGGACCGAGCTGAATGGAGAAGACTTTTATGTGCAGCACAGGCCACTCCGGCCTTAGTCTGATAATAAATAAAAATGCCTTTCACCCTACTGATTTCAGAGAGTTAACTCGTAGTGTGCCGCTGTAAGCACGCTCAAAGTGGGTGATTCATGAGCACTGCGTAAAGCATCGCGCAATGAGTCAAATGGGGGTGAGAATGGGTCACTGTTTCAACGACTTAGATTGCTTGTAGAATAGAATGAATGTATCTGAGGACAAGAAGACTCCAGACTGCCGATGAGAGCGATGACCCGTTCTCACCCCCCAGACCCATTGTCACCCCCGATGGCGGTACTACATTTTATTACGCGTCTCCATCTCGACAATGCTCTGTGAAGTTTTTCCGTATACATATCCACAAATATTGGACAAAATTTAATGAATGATAATCATCATGCTATTTATTAAGTATAATAAATGCCGTAATCTGAATAAGCTATTACTCATTTGCTAGTTAATATTTGTTCACACACCTGCATAAACGCATGGATGAAATTGGAATGCCTTAGAGTACTATAGCCTTTACGTTCACTTGGTGTACGACAAATCAAAAATTAAACTAAGGAGTGATCCTGTGGCCTTTACAAAAGGCTAAAATTACATCAGAGCGCCTTCAAAACTTGGAAAATTTCATGTAGCTTTGTGATGTTAATAATTTTTAGTGTAACTCGTATTCAACATCTCGCCGCTCACCGGTCACCACTCAGTGAGAATAAAAATGAAGGGATTCTATGAGTTATCTACTGCATGGTTTCCCAAACTGTGGGTCCCGACCCCCAGGGGGGTCGCGAGCGGATTGTTGGTTGGTCGCGTAGAACAAATATTAATTGCAGCTTGGATGCCGAACCTTTTGGTCATTTTTGTCAGGAACATAATTTCAAGTTCAAACCGCATTTTATTTCAAATATTCATCACCACGCTATTTTAGAAAACATTTATGCCTTAAAGCTGTCCCCTTAATGCAGTAAAATAAAAACGCTAACATTTTGACAAACAATATCATGTTCGTCATTTTTTGCATTTGTACATGTAAGCTAACGTGAATATTTTTCATGTGGAAGAAGCCGAAACATAAGACATTCTGTTTCAATTAATGCTTAATACTAAAGAGGCTGCACTCATAACAAAGAGATGAAGTGTCAAAATTGGAACAGCGCATTTGCTGTCAAATCGGTTGTTCCAATCGAGCACAAGGTTGTTAAAGGTAGGAGTATTGCGTCTCTTTGTTTTTAATCCAGGCTCGTTACTTAATACTACTTGATAAAATGTATTTTTTCATAGGTGGGTCGCGAGACATATAGAATTTTGCTAGGTGGGCCGCATACCCAAAAGTTTGGGAAGCTCTGATCTACTGAGTACTTTTGTTATTGTTCAACGATATAGGCTGATTATTTTTTGCTAGTGAAATAAAGATGGATCTTTCTGAAGCCATACAGAAAGAATTGCAGAATATTGGACATCAGCACAATGTTTCTAAAATTATCAACAAGGCTTTTGAAACGATTGTAGATCCTGTGAAGGGTAATGTTATTACCACAGTTTGAAATAAGACATTTGAGCATCTTCATCCATCCCTAGAACCTATCGCTGGAGGAGCCCAATATGCGTTAGCGACGGTGCTGGTACTGGCATGCAAGTACGACTACGATTATCAACAGCTGCGCCAGATACTCGAGATATACATCCTAGAATCCGATATTGTCGATAAAATAGTATCAAAGTATTCTCTTTTCCGTGATACTCGTGCCCCACAAAATGCAGAATACGGCATAGCGCTACCGCACGTCACCGATGCCAACTGGACGTTACGGTCGGACCTATCGTCCTCCAGCTATTCGGTATCGGCTGGAAATCTCAGTTTTAGTATCGAACTGGAGACATTCAATCGCGAGACTGACGAAAAGGATCCTGTTATTCGTTTCACATGTACACCTGAAGAGTTGCAATTGTTTATAAATAAATTGAAAGATGTAGAATTGAATTGTGATAAACTTTCAAGGCAGTAATAAAGATATTTTTATTTTACACAGGTGATGCATCACAATAGTGTATAGGGTAAATGATGTATCTTGGACGAGCACAAGACATTCGTTAGAAAATATATCGAGATTGAAGAGAATAAGACAATTGGAAACCCCTAAGTTCATTCAAACATATATCATATATCTTTGGCTTGATGGATGTGACTTCTAAACTACCCATAGGTAGGTTCAGCTTTGGTTTCATGGTTTGTCGAGCTGTGCAATGATTCTCGATAACATAGAAACTAATTGATTACTTTACCAACTTGATTTTATGGCAACAACGATCATGTGAAGTAAATCCGGCTGGATCGTTTTGGTCCCGATTTATTATACTAGGTATTGGAGGGGACAGGTGGTAGGGGGTATGGTAAGGGGACAGCCTTGACCAAAGGAGCTGGTGTACGGACCACCAACGAAGCAAAAATATAGCAAGCGATTATTCTCATTTACGATGGCTTTTACCCTGGAGCTAACAGTGATTATGATGCCACCTCCTGTCGATTTTTTGCTGTTATTCGAGTTTCGATCACATCGAAAAACCTTGTACCTATTTCCAAAAACGTAATTTGAAATTGTGCGAGAGTCTAGCCAAATATCGGTCAAAACCATGATATCATAACAATGATCCATGACCGCTAGTCGATAATCTTCCACTAGGTCATCCATTCCGCTAACGTTCTGGTATGTAGTACATAATAACGTCCGATTTCAGACGATGAGTTGTTGCGCTGGAAGATGGGATAATATGTATCAGAAAGAGAAGCAGTGATTGATTGATCGTACTTACGAGGTCTTACGTTATACGGAACCTTCAACATGATACACCTTTTCAACCACCGTTCGGTTGAATCGTTTCCCAACGCCATTTTGCTGCGGCGTATAAGCCACTGCTGTAAGTCTTTCTGCTTGATAGAAATTTACTCACGTCTTTGTTCTATAGCAATAACCATGGCTTAAAATTTTAGAAACCTGCGAAAGACTTCGGATATTCTTTGTAGAATGTACACTATCAGCATTGTTTTCTTTGACACATGCATCGCAGAATGTCACCTTGAAACTCGGCATCAGTGGTCAGATCATTCAATACCATTGCTCTCATCCCTTGCTTGCTTAAATGTCGGTTCAACTCGGTAACTGTCCAGCATTTTTTCTAGTCCATTAAAACTATTGATTATCATCGTTAAACTATTGACATTACCAATTCTGTACAAACCCGCAGTAAAAAATGTCAGAATCTCGTTTCGACCGCTGTATGTGTGGGGTTGATTCTTGCGCTCTACTTTTGTGCGGTGATTCGCACAATAGAGCCAATATAATGAACGCGGTCGAAGCAAAACTGTAGTACCGTGATGTGCCCTAATTTCGCGCGCGCCCTAACTTCGCGCATTATACAATCATTAATTTTTTTTAATTTTTAGGTACCAGTCAAAATTGAAAAATCTGGAGGATTACAAAATATCATTGTTGTTGTATGCTTTTCACGAAAAAATTTGAAAAACAAACTTGGTTTAGTACACCAAATAAAATTATTTCAATTTGATCCACCCATCGACCGCCATATTTGCTTGTGCTTAGCACAGCGACGAAGAACATGACCCAATTAAACAAATGATTTTACTGTACAAAACTGGCTACTTTTTGGAAATATTTGTATCCATTATGCTCTATTGGATATGTTTATTCGTCATTACTATTGAAAAGTGTAAAATTTTATGTATTTTGTGTTTATTTAGACTTTTGATTTGTGAGCGAAATTAGGTATATGAGAGTAATTATGGTGCCTAATTTCGTTTATTGTTGTTGCGTAGTTTCATTTGCAACATTCTAATGAAACAAAAGCAATATAATACACAGGAGAGTTTTACACTGAATAGAACCCGAAAATTTCATTCCCATACGCTTTTTATCTAATTTTCAGGCGGATAACCACCGACATCGACTAATGTTGACATGAAAAATCTTATAGATCAGTGCCTGCAATAGCTACCAAATCCGATGTGTAAAATGATGCTAAAATGTGCGATGTGTAAAATGATGCTAAACTTAAGATAAAACTACGGCAGGTTTTTTGATAATGTATATAATATTGAAGATGTCTTGAATAAAACACATAGGGGCAGTAGGGGCAATATGAACATACGGGGCAATATGAGCCACCCTCATTTTGAGCTTATTGACAAGTTTTAGCATGTAAAAGTTATATGATCTTTAAGAGGATGCTACACATATGCATCAACGTGAAAACCGCATTAAAATTCAATTCAAATATGAAAATACACTTGAAAATGTAAATTTTCGCTGCATAGGCAAAATTATTATAAGATTTAAAGTTTATAAATAAGGTTTTGACACAAAACTGATTAAAATACAGGTCAAAAATACACCACAATCAAAAGATATATTAAAATTGAATATTGTTCACACATGTTTGTATTGATACAAATCTGAATTTATCATAAAACTTTTTTTTCCCAAAACCAGTCTCTATGGGGCAATATGGGCATACCTGCACAGAGCAAGATATCAGGCCTTAAAATACGAACAAGTTCAAATTTCAGTAGTCAAATACAAGAATATTATCATATATGTAAGATTCATTACGGAAAAATTACAACAGCGCATTACTGCGATTGAAACAGAAAAAATGACCATTGGCCAATTGAAATGTGGCTGTTCAAACGGTGAAGAGTGGAAAATCGGTTCAGTCCGCTGTTGTGCGGTTTTTTAATTTTATTTGGTATGGAATACTCACAACTGTTGTAGGAATATCATATTCTTCCATATTACGATACTTTTTTCGCCTAAATAAACGTTTTGGATGGGTGGCCCATACTGCCCCAAATGGTGGCTCATATTGCCCCGTATAGTCGGGAACACACATTGAAATCAATACATTTTCAAAAGTGCATTCCAAAAATTTCCAAACGCATTTTTCGTCATTCATCGACGTTATATGAAAGGGAACATTCTCTAGTATAAGTCAACTACATTTAAACGATGTTTTTTTGAGCTTTTCAGCGCTTTTCGGAACGATTTCCTTAGGTGGCCCATATTGCCCCGATCACCCCTATTTGAAGATGTCCTATGTAAGAGATAGCGGAATTTAAGACTTTCGACGTCTCGAAAATTTAAACTTTTTTTATACACCAGCTAAACATTGCTCATACGATGCCTTTTTTTTCTTAAAATATGGTTTATATTTCAGAAGCAAACGATATTTTAGGAATTATGACTTGTGTCAACTAAAATGCATAAAGTTAAATCTAAGCAAAGCTCCAGGGTCGAAATATAGGCACATACCATTTCGACTAAAGAATGGGTCACTGACGGCTGTCTGATACCGTTATCTGCATATTTTGAACAATGGATGCATGCTTCTATTGGTTAATTGATTATATTTCATCAAACCAATAACGATATTCAATTCCAAACATGAGCGAAGTTAGGAACACTTTTGCGCGAAATTAGGAACTATCCTATTTTCTTGCGCGAAGTAAGGAGCATACAACGGTCTCGGATTCATACTCCAATTTTTTTTTTAATAGCAGCGAAATTTGCAAGTAACATTTTTTTGAGAACCTAGAATCCTTCTACTACGTGATGCAGTAGCAAATGTTTCCAAATGGCCACTACATGTTTTTTAATGAACGTTTTAATTTTGTCAGATCTTAAGTGTGCGAAATTAGGGTACTTCACGGTAGTTAAGTGTTTTTGAAAAAGTGCTACATGTTCGTGCAAGGGGTGATTGATTATTAACAAGCACAATGCCCTTTCTAATGATTCATTCAGCCTACATATAATTATTTGTTATATTTTCAAAGTAACCAAGGACCGATTGCTTCACCTCCGCTTAGTGCTTAATTTTTGTTAGTCTTTTTTTTTTGTTTTTCTGTAAAAATGCTGTATAAAGTTACATATCAAGTTCAGATTAATTTTCTGTTTACAGATTGTTAATAATTAATTTTCTTTTTACACGAAAACTTCTTTGTACCCTCAATTCTTGACCATCGTTGAAATGTCTAGGCTTTCTCATTATCTTCTTTCAGATACACCGAATTGGCATACATGTTTATGTATGAACAGAATGAATTTCTAATTTTCACACATTTTAAATGAAAAGTAGACCATTTCAAATCAAAAACGTAACTTACTCTTGACGGCATGTTGCTTACTTGTCGGCTTTTTGTGCCAATTTCTCTTTCTTGGCTGCTTCCGCTTCGGCTTCTGCCTTTTCGTATTTGGCGATGAGAGCGTCCACTTCAGTGCTGGAGAGGATTTTGATTACGGTTTTGTTGTTCTCCCGGGTCAAAACTGCCATTTCAACTAAAGAAACATTTTCATATCATATATATCTGTTAATGTACTGTATCAAACAAAACATACTCTTTTCCGACGTTAGCTTGGTCATGTCTAAGGTCTTGGACAGTACTTTGACTGCAAGATCTTGTGCCTGAACCAAAGAGATTTCGTTATCTCCCAATTCTTGCTTCAACGCAGATACCGCCGCCTAGTAAAAAAACATTCATACATTAGACCTTATAAATGGTTAACAAATTGTAGTTCTTACTGCTGAATTGTTTCCAATACATGTGGCTTTCCATCCACCATAATTTCCACTAGGGTCCGATTGGTAAAGTTGATATCCGTAATGTTTATCCCATCCCATGTACAGAATCGAAACACCGAACGGTCGCTTACCACCATACTGCGTATAAGCTTGCTTCACATCGCAGAGGTGCGATACAAGCTGCTCGCAGGGCATGGCTTCTCCATAGTTCAGCTGATAGCGTTGAGCAATTACTCGAAGCAAATTTGTTAGCACGTTGGCGTCGGAAGTAATTCCGGCAACGGAGCATACCATGTCACTAGAAGAAAAAATACCGCAGAGGAATGTACATATTAATATTTTCACTAGGGTGTCGAAACTTTCAGGCTTTTCAGGCTCTTGCAAGAATAAGAACATTAGTGATAAAAAAGTACTCTTTGTTGTGGCAAAATAAAAAATAAATCACACCTACCTATACATTTATTTTTTATTTATTAAGTATTATACAGGGATGAGAATGTGGTTTGGAAGGTTTGGAGCCGTGTGATTCATCATTGAGTCACTTGGAGTCAAAACTTGTGAAGTAGGTATAAGGATTACCTATATTCGCATGTATCACCTGTAATATAAAATAAGTGCCACGAGTGGTGGTTACCTGAGTGATTGCTATGCGGTAATTGACATGAAAGTTTGTGTTTTGAAACATTAAAAAAAAAACTAATATCATTTTTCCGAAATTGATTGTACATCTTTATGATATAATTAGAAATGATTTTATAAAACTATCAATTTTCAATTTGAAAAAGAAAAGAAATAGTATAGCGTGGGAATCTCTCTTCACTGGCCTATACATACATGCGGTACTAAACCCTAGCCACTATTGTTTAAGGACTCAGAAATATATCAATCTAGCTGAATCAAAGTTTTACATTCAATGAGAAGCTCTAATTGTAATTTATTGTCATAGCGGAAGCCTACAGATCTAAATGATAGATTTTATTCGATGTAGTTTTACTGACGTATTATTGTGGTTTGTCTCTTTCTTCACTCTAAAATGTCCATATAAACATCCAATTAGTTTCCGGTTTTGGATGAAAATATCCATCAAAGAAGTAGAAGGGCGCTTTATTGGAAATATGCTTGAGAAACCTTTCCGCAGACACGATGCCCTATACCCAATACTTACTCGTTCAGTTTGTAGATCTTCTCCGAAAAAATAACACTGTCGAGCAGCTTATTGGTATTTCGCCTTTCTGCAGCTAGCAGAATTCCATCCTTTGCCAGAATTCCCAATGAGGTACCGGCATGCGAAATAGCTTCCATTGCATACTCCACCTGGTAGAGGCGGCCTTCCGGCGAGAAAATTGTCGTTCTGGAATCATACCGTCGAGCCTAGCACAGACAAAAGGGTATACAATTGGATCAGTGATGAAGCAGAAATACAAAACATAACCTCCACTTAATTGAAACATTATTATCCACAGATAACAAACAGTTTAAGATTTTCTATGCAATCCAAATTGAACTTACCATTATGAAGTATCAATTACTAGTATCACAGCGAGTAAAGAGGTCCAATTTCTCAGATTATTATGGCTTTTTTCCAGAAAACTTTACAACACCAAAAAATGTAAACAGTCACCGTTTGCCGAAATAAAAATCATCCAAGCGGTTGCGATGTTTTCTAACAAATGTCACTGCAGTGGGTTTTCCAATTAAATCGTGCTTCTGAAAAAGGCTTTTTTTCACGCGGTTACGCACGGAACCCGGGATTTTGATTTTCCGTGCACGCTTACTTCAGTTCACCCAAATATGGGTGAAGAGTACCCAAAATCGCCAAAAAGTGCACATACCTAAATATGGGTGAATTGCCATTTACCCATATTTGAGTACAAGTGCTTCACGGCAGAATCGGTAATGTTTACCTATTTATGGGTATACTATTTTAGGTGAAATTGACTCAAATATGGGTGAATCCGAGGGTGAATCAATTTGCTACGGAAATTTAAAATCATGTTGGATAAAATTGATCAAATTATTTTTATTTATTTCGAGATTGATTTATATAATTTATTTACATAAAATCATTAATGTTGTTGAATCCCTGACAGTACATTACTGTAAGAATAATGGCATGTAGGTTCGGAACAGAAACCGGAACAGATGCAAGTTGGCACCTATTGGAACGAACGTACTAATATATCCATCAGCAGCAAGTTCGGTGCAGTATGGTGAAACGAACGTCACTCGCATCAGAAACTGGATTATCACTTAGCGGACAATAGAGGCACAAGTTTAACGACATGCCATTCCAGATCTTGTGGCAGCATGGATGATGGTATAGGAGTACCAGCTGTATAAAAGATTCATCAGGGGCAGCTTCAGATTAATAACGCGAAACAAACTTTCATTCGCAGCAGACACATCAAAGTTCGGGAACATATCTAAAATCAAAATGAAATCCATGGTTATCCCATTGCAAATTAAATTTTAATCAAATAACTTACCTTTCAAATCAATATCTTTATCCGAATTATTATTCAGCAACATAGAAACTTCCCTCCGCGGACGGTTGTTCTTCACCAACTCCGTCGTTTGGACCTGTTTGGACTTTTCGTCCATCTTCATTAAATTGAATTTCTTTTTGTTTCCTCGGTTTACTCCTATCTCTGCTCAATCTCAACATCTGTTTGCTTTTCCTCCTTCTTGGGAATGCCTTATGACCTGAGGATTATTCATCATCCAGCTTTGAATTCATCAACAATTCAGATGATTAAGGGATCGTTCAAAAATTACGTCCAAGGTTTGAGGGGGGGGAGGGGATTCTAGAATTTGTGACAGTTTGTGACAGGGGGAGAGGGGGTCTCGTCTTGTGCTACGTCCAACAAGAAAAATACCTTTTTACATTTTAGAAACAATTCGATTAGCTATAAAAATATTTTAATTTGCTGTTAATCGAGTTAATTCTCACTAAATTTCTTGTAAAAGTTGTGTACAAAGAAGACAAATCATTATATATTCTACAGTTTGACGTACAGGGGGGAGGGGGGTCAGTGATTTGTTACAGATTGTGACAAGAGGGGGGAGCGGGGTTGAAAATGATGAAAAACGATGGACGTAATTTTTGAACGATCCCTAATATCCTTAGAGATAACATCTCCCCGCTTCTTGGACTCGTCACTAACAGCTAACAGTAAGGATTTATAACTGTAATCTACCAGCTCCGGATCAATATAGAAATAATGGCCAGTCACAGTATGCATCTCGGTATACATAAAGATCTAAAAATATTATAATTGATAATAAAATCCATAATCATAATATAATATAAATGAATAACCAACCTTTTGAATTCAACTCTGCTATCCGGATGATACTGGAACCGACATCGAATCAGAGCTGCAGCTGCGCTTCCTGCAGCGGTCAACTGGGTGGTTCGCTGCTCCAACGAATCTCACAGTGTTGACAAAATCTCATCAAGAACTAGCGGCCGTGGAACAAGCGGCACCGAACACTCGACTCAGTTGGAAAGGAATTGCCGTCTCGACCGACTCCGCTTGCATTTCCGGTCCGCTGGTAGGGATCCGGTGATTATTTATGTTCCAAAAAAACTACAACAAATGGAAAAGGGTTATGCTTCGTTAAAATAGAGAGTGCAACAATTTCCGGAGAAATATACTCACCGAAATTATTGCCGATTTCACGAATTTGAAGAGTTATGTGTAGATTGTGATTTGCCCGCTTCTTTTTCTCACACTCACTCTCATTTCGGGTTGATCGATTTTTGTTACTGAAACTTACCCAATTATAACCCATTACTTGTTAGTCACATGTAAGCGTGTACACTAAATCGATTCCCGCCTTGATTTGACGTCTATTTGTTTTCAGATTGAGAACTCACACACAAACATTATACACGGAAAATCAAACTTTTATGAGAGTATTGAGTGTGAGAAAAAGATGACTGTGAGAAAAAAAATCTCGCAGAACTCTTATAAAGTGCAAAAAGCGCAATAACGCTGGGATTGTTTTCCTGCACAAATGTGTTATTTAGGAAAGATTCACAGTTTCTGTTCATTTAAAAAGTGTGGTTCGGAGCGAGGTTCGGAGGTTCGAGAAATACTATCACAAACAAAGCAAGATCATTTTTTCACCCATATATGAGTAAAGTTAAATTACCTATATTTAGGTAAACTCGTGTTACTAATAACATCAGTAAACTTTACTGATTTTATCAGTATAATTTACCTACACTGCAAATAATTTTCACGTAGCATTTACCTGAAAAGATACGTAGATATTTTCCACCTTACTTTTCAGGTGAATTCTACGTGAATCCGAAACCAAAGTCAGTTTTACTGGACGCAGGTGAAATGTACGTGATTTTCACGTAGCTTTTACCACAGGTTTCCATGACAGCTAAAATAATTTCACGTAACATTTACCTGATCTGCATTTGAAATTTACAGCATTTTTTTGGTGAAATTTAAGGAAATTTATTTCATTTATTTCTATATATTTTACCCGGATTAGATAATTCTGTAATGAAACACAAATTTACATTCTTAAAGTAGTTTATTTATTTCCATTACTGCGCATAACACTTCACTTTACTAAGTCTGCTCTAACGAAGTTGCTTGTTTTATCAACTATTTCCCTCTCTATTTCTTTCCAATTGTTGTTGTCGTTGTTATATACTTATCTAAAACAAATAGAAGGAACAGAATAGATAAATAACCAATTATTAATCATGATTCCCGTAGCATACTTACGTTTAATCTCCATCACGATATATCAGGTTCAGAATATTGTTGCAGCATCGGTCATCACAAATATATTTTTGATTCTCAGTCGACCAGCGGTTTAAGGAAGATTTTTCAATCAACTTAATCTCTATTTCTTCAGTACATTCAGAACTGTTTATATGCTGCATCCTTCAAATCTCATTCAAAGTTAATTGCCTATATGCCGGGTATTAATATGGTATTTCCACTCCGGGTGGCTTAATACCCGGCATATAGGCAATTAACTTTGAATGTACTGATCTCGAGTGGCGATCTCTCTTCGCTTGTGTGGTCGTGTTGGAATCTGACGACCAAACTGGCACAACCTCACACAACCCTACTTCATTGAGCGCCGTTGCTGATGAAGCAAGTGTGTACCCAAGCAACCAGAAGTTCAGCTTTTACTTAAATTTACTCTTAACCGAACTAATTGGTTCACTATGGTTCACAACAAGTTCCAAGCGTCCTTAACGGAACTTTAAAGTTCACTTAAAGTTCCGTTACATACAAAAAATTACTTAAAATGAGAGCTGATTAAGCCAAAATAGCCCTTCTTATCCGAACTTCTGGTTGCTTGGGTAGGAGCCGGACAATACTAAATACTCATCCTACTTGGTTGACATGATGTGTACAAAAATACATTTGAGAGAGTTAGTTCTGAAAATGTATTGCGAGAGATCGGCTGGTACCTGGTGCTGGGAATTTGGTTTCATCAGTACCCGCTAAGCTGCGGTGGACGACGGAGGTCCTTCGTAGCTTAGTAGGGAAAGCACCTGTCATGCGAACTGGGGTCGTGGGATCAAACCCCACCGAAGGGGCGGTTACCCTCCAATACCTTTTCCGAACTAAATCTATCACATGTTGTACATATGCATAATCAAGTTTCAGACATAGTAATTAATTTCCACCCGGGTGGCTTAATACCCGGCATATAGGCAATTAACTTTGAATGTACTGATCTCGAGTGGCGATCTCTCTTCGCTTGTGTGGTCGTGTTGGGATCTGACGACCAAACTGGCACAACCTCACACAACCCTACTTCATTGAGCGCCGTTGCTGATGAAGCAAGTGTGTAGGAGCCGGACAATACTAAATACTCATCCTACTTGGTTGACATGATGTGTACAAAAATACATTTGAGAGAGTTAGTTCTGAAAATGTATTGCGAGAGATCGGCTGGTACCTGGTGCTGGGAATTTGGTTTCATCAGTACCCGCTAAGCTGCGGTGGACGACGGAGGTCCTTCGTAGCTTAGTAGGGAAAGCACCTGTCATGCGAACTGGGGTCGTGGGATCAAACCCCACCGAAGGGGCGGTTACCCTCCAATACCTTTTCCGAACTAAATCTATCACATGTTGTACATATGCATAATCAAGTTTCAGACATAGTAATTAATTTCCACTCCGGGTGGCTTAATACCCGGCATATAGGCAATTAACTTTGAATGTACTGATCTCGAGTGGCGATCTCTCTTCGCTTGTGTGGTCGTGTTGGGATCTGACGACCAAACTGGCACAACCTCACACAACCCTACTTCATTGAGCGCCGTTGCTGATGAAGCAAGTGTGTAGGAGCCGGACAATACTAAATACTCATCCTACTTGGTTGACATGATGTGTACAAAAATACATTTGAGAGAGTTAGTTCTGAAAATGTATTGCGAGAGATCGGCTGGTACCTGGTGCTGGGAATTTGGTTTCATCAGTACCCGCTAAGCTGCGGTGGACGACGGAGGTCCTTCGTAGCTTAGTAGGGAAAGCACCTGTCATGCGAACTGGGGTCGTGGGATCAAACCCACCGAAGGGGCGGTTACCCTCCAATACGTTTTCCGAACTAAATCTATCACATGTTGTACATATGCATAATCAAGTTTCAGACATAGTAATTAATTTCCACTCCGGGTGGCTTAATACCCGGCATATAGGCAATTAACTTTGAATGTACTGATCTCGAGTGGCGATCTCTCTTCGCTTGTGTGGTCGTGTTGGGATCTGACGACCAAACTGGCACAACCTCACACAACCCTACTTCATTGAGCGCCGTTGCTGATGAAGCAAGTGTGTAGGAGCCGGACAATACTAAATACTCATCCTACTTGGTTGACATGATGTGTACAAAAATACATTTGAGAGAGTTAGTTCTGAAAATGTATTGCGAGAGATCGGCTGGTACCTGGTGCTGGGAATTTGGTTTCATCAGTACCCGCTAAGCTGCGGTGGACGACGGAGGTCCTTCGTAGCTTAGTAGGGAAAGCACCTGTCATGCGAACTGGGGTCGTGGGATCAAACCCCACCGAAGGGGCGGTTACCCTCCAATACCTTTTCCGAACTAAATCTATCACATGTTGTACATATGCATAATCAAGTTTCAGACTCTATTTCTTATTTAGGCTGAAATTATCATAGTAAATTATATTTTTTCCATTTTCTTATTACAATAAAAACTTACCTATAGGGCAAATAACTTAGAAGAAATACTATTTTGAACGTTCACGAATTATTTTCCCTAATGCCGCCATTAAAATGTTGGAAAACGTCATAATTTTCTTACCGATCTCAGGTAAAATTTACTAAAAATTCACGTAACTTTTACTTGACTATTGGTGAATTGTACGTTTATCAGGTAAATGGTATCTGTTTGGAGTTTTCGAGAGTCTACCTGAATTTTCAGGTAGAATGTACGTGCATAATCGGTTGAGTGTATAATATAGGTAATGCGTATAAAACCTAAATATGGGTGAACCAAGTACCCATAAATAAGTAAACTGAACTTATGAACAAATATCAGAGACTAATCTCATCGCATATGGCCGGATCCATATGCGATGAAGTTGAAGTCTGCGATGACGCAGCATTGTGTTCGACCCTTAAGCGTGTGCCCAAATCCCGAAAACATCGCATATGCAAAAATACACTCTGCAGAGTGCATGCATGTGGAGGAAAATCTGCTAAAGGTAGCCTCACACCTCGGGAATTTGGTCAGCAGATTTTTTCCCCATGTGTTTTTACATATGCGATGTTTTCAGGATTTGGGCACGGGAAATCAAAATAAAAAAAGGCCACCTTGAAAAAAAAGGCTACCTTACACCTCGGGAAAATTTTCCGCCGGATTTTGAACCCCGTGCATTTTAAATGGGGCCGGGATTTTGATTTTCCGTGTCCGAATTCCAAAAACATCGCATATGCAAAAATGCATGGGGAAAAAATCCGTGGACCAAATTCCCGAGGTGTGAGGCTACCTTTAGGCGAAGGGGGTCGGGATTTTTATTTTCCGTGCCCAAATTCCGAAAACATCACATATGCAAAAATACATGGGGAAAAATCCGCGGACCAAATTCGCGAGGTGTGAGGCTAACTTAAGGTAGGTAGGCTACCTTAAGGCTACTTTACACCTCGGGAAAATTTTCCGCCGGATTTTGGTCCCCGTGCATTTTAAATGGGGCCGGGATTTTGATTTTCCGTGCCCAAATCCCGAAAACATCGCATATGCAAAAATGCATGGGGAAAAAATCCGCGGACCAAATTCCCGAGGTGTAAGGTGGCCTTTAAGGCTGCCTCACACCTCGGGAAAATTTTCCAGCGGATTTTGAGCCCCGTGTATTTTAAATGGGGCCGGGATTTTGATTTTCCGTGTCCAAATTCCGAAAACATCGCATATGCAAAAATGCATGGGGAAAAAATCCGCGAACCAAATTCCCGAGGTGTGAGGCTACCTTTAAGGTAGCCACGGATTTTTTCCCCATGCATTTTTGCATATGCGATGTTTTTGGAATTCGGACACGGAAAATCAAACTCCCGGACCCATTTAAAATGCACGGGGTTCAAAATCCGGCGGAAAATTTTCCCGAGGTGTAAGGTACACTCCAAATAATCTAAACGTTGTTTCCACCTGAATTTTCAGGTACATTTTACGTGCACACGTAACTGCAAATGCTTCAGAAAATTCAGGTGAAACTTACGTGTCCGGTGAATTCTATCCAAAACTCAGGTAGAACTTACCTGATTTTCACGTAGAATGAAAATTCTATCAAAAAATCAGGTGAAAGTTACGTGAATTTCAGGTGGATAAGATCTACGTACTTTTTCAGGTGGAAACAACGTGCAGATTTTTTTGGGTGTAGCCTTTACACCTCGGGAAAATTTTTCGCCGGATTTTGAACCCCGTGCATTTTAAATGGGGCCGAGATTTTTATTTTCCGTGCCCAAATTCCGAAAACATCGCATATGCAAAAATACATGGGGAAAAAATCCGCGGACCAAATTCCCGAGGTGTGAGGCTACCTTAAGGTAGGTAGGTAGGTAGTAAAGTAGGTAGCCTTAAGCCCCAAACGCGCACACTTAAAATAAATCACCGAATTCGGTAAAATTTTACCGAAATCTCAACAGCAGAACTGTTCGGTAAACAATTTTACTGGTTTCGGTAATTTTGACAGTTGAACAATGGAAAAAAATACAAAAAATCTGTAAAATAATTACCGAACAGTTCTGCTGTTGAGGTTTCGGTAAAATTTACCGAATACTGTGAAATGAGCTAAGTGTGCAATACAACGGAACGGAGACGGAAACGGAAAATTTAACAGTTAGCCCATATATTTTCTGTCAAATTTGCCGTTTCCCTCGCCGTTCCGTTGTATTGCGTTTGGGGCTTTACGGCTACCGTACACCTCGGGAAAATTTTCCGTCGGATTTTGGCAGGGGGGGAGTAAGCCTGTCATCCACGAACAAATCAAGCCTAATGCTACGTTTAGACAAGGCAAGTGAATTGAGCAAGTCGCTTGAATCGCACGCGAATGGAACGTGTAAACATCTTAATTCAATTCACTTGAACGAAAAGAAAGTTGAACATGTTCAACTTTTGGCAAGTCAATTGAATTCAACTGAGTTGTTCAACTCACTTGCCCTGTCAAAACGTAGCATAACTAAGATGTATTATCCGGGCCTCGCCGCTTGGAAAAGGCGGGCCACCCCGCTTGGCAAGTGTAACATTTTTCGAACTGGAATCTTGTAGGATATTGGTTAACCTACACTACTGCTGACTAACAAAAAAATTGTGGGATTGTTTATTTACATTTGCTTCATACAACATGCAGAGGAGGCGCGATGCACCGCATATTACCCCCCTGGATTTTGGTCCCCGTGCATTTTAATGGGGCCGGGATTTTGATTTCCCGTGCCCGAATCCCGCAAACATCGCATATGCAAAAATGCATGGAGAAAAAATCCGCGGATCAAATTCCCGAGGCTATTGTACGTGGATTTCCCTATTGGACCCGACCGTTCGAAATATTCGCTCCTTGAACGGTCGTTGAAATCGCCGTTTTCACTTTTACACCCTTTTCATAGTAAAATCTGTCAAAACTGACAAGTCTGTGGGGTTTGAGTATATTACCATCAGCGTGTGATTATACATTAACACCTCAGCGTGTCGATCAGTGCGCAGCAAGCCATGACTCGGCCTCTTTTGGTCAGACCTCCGTGGCGTGCACACGCACCCACGGAGAGCTGCTGTCATAACATTTCGCTCCGGCCATTTGGGGCCACACATTTTGGCGATCCTGCCAGGTTATTTATTGGATCCTGACGCTGATTTCAAAAGGTGAGTTGAATTCAATTGTTAATGTACTAATGTGTTAAAATATTTGATGATAAAAAACACAAGGCAATGGGTTTGTATTGCTACAAAAGCGCGTCTGGAAGACCGCTGGAAAATGGATTGTGGTTTGGAAAATCACAAAGCGCGTCTAGAAGACCGCTGGAAAATGGTTTGTGGTTTGAAAATCACAAAGCGCGTCTGGAAGACCGCTGGAAAATGGATTGTGGTTTGGAACATCACAAAGCGTGTCTGGAAGACCGCTGGAAAATGGATTGTGGTTTGGAAAATCACAAAGCGCGTCTGGAAGACCGCTGGGAAATGGATTGTGGTTTGGAAAATCACAAAGCGCGTCTGGAAGACCGCTGGAAAATGGATTGTGGTTTGGAAAATCACAAAGCGCGCTTATAAGAACTGGAAAATAGTTTGTGGTTTGGGAAACCACAAAGCGCGTCTGGAAGACCGCTGGAAAATGGATTGTGGTTTGAAAATCGCAAAGCGCGTCTGGAAGACCGCTGGAAAATGGATTGTGGTTTGGAAAATCACAAAGCGCGTCTGGAAGACCGCTGGAAAATGGATTGTGGTTTGAAAAATCACAAAGCGCGTCTGGAAGACCGCTGGAAAATGGATTGTGGTTTGGAAAATCGCAAAGCGCGTCTGGAAGACCGCTGGAAAATGGATTGTGGTTAGAAAAATCACAAAGCATGGGAGACCGCTGGTTTGTGGTTTGCAATACCACAAGGCGTGTCTGGGAGACTGCCGAAAAAAAAAGTTGACTATCTAGAAAATCCCAAGGTGGGTCATGGAAGCACTTATTTTGGTTCAAATAAATTTACTTTGAAATGTTAACTTAGCGACTTTAGTATACATGGAACTACCAGTTAAGCTAGTTCTATCGAAATCTGAGAAATATGGAGATCTATCGTATGCTACAAAATTGTTTGGAAGGCTTATTGTATTATAAGTTTATTTTATGTATATTTAAGTTTATTTTGGAATTTATTGACTTAGTAGTCGTAGCGGAATTACCCGTTGGATGAGATATCCAACACTCACGAAGCTCAAAAAACGTTGCGAGCATCACAAAGTCATAAGTTTGGAGTTATTGGCTAATAGTACTGGTTAACATAAGTTTAAAATTTAGGTTTATACTTACGCTATCTCATTTAAGTATGATATCTCTACGAAATTTTAGATAAATATCATATCCTAGGCCAGATGTTCCCAAACTACTTGTACATGCGACCCACCTAGCAGAATCGCATATTGCTTGCGGCCCTCCCACATTGGCTTTTAGAATTTGAATAAAAAAAGGTTCTCGTTAGATTGAATAAACCATTATGAATTGCTTCATATCTCATCATTATATTACTTTGAATGGTTTGGAAATGATTTGGAATTCGAACGGATTTAGATAGGATTTGGATTAGATTTTGGTTGGATTGGATTTGATTTAGATTTGGATTGAAATTGCATTTGATTGGATTTGGATTTGGAATGGATTTAGATTGGATTTGGATCGGATTTGGATTATATTTTGATTGGAGTGAATTTGGAATGGATGTGGAACGGTTTTGGATTGAATGTGGAATGGATTTCGATTGGATTTGGGTTGGATTTAGATAGGATTTGGATTAGATTTTGGTTGGATTTGGATTTGATTGGAATGGGTTGGAATTGGATATGGATTGGATTTGGATTAGATTTTGGTTGGATTGGATTTGGACTAGATTTGGATTTGATTTAGATTTGGATTAGAATTGTATTTGGTTGGATTTGGATTTGGAACGGATTTAGATTGGATTTGGATCGGATTTGGATTAGATTTTGATTAGATTTTAATTGGGATGGATGTGGAACGGATTTGGATTGAATGTGGAATGGATTTGAATTGGATTTAGGTTGGATTTAGATTGGATTAGGATTGGATGTTAATTGTAATTGGATTGAATTTGGATTGGATTTGAATTGTTTGGATTTCAACAGGGACAAGGGACAAAAGAATGAATCAAGATTCGTCTTTCGCAACCCATCATTGATTAGCCAATGACCTCCCTGGGAGTTGCGGTCCACAGTTTGGGAACACATGTTCTAAGCGGTTGTTAGCAACTTCTCCATCGATATGGTGAAGGTCAGCTTGCTGGTATTACTATATATGAAGCTGATAGTTGGATTTAATGGACGGTATAAGATATTTAGATTATTATAAAATGTTTTTGTTAGATCAATTACCAATTTAATTTAACATTTAAATGACACAACCTATTGACTTGCATTTCGTTATTCTGCGAATAAAAACCACGATGATCAGATAAGTTTATTTTGGAGTTTAGTTTTCAGAGGAAATCATCGGTTTCTCAAAAGCAATATGTTCATCTTCGTCTTGGACAAATAACTTTTTAAAAAATCAATGCGATCTATGCTAGAGGATTTTGTTTTGCCTTTTTTTAATGAGAGAAGAAGGGAAATGTGGGGTTTGAGTATATTACCATCAGCGTGTGATTATACATTAACACCTCAGCGTGTCGATCAGTGCGCAGCAAGCCATGACTCGGCCTCTTTTGGTCAGACCTCCGTGGCGTGCACACGCACCCACGGAGAGCTGCTGTCATTACATTTCGCTCCGGCCATTTGGGGCCACACAAAGTCTGCCAAGTGCTTTTTGCTCGTTCTCTCGGACTTCTTTTTCTTTTTCCGATGTTTTGACATCTGTTGTGTTAGACAAGGAGCAAAAAACAAGGTAATCTACCAAACATTTATTGAGTTCGGCAAACCTTGCTGGAAAAGGGAACGTTTGAATTAGGCAAGTGAACCGACCTTCGAATCCATTGGTCAAGTAAATTCACAATATTCATCCAAGAAGAGGTTTTGACCGTTGGGAAAATTGAATCTATGACAAAAGGTCGAAAGGACAAAAGGTCGAAAGACAAAAGGTCGAAAAGACAAAGAGTCGAAAGGACAAAAGGTCGAAAAGACAAAACGTCGAAAGGGACAGAAGGTTGTCCTTTCGACCTTTTGTCCCTTTCGACCTTTTGTCCTTTTCGACCTTTTGTCCCTTTCGACCTTTTGTCCTTTTCGACCAATTGTCCCTTCGACCTTTTGTCTTTCGACGTTTTGTCTTTCGACGTTTTGTCTTTCGACCTTTTTTTCTTTCGACCTTTTGTCCCTAACCCGGGAAAATTGTTTACCCAGACAAACAGACTGTTCGGCTGTTTAAACGACAATGACGATTTTGGAAAGATTTATTGTTTTTAATAATGCTCCATTTGAAAAACTAAGGCAGCTAAACGACTCCACTAAAATGGCTTCTCCATCGATTTGGCCGTCAACGACGGAAAGTGAAATTTTCTGGCAAGATTCTTTGGTTTTGTTTCGTTAGTCATTAGAAATGATATCGATTTTTTCTGGGTTACCATCGTTTGGCAACGACAGAATGTTGCCCTTTGGTAGCACAACCACAAGCGCGCGTCGGAGGGAGATGATGCAATGAGTTTGTTCAAATGGATGGCGTCAGTAGCAGTCAAATGGAATTTCCTCACAAGATTTTGATTTGTTGTTAAGGTTGAATGACGACCACCAACGCAGACTTCCACCACCAATTTGATGATTTTCCTTTGAAAATGCTACCAGAGCGCCTTCGTGCTGCTGTGTTCGCTCCGCTGCGTCCGCTCTGCATAAAATCTTGTTCAACCGCTCTCTGCGGAATCCCGATCAAAATGGCTCGCGCGCGCTGAAAAGCAGCTTTCTTGTATTCAATAAATTAAGCCCGTTAGCTCCGCCCCTTTGTGATCTGATATAGGTGTAAATATAATGTGCACTCATAATGACTAACGAAGGGGCGGGGCTAATGGAATTACTTCATTAGATATAAGAAAGCTGCTTTTCGACGCGCGCGAGCCATTTTGATCGGGATTCCGCAGACAACGGACCGTTCCGAGAATGGTGGGCCAAACACAATTGATACGTTTGCGTGCGTTTTGACAGTTTTCCCATGGGAAAACGTTTGGCAACGACAGAAAGTTGCCCTTTGGTAGCACAACCACAAGCGCGCGTCGGAGGGAGATGATGCAATGAGTTTGTTCAAATGGATGGCGTCAGTAGCAGTCAAATGGAATTTCCTCACAAGATTTTGATTTGTTGTTTCCCATGGGAAAACTGTCAAAACGCACGCAAACGTATCCATTGTGTTTGACCCATGACAGATTCTGAAAATCCTATGAATTTTTTTTTCGCAAGATTCTGAATTTGGTTATGAGAAGTTGGTTATCTAAGATGCGTATTGTTGCGAGGAATTACAACAAAAATTTGACTCAAGACGAAGTTTCTTCATATTACAAAACATTATCTCTTGGCATCTGTCTGTCCGAGCGACGTTCACCGATGGGGGGTTGCTGTAGATAGTTTCCCCTGAGGTGGCGTCTTCATTGATATTATACAAAAGCCACCATTTTATACAAAAGAAGGTTGATTCAACTATCCGAAATAAACTTTCTTCAAAGTGCAAAACTCAATCGTAAATAGCGAACTTGATCGCGCGTCGGAGGGAGATGATGCAGTACATTTTAATGGATGGAATCACTAACAGCAACCTGGGAGCTGCGGACTCGATCAATTCTAATTTTCAAGATATTTTGCTTGAAACCCGAAAATTTCCTCTCAGTGTTCAATGTACACGCTACGATTTTCTCACATCGAATTATTATCTTATTATTATGTTTATCTTTTAAAAAATAATTTCAAAGATTTCGTCGATTTACTGCATTGCATAAATTATTGTGTCGATAGTAAAATTAAATCATGCTGTTCACTTATTAAAATTCCTCGATAGGTTTGAAATGACACCAAATAATTGAGTTTTGTTATAAGGGAGCGTCCACAAATTACGTAACGCTTTGAGGGGGGAGGGGGGGTTGGCCAAAGTGTGACGATCCATACAAAATTTTCAGACGTTTCATACAAAAAGTGTGACATAGAGGGGAGGGGGGTTGAAAATGCCCAATTTTTGCGTTACGTAATTAATGGATTTTCCCTAAATAAACTATAATTAGTATGAGTTGACTTACACGTGTACTCTCTCACAAACTCTCTCGATGCGATGGATACTTTTTGACAGCTCGCTTTGGAGATTTTTTGACAATCGTTTTGATTCTATCCGCAGCTCCCAGACAGCAACCAACTTACCACGCCAAACCTAATGCCACCGAAACAGTCCATTTTCGCAATTAACTCTTTCTTTTCATAAAATGTTGGTCCTGAGAAGAACCAATTTTCTTTTCCCAATTCCCATTCCAATAACTAACTGCATCCAGTCGCTTGTCGACACCTTGCGTTGCAACTGTCCGACCGCCACTTGATGATTTTTCGCTAAGCCTCCAAAGGGTGAAATAATTTTTCAGCATTGCCACACTGCCACCCACTCCTTCGTGCTGCTGTGTCCGCTCCGCTGCATCGAATGTCGAACCGCTTTCTGTGGAATCCAGATGAAAATGACTTAAAAATTTTCCGATGACTTAAAAATTTTCTGAATCATAAGGTCTTACCTAGACTGCTGCGCGCTGCAAGCTGACATTGAAGAGTTAAGGTTGTGGTGTATCGATAACGGGATGGAATTGAACATCAAAAAGTGTAAGTCAATCACATTTACTCGTCGACAGTCTCGCGTTGATTTTGAATATTCGGTAGGATTGGATAGTTTGGAACGCGTCGAGACTATTCGTGACCTTGGGGTAATGATTGACAGCAAGCTTCGGTTTAATACACATGTAAGCACTACTACCGCAAAGGCTTTCGCAGCTCTTGGGTTTGTTCGACGCATTACCAGTAAGGGCCTGTTCAAATATTACGTAACGCGAAAAATGTTGTTTTCAAGAACCCCCCACCCCCTCGTAACAATCTGTAACACTTTTCAGAAGTACCCCCACCCCTATGCGTAACGCGTAACAAATGCTGTTTTTTGGGAAAAATCTAAATTTTGGTACAACTTGAAGCACGATACAATAATTAAAAAAAATATATATACTTCATGCTATTTTAAAGATAATAAAATATTTTTCAAAAAAAAATTAATAATTTCCTCTATTGTTACGCGTAACAAAACTTCGAGAGATCCCCACCCCCCATATTTTGCGTAACAAATCGTAACAAAAAATAAATAACCCCCCTCCCCCTATTGCGTTACGTAATATTTGAACAGACCCTAACTTTAATGATATCTACGCAGTTAAAGCGCTCACAGTGGGGAAATTTTCAGCAAAAAGGAGCATAATTCAACCATTTGAACCGAACGGGATGTTCTATACCTCTACCAACGCAGAATCTTACCAGGAATCGAATGCATGCAGTGGTTACTGAAGGTATCCGGTGCAAGTTGGTCTTTTTTCACGATTTTGTATTTCGTATTTTGGGTACAATGGTCTTCAGAATGCATAAAATTGATTATGATGCCAAACCTGAATACAATTACCAATAAAGCTCCAATTACCCTCAAAAGTTAGCTTTTTTCAACAGATTTTTTGGAAATTGTAAAACATTGCTGCTACCGACAAGGATCGGTGAGATATAACTTCCAGGAAGAAACTTGAAAAATATTATATTATCGAAAAAGTAGAGCACATCGCTTAAAATATAAAACTTCAATTTTAATACTCAAATATATAAAGTCATACATGAATCATTGCAAATTCAACCAGCTTTCATTTGCCGAAAAAATATTGACAATGTGTGAACTCATTGCTGAAATAAAACGTTTTCATTGACAATTGAAAATATCTTCAAAACAGCTATTTTGATCAAAACCTAATTAGATGGGAATAATAAAAAATCAAGAATATGCCACCAGACCGCATCGTGCTTTCGTGCTGTGCGGTTCTTTCTCTCTTTGCGGAAGGAAGTTTTTAATACTACCCGAAGCTATTTTAATTTCAACGGTGCTTCTTAGCGCTATTTGTACCCACTGATCCCGTTACGATCTTTGCAAGGACCCGTGCCTTCGTTTTACGTTGGACCCGTTTGCGGAAGTAAAATTCCGACAAGCGGTGGTAATCCTGCAGGGACACCGTTCTGGGAAAAAAACCTCTTAGAAGGTCACGTCTCCACGCTCAGCCATGAGGAAGGCGGAGTCTCTGAATTCTCCACTTCCTTCAAAGAAACAAGGTTTCAAGACCGTCCTGCCAAAGCGCGGAAAAAATAGAAGGAAGCTGGAGAATTCAGATATTCCTTCTAACTCTAATATCGGAAATAATTCTTCTCCAATCGAACTGAGCAATCAGTTCGATTTGATTAATGATGAAATTGAGCAAATCGAATATACCTCTAGCCCAGGTGATTCGATTCATGCGAAAAAGCAAAGGATTCCGCCAATTGTGGTATCTGTTGCCGAGTTTACTGGCTTCCGGAATGAGATTTTGAGTAACCTTCAGGGGATCAAGGTTTCATTTCAGATTGCTAGGAAGGGTGACTGCCGCGTTTTGCCGGGATCCTTTGACGATCGCAAACGTCTTCTTCACTATTTAACTGAGAAGCGCCATAAATTCTTCACATACGACGACAAAACTGAGCGATTGTTCAAAGTCGTCTTGAAAGGTCTCCCCAGTGATGATAAATCACTGGATGAGATTAAAATTGAAATCTCTCAATTACTTGGATTTTCACCAGTCCAAGTAATTAAGATGAAAAAGAAATCCCACTCTGGTACTTCCCAGAGGGGTATTTCTCAAGAATTTTATTTAGTTCATTTTAACAAAAGTGAACTAAATAATATGAAAAGTTTGGAAAAGGCCTGTATTATGTCTCATGTCCGTGTTACATGGGAACATTTCCGCAGGCCTGGGGGAAATTTCCAAAACCCCACCCAGTGCCGTAAGTGCCAAAAGTGGGGTCATGGAACCAAACATTGTCACATGGATGCTAAATGCATGATTTGTGGTGGAACCTCTCACGCCAAGGACGCATGTCCTGTGAGAGAAGATTCCAATAAATTTAAGTGCGCAAACTGTGGGTTCAATCATAAATCCAATTTCTGGGAATGCCCTTCACGCAAAAAGGTTTTGAATTCCCGTGCAAAATTGATGACGGGAAATTCCAATCGGATCCCAGATTCGACGGGTAGAAATTTTTCAAACGCTCAAATTTCGAAACCAGTTACCGGTCGAGCAATTCATACCCACCACAATTCACAAACAAATTTTGCCGCTCGTCAACGGGTAGCAAGCACTTCAGTAAATTCCAATTTTTCGAATGTACCTACGTATGCAAACATCGCTGCTGGTAGACAAAATTTCTCTTCTCAAAATGAGGTTTATACCCATGTCCCAACGGAAAATAACGGTCATGTTGTTGATTCAGGTGGCATGACTGCTTCCGATTTTGATTTTTTAACTGAACAATTGCATCACATGATTGATGCAATGTTCAAAGCAAATACCATACCAGAAGCTGTTCAGGTTGGTATAAAGTACACACAAAAAATTGTTATCGGACTCCGTTTTAATGGATCTAAATAATTGTGTGAAAGTTCTAAATTGATGAATTATTCAACTTCCTAACAGTTCATAATGTGCATATTGCCATTATAACTGAAACCTATTTAAAACCAGGACTCTCCATTAAACGAGATCCAAATTATTTTATCTACAGAAATGATCGTCTTGACAGCGCCTGTGGTGGGGTCGCCATTGTCATTAATAGACGTATCAAACATAAATTATTTTCTTCGTTTGAAACCAAAGTTTTTGAAACCTTGGGAGTTTCTGTTGAAACAAATTTTGGTCAATTTTCCTTCATTGCAGCCTATTTGCCTTTTCAATGCAATGGGCAGCAAAAGAATTTGTTGAAAGCTGATCTTCAAATTCTGACTCGCAACAAATCAAAATTCTTCGTAATTGGTGACTTCAATGCCAAACACCGTTCATGGAATAATGCTCAAAGCAATTCCAACGGCAAAATTTTATTTGAAGATTGTTCTGCGGGATATTATACTATTCAATATCCCAATGGCCCTACTTGTTTTTCTTCCAGTCGAAATCCTTCTACAATTGATTTAGTTTTAACGGATTCAACGGCCAATTGGTAACTCATGCTGACTTTGACTCTGATCACCTTCCTGTGATATTTTAAATTTCCCAAGAAGCCATTAAGAATCCAATCAGCTCTACTTTTAATTATCATAGATCTGATTGGGATTTATATAAAACGTATATCGATAGGAATTTATGTTGATATTTCTTTGGATACCAAAAGTGATATTGACAATGTGCTCGTATCTTTGACAAATTTAATTGTCGAAGCCAGAGGCATTGCAATTCCTAAATGTGAAATTAAATTAATCTCCATTATTTTCGACAACGTTCTTCAGCGAGGCGAAGACAATACCAAAGAACTCGCGATACCGCGTTGAAAGTTATTTGGCGAGATTTGCAAAATGAAATTAAAAACGTTTCGCTATTCTGAGAAATACCAACTTTGAGAATAATGTCTCGAAGTTGGATCCCAGTTCGAAACCCTTTGGAAATTAACGAAAATTCTTAAAAACCTCAAAAGCCAATTCCAGCGCTTAAAGAGGAATTAAAATTTTATTAACAAATGGCGAAAAGGCTCAAAACTTGCTCAGCAGTTCGAGAGTGCCCATAATTTTAGTCTAGGTCTCACTAGTCCAATTGAGGATCAGGTTACACGAAGCTTCGAAGACATTCTCAACCAAGATAATGTTTTTGACCCTTCGTTGGGAACTAATTTGGATGAAGTGAGATCTATTACTAGAAAATTTAAAAATATGAAAGCCCCGGGTGATGATGGTATTTTCTACATACTTATCAAAAAACTTCCTGAGAGCTCTTTATCCTTTTTGGTTAATTTATTTAACAAATGTTTTCAATTGGCATACTTCCCAGATAAATGGAAAAACGCCAAAGTTGTTCCAATTTTGAAGCCGGACCAAAATCCAGCTGAGGCTTCTAGTTATCGCTCAATCAGTTTGCTTTCTTCAATAAGCAAACTGTTTGAAAAGATTATTTTAAATAGAATGATGGTTCATATTAATGACAATTCTATTTTTGCTGATGAGCAATTTGGTTTTCGCCATGGGCATTCAACCACTCATCAGTTGTTAAGAGTTACGAACTTAATTCGGCTCAACAAATCTGAAGGATATTCGACTGGAGTTGCTCTTCTTGATATAGAGAAAGCATTTGACAGTGTTTGGCATGAAGGTTTGATTGTAAAATTGATGAATTTTAATTTTCCTCTGTACATTATTAAACTGATCCAAAATTATTTATCAGATCGCTTACTGCAGGTAAACTATCAGAATTCTAAATCTGATAGATTACCTGTAAGGGCTGGTGTCCCCCAAGGCAGCATACTGGGGCCCATATTGTATAACATTTTTACTTCTGACTTACCTGATTTACCACCAGGGTGTCAAAAATCTTTGTTTGCAGATGACACGGGCCTCTCAGCCAAAGGGCGAAGCCTTCGTGTCATTTATAGTAGATTGCAAAAATAGATATTTTTTCCACTTACTTGCAAAATGGAAAATTTCCCTGAATGCTTCCAAAACTCAGCTTATAATTTTCCCACATAAGCCAAGAGCTTCTTATTTGAAACCTTCTAGCAGACATATTGTCACTATGAATGGGGTTCCAATTAATTGGTCTAGCGAAGCTAAATATTTAGGACTTCTGCTAGATCAAAAATTAACTTTTAAAAATCACATTGAAGGCCTTCAAGCCAAATGTAACAAATATATTAAGTGTCTATATCCACTTATAAACAGAAAATCAAAACTTTGTCTTAAGAACAAACTTTTGATTTACAAACAAATTTTTAGACCTGCCATGTTGTATGCTGTGCCAATATGGACTAGTTGCTGCAATACCAGAAAGAAGGCACTTCAGAGGATTCAAAATAAAATTCTGAAAATGATTCTGAAGTTGCCTCCGTGGTATAGTACCAATGAACTTCATAGAATTTCTAATATTGAGACATTGCAACAAATGTCCAACAAAATAATTTCCAATTTTAGACAGAAATCGTTGCAATCTTCTATTGCAACGATTAGCTCCTTTGACCCTTAGTATAAATTAGGTTAAGTTTAGTTTAAGTAGAAAACATTGTAATTCCTACATGGTTCAATTCAACCAGAGGAAATATTCTAACTGCCAGAGGCAATTGAAATGTATTAATAATAACTCAAAATGTAACATAGCAAATAAGGATGATAGTGTTAAGAAAACACGGAACACCTAGTCTAAGAGATGAATGCATGTATTAGATAATTAGCAAATAAAATTAGTTAAAAAAAAAAAAAAAAAAAAAAGAATATGCCACCCAACCGTAAAACCAACCACTTACGTGATAAAAGTGTACGTTTCCATTGGAAATAATGCTCGATACTTCATAATTATTTACTGATTAAAGATTGGGTACCGATTACAAAAAATCCACATTTACATTTATTGTTTAAAATGATTCCAGATATACATATTACTATTGTTGATAATTATTATATTTTAGATAAGAACTGTTTGTTGTGAACATATTTCGAGATTATATTCAAATAATGCAAACAGATTTAGAATTTATATATTGTCAAAATATTACTTCCAGGAAATATATTGGTTCTAAGAAAAGTATTTCAAACAACTTTCGATGTAAAATTTCGATGCAGCTTCATCACATCACATCACATCATATTCTGCATCACGATACATGGATAGCTCATGAATTCATTTTTGATAATGGCACTAGATTTAGAAAAATTCAATTCAATCGAAAATGTATATGATTATGGTTGTCATAACATACAAGCCTAACCAATTTGCAAGCATAACGGATATTTTCTATTTTCTAACTCAAAATGATTAATCAGGAGGGGCTCAGGACAAAATTGAGGCTTTTTAATATATTAAAATATTAAGGTTACGAGTAAAACAGATTGTTTTGGTACATTTGGTTTTGTGTGGCACGGATCCATGCAACCCCGACCTCTTTCCTCTAATCTTGCTATAAATTCAAGGAAAAAATATTGTTTCGAGCTTATTTAGAGGAATGTCTTCAGAAATATTACTATTCCATCTATTTCGATAATTGATAATAACTTCATAAGGTGTGTTTGCATCAAAAGAATTTTTGAAAATTCGAAAACATCTTCCAGCTCGTTTTAAAAGTTTCAATTTGCACATGAAACGTTTTGATGAGCAGTTTAGCTGTTTAAATTTTCTGGAACTAGAAATTAACCCTCCAGAGTCATATTTCCCCAATTTGTTTGCAGTAAAGTCTGTGTTTTTCTAATATTATGTTGGGATATAATATTAAAACAAGCATTTGGGCCCTTGCGGACCACCAACAAAATAATATTATATTGAATCAGGTGAATTTCATTCAAATTTCTTCATCTTCGACGTCATCCTCGTATGCATCGTAAATCTCCTCATCAGGATTTGCTAAAAACTTCTTCATTTCCAGATCGAATTGGTTTTCAGGAGATCGTTGCTGCCTAGGTCTTCTCTGCAATAACAAACAACCAATCTTCGGATCCGAATGCGCCAAATCTGTCTTCATCATGTCAGACAAGTTGGCTTCCGGTGAAGTTTGTCGAGCAAGATGAGGGCGAATGAATTTATACATCTTGTGACATCTTTCTCCAGCTTGCTCATCTATGAAGCTCATGGGAAATTGCTGTTGAAATGAATGATTTATTATAATGTATGTTTATAACCTTAGTTATTCTCATCTTACCATTTTTTCTACAAATTCAGCAAGATGCTTGTACTTGTGCAAACAATGCGGCAGATTTTTCACAAACGGAAACTATTTACGTATTTGCTGCTCAAAAGTTGAGTAAAGGTCCGATACTTTCTGGGGATCTAACATTCGGCTCGATAAGGCTAAAGCACTAATAAGACGTAAGCTTTCTATAGTTCCTACGTCTACCTTCAGCACGTCTGCCAACTTTTGTGGCTCTGATAAAAGCCGGCGAACCATGTTGCCGTTGTTGCTACTCCCGCTACCGCCGATTTTAGGTCGATTGATGTTCAGATGAAAATATTCTTCAAGTGCATCCGCCATCTGGCGGGACCGTTCTTTTACTGCTGGATTTGTTAACGCTGGATATCCTGGCACGGATTCTTTCGCTTTTCCATCAATCAATGAATACAATACAGTTATCGTGATATACAGCACTACATCTCCAACCTCGATCTCCAATCCATTTTCATTAATGTTGTCGACTTCTACGTAAAATTCCTTGTACAACTTTTTTGTAATATGATCCGTTTCCTTAACCCATGACATTGAACGAACCCTGCAAAATAAGTCGGACTGAGGATTTGGATTCCTCCATATATCCTGCCCGCCTATCGTTTGCAAGAGTAGTGTCATGTAGTGTTCCGACAGCAAAGAATCATCTTTCCCTCTGAGATGTGGCTGGTTATTTAATAAAGCTTTAAATATATATACATATAATAGCTGAAACCCGTAGCAGAGTCTGGCCCTGCCGTAACATACAGAACGTAATTAATAATCCTTTGGTTCATTCCTTCCACAGTTTCAGAGACTTCGTTCAGCTCAGCAATTCTTCTTAAGTCACACGTAACCATATCTAGCAATGAACATTTTAATGAAAGATATCCTTCGTCCCAATTAGGTTGTGAAAACTGTGGGATAATACCGTTACAAAACGTGGAAACTTTCACCCAAGGCTCAAGCAGTTTTCGCCCCAAATGGGCTTTCGCGAATCTGGCTACTTCTTCATATTTGATTCTGCTTAAACCAAGAGAGCTTCTTAACATCAATGATGATTCACATGAAGCAGTTGAAGATTCTTTGTAATCAGCTAGCTTACGTATTGATTCTTCTGCCCATGATTAACCCTTGTTGATTAATAAAGTCAATATTTTCACTGAAGCTTTATTACTAGCTTTTCGAGCTGATAGTCTGGCCGATTTTAAGAGATTTGGCAAGGGCTCAACTTTGTACAAGTTTCTGCTTCGTCTTTCTTGTGATTTTTGGGAAAGGCTTTGAAAATCTCTGGGCTTACGGCCAGCCATTTTTCGAGTAATTTATCTCGTGCGCGTGTAGGGTAATTGTTCTTCAGCGCATCCTCTACCGCAAGTGCTTGGATGTTCAGAAGAAACATGTTGTCGGTCAACTATGTCCTTCATTACACGTGACTTTGGAGAAAGATAAATGGCAAAATCAATTGCTTAAACTTGATGATAGGTATATAATAATATTATGATTTTGTCCATTCCGACTTTACACAGTTAAGTATTATTCTAAGTAATCATTATACACGCTTAGCCTAGTTTACCCATAAATACGTAACCAGTTCACTCAAATATGGGTAAATGAAACATTACTGATATTATCAGTAAAATTTACTTATAAAATCTGTGAATTTCACTCATATTATTGGTAAGTCTGCCTTCACCCATATTTGGGTGATCGATCTTACCCATTTTTGGTTGAAAAAATAATCTTGTCAACAACTTCACAACAAACATGGAGATTCGAAAAACTCTCCTGCTATTTTCATCGTCGCAGTAGCAGTTAAATTATTTAAATACAAATTGTGGATTCCCAAGGCTTAGCATGGTTGCAAACAATGTAAGTGTAGATATATATTTTACAGCTCACAAAAATTTAATGTTTGTTTTTGGTTTTGCAGAATTTCGATTTCGCATTTGCTTGAAAAATCGGTGGCAGTTCAATTCGGTGAGTTACGATGCAGGCAATGAACGTGCGCTTCCTGGACCAGCGTAATCATCTTCATAATCAAGCGTAGCTGAAACCTTACATAGCTACATAGCTCGAAAGGTGGTCAAGAATGTTATGCTCGTCGGTACGTTGGTGGAACTTCATCCGGAACGTCCGCGACTGAAAACGATTCATCAACTACGAAGGTTATCGGGAGGCGGCATTAACGCTTTATAATGTAAGTTCCGAGAAGTTCAGAACTTTTCTTATTTGTGAAAAATTTATAACAAATGACTCTCTTATCTAATCGCAGGTTTATATAGCTCAACCTGCCATATGATCTCAGCGATATCCGTACTGCCGTCATACACATATTTGCCCCATGCTTGCTGGGATTTCCTATGTACATGGGACAATTATGCGTAGAACGGTAGCGTACCAATGTGCTGGATTTTGTTGGATTTATCCGAGACCAGATTACCGAGTGTCTCCAATCGGCTAGTCCAGGAGAATGACGGCTGCAGTTTGCGAGGCCAAATCAAACCAACAATCAATACTATTTGGCACCAGAAACTCCAATTTTTGCGTGATATTCCGGTTTGTGATCTTCCGGGAATTGGCCCCAACATAGAGATCTGCGGAGTATTCCAGGTGCTTCCGGAGGGGATACACAGAAGACTATACTTCTAGCCAGGCGAACTTTCACGCTGAATCGCCTGATCTGAAGGATGATGCATTGGTCTGAAGAAGTAATACAAATTGTATTAAGCTTTTAATTTATAATAAATGATTGTCTACCGTTTAAAAAATATGATTTCATAAATAATAATTTCAGAATTTTCGGAAATATTGCTGGAACGCTCATTAAAAAAGCTTGAATATTTACTCAAATATAGGTAAAATTCACCTGGGAATTTTTGTTCTATAAATCACCCAAATATAGGTAAATTATGATTTACTCATAAATCGGTAAAGGGCATTTCACCCATAAATACGTATGTGCACTTTTTGGTGATTATAGGTACTCTTCACCCATATTTGGGTGAACTGAACTAAGCGTGTAGATAGTTCGTTTTTTAGACCGTGTACAGGCGAACATGACATCACATCCCTTAATATTTTCATTGAAGTCGTGACGTCATGCTCCTCCAAACGAGCGTTTGACAGTTCGTTTGGAGAGTATTTATCTTCGCTTATCTATATATTCCCCTATCTATAGTAATCATTAAGTTCTAAGGTGCCTTTTGAAATATGGCTTTTCGCTATCCTGTTAGGCCGATACAAATATTTAAAAAAGTATGTCTCCCTCCCCCTAGAATTTTTTTGCCCAAAAATAATAATTTGAGAGAAAACAAAAAATTTGGGAGTTTTTATTTAAATATTCTTCAACAAATCCGAGAAGCTTATGATTTTTTTTCATTTGAATATTTATTTTTTTACGCCACGCCATTTTAATTAAATATTTGAAACGGTCTTATATCCAAGAAACGTGACTAATCTTTTATTATAATAAAAACAAATATCAGTGAAGAAAATAAGGTAAATGCGATTATACAAGATAAAGAGAGCTCATCAATTTTAATTGCTCAAATTGCAACAAAATTTTCAAAATATTCATCAACAAACACAAAAATCCATAAAACAAATAATAATGAAAAAATGAAAAAGTTCTAAAATAGAAACAATTTTCCATAAATCGTAAACGTTTTCAAATGAAGCGTAATCTGTATACTTTATTTCTTTACCTTGCAAACAAAACGAAATAATTCCAACGATTTTAAATAATTAATCATTACTTATACTTATTATATTATCATAAATATAAATATTTTCCAACTCTATTTTTTATTCGATAACCATAAAAGCAACATTGAAATAAACAGTAGACTCTGTTCTCTCACCTTGAACTCTGAATTCAACCAATCGGCGTTTCATTCGAAAAAGCGTTCTTTTCCATGGAATTTGGCCCATCTTCGATTAAATTGGCGAATCCAGTTTTCAACACCATTTACGGCGCACTTATTAGAGATGCAAAGTTCACTAGTCAAAAAATCGATTACATATGCACCTTTGGTCGAAGAGGTTGTATGGTACAATATAGTTATTAATGTAATGAGCTAATTTTTTTTAAAGAATTGCATAATATGCTAATATTATACTTTTGAAAATTACAAGAAAAAAAACACATTTTACATATTTTGTCATTTGATTGTGAGTTTCCTATCGAGTACGAGATATTCGATCTAAATTTCTGTATACACCCAGGTTTTTTTTTACACGGTTGGATTTCATGAAATTCTCAGTTAACCTGGTCTTTCACAGTTTTTTAAATACCCGCTGAATTTTCTTTGATTTTTTGTGAATTTTTTCGTGGGGTTAACTCATTGCTTCATTGACGCTGAAGGTCTTAAAGGACCAAAACCAAACCGTGTAAAAAAAAACCTGGGTGTATTGCAGAGAATGCTATTGTTGTCAATGAATTGTTCAACATTGTAAGCAGCGATATCGAAACGCGTAGAGTTTCACAAAGTTTTCAAAATATTGCTTGTAGCTATGCAAACTAGAGATAACTCTAAATTATTATAATTTAAAACACTTGTTGCAGGAATGAGAAAAGCTTTTGTTATTCGAATATTATGTGTAGAATTGGTGGGCTCAATGTTGTAAAATGTCATTTGCTTTCGTTTGTATAATTTTCCCAGAACTTTTTACAGCAGTTAGCTATCAACTATCAAGTATGACGAACTTATAGTGCTTAAATGTGGCTACAACTTTGTCCAACAAGATATTGCTGTAAATATGTAACCTGGGGCGTGGGAGGCAAAATGTCATTCAAATGACATTATGTCAAATGACACGTGACATTTTGAAGAGATTTCACTCTCTAGCCTCAGATGTTATATTTAGAGCAATGTACCCTTGGACAAAAATATAGCACTACTCAAGCGTAATGCGTACATCTAAAATTTTGAAGTAAATTTGGCTTCTGAAGAAAGTTATGAACAAATTAGTCAAATGATATGCAGATGACATTTTACAAGCCTGGGTGGGCTACAAAAAACCTTGGCTTAGTGAGACGAGTTGTGTAATGTTTAAGATATTTGGAACGCGAAATAACACCCCTATTCAAATGGGTACAAACGAACTTCCCAGCGACGAATACGAAGTATTTACAAAGGATGAAAAAATTACACTGTATCAAGCATTGTTCAAATTCGCACTTTCTGTCATGTAAGTGGGTGCATATTCTTGATTTTTTTATTATTCCCATCTAATTAGGTTTTGATCAAAATATCTGTTTTGAAGATATTTTCAATTGTCAATGAAAACGTTTTATCTCAGCAATGAGTTCACACATTGTCAATATTTTTTTGGCAAATGAAAGCTGGTTGAATTTGCAATGATTCATGTATGACTTTATATATTTGTGTATTAAAATTGAAGTTTTATATTTTAAGCGATGTGCTCTACTTTTTCGATAATATAATATTTTTCAAGTTTCTTCCTGGAAGTTATATCTCACCGATCCTTGTCGGTAGCAGAAATGTTTTACAATTTCTAAAAAGCTGTTGAAAAAAGCTAACTTTTGAGGGTAATTGGAGCTTTATTGGTAATTGTATTCAGGTTTGGCATCATAATCAATTTTATGCATTCTGAAGACCATTGTACCCAAAATACGAAATACAAAATCGTGAAAAAAGACCAACTTGCACCGAATACCATCAGTAACCACTGCATGCATTCGATTCCTGGTAAGATTCTGCGTTGGTAGAGGTATAGATCATCCCGTTCGGTTCAAATTGTTGAATTATGCTCTTTTTTGCTGAAAATTTCTCCACTGTGCGCTGTATTGTTCATATGTACGCAGCATCTTGGAGTATGCAGCATGCATGTGGTCCCCATATCACACAACGCAGATTTTTCGGATTGAGAGAGTGCAACGTAGCTTTATCCGATACGCCCTTCGTAAACTACCATGGTCGAACCCAGTTAATACACGGCCCGCTGCAAACTCATTGCATATTGGAGACCCAGTCAACACAAAATCGTATATGATGCAACATAATATGCTAAAGTGGAGACGATATACGTACATATTGTATGGGGAAGTACCTATATGACCTCCACTTTAGCATCTTATGCGATATCATATACGATCTTGTGTTGACTGGGGACGCTATCTTCAAGGCGAACCAACATGCAACGAGATTTCATCTACGACTTGTTGAGCGGAAATCTCGACTGTATTCAATTATTGGATAATGTAGCTATTTATGCTCCTTGTCGACAACTGCGAGAGCGAGAGCTATTATTCGTTAGACGCCGCAGAACCGTGGATGGTTTCAACAACCCACTTGATCAATGTCTTCGTTTGTTTAGCAGTGTCAGTGATGTTTTTGATTTTGTGGTCTGATATGGGTGTAAATATAATGTGCACTCACAACGATTAATGAAGGGGCGGGGCTAATGGAATTACTTCATTAGGTATAAGAAAGCTGCTTTTCGGCGCGCGCGAGCCATTTCGATCGGGATTCCGCAGACAACGGACCGTTCAGAGGATGACAAATTCTAAGAATCCTATAAAATTTTCTCGCAAGATTCTGAATTTGGTTATGAGATGTTGTTTATCTAAGATGCGTATTGTTGCGAGGAATGACAACAGAAATTTGACTCAAGACGAAGTTAAGCACCAACCATCAAAACATATATGGGGGTTTGTGCAACTTCACTACAAATGCTCAAACATGTTCGGCGAACCTTGACTCCACCCTCGACAACTCAAACCAAAATCAAACCGTTTTAATTTTTTACAACCGAGCCGCCAACTGTCAAATTGTTGTTCGAACACACGTTCAAACAAAGCAGCAACCGAAGCGTTTTCTTGGGGGTGGAGTCAATGTTCGTCGAACTGCTTGACTGGTGTGTACGTTGCATTATACACGACCAAGTGGCTTCTGGGTGGCCTCTAAGCAAAATCATATTTTGCCTGCATCTTCTGTTGTCTTGTCTTGCCTCGTGTCCCGTTTTTCTTGCTTAGATGAAGAATTTTTGATGATTGAAAAATGGGAAATGTGATTCATTTTTCATTTTAAGTACACTTCCACAAATATCTTATCTCAAGACAGTAGAAAAAGCATCAATTCTATCACTTGCTTGATACTCATTTACTGAACCAAAGGGTTCATTCACAAATCGTATCGTATCGTATCGGAAATTTGGCTACACCACCCTCTATCTTGTAACACTTAAAAGTAATTAATTTCATTTATTTTTATGAATCGCAATACTTGAACGGGGTAGTAGTAGGTACTTTCTTGCTGTTGGTTTTCTGCCGATCATCGCATAATCAGCTTTATCACTTGATAAATCTTATCTTGATGTTAAAGTTCGCAGATCTAATTTGTTGTGAATTAAATATATGACGTTTTTACCAATTGATAAAGCTCGTAATATGAATAAGCTATGTATAAGTCTGCATAATACATTTACCACAATGTGTGAGTTTCTCAAATTAAATTAGGGCTCTTCTCTTAAATGATGCCTACCAAGCTGCATTCAAAACCCATCCAAACTCCCGCCAGTACTTGTTGGCATACGCTCGAACATAAAAGCTTATTCACAATAATCATTCGTTGTTTATTAGTTAACACAACGCCTCAAAAGTGTACAAAATGGATGGCACTTGTAAAATTGTTTCGTAATAAAGTAGAAATTTATTTTTCCATTTTCGCAAAAGCGAATAAAATAATAGAAATAAAATTTATACAATATTTTAAATAACAAATTTCTCGCAGAAAAAAAGGAAATATAATTTAATCCAGGAAATCTAAATTAACGTAAATAATACGATACGATACGAGTCTTTATTAAGGAGACTTTCAGCCCTATTGGCTGGCTCGTCTCCACCTTTCTATTCTTAGAGCCCGCCCGCAACTTACGTTACAAATACAAATAAATAAATATGAATAAATAAATAAAATGAATTGAAAAAAACAGATTAATCTATAATGGCGCCTTTCTCGTGTGTTATAAAAATAGTATTTTGACCATAACTTTTGAGCCCATAGTTCGATATGGCCAATTTTCAATACGAAACAATGGGACAGAATTCCGTGTTGAATGCAACATGTTGCAAGCAAGGTTAAGGATATATGTCTGCAAAATGAGTGGGAATTTTGTACGTGTTTCTTATGTGAAAAAATGAATTTTGGCCATAACTTCGAAGTCCATTCTCCGATGGGGCCAATTTTCAATACGAAACAATGGGATAGGATTCCGCGTCGAATGCAACATGTTGCAAGCAAATCGTTTAAGGATAAGTGCCTAAAAAATGAGTGATATTATTTTGCGCACACACACATACAGATCTCCCCACGATATCCCTGGTGTTCTTCTAAAAAAGCGAGTCACGATGTTCGGTGCTGCAAGGACACGCAGCTAACCTCGAGGGTGCATTGTGCACTGGCCCCCCTTTGAAGCATTACTTTCTGGTTGTACCGAAGGGACGATGGGCTTGGCGGTAATGGAAACGGTTTAGCGGGTCGAATGAATTATTGGCAGTGGCTGATTTTCTACCCACCGCTGTCACATCCAGGCCTTCCGAATATTTTTTCGATGAAGGTGCTTAGTTTTGAGAAATCGAACCTTAGATGCATTTCGCCATACTGATTTAGAAAGTCAACTCCTAGTATGCCGCTGTAAGCACGCTCAAAGTGGGCGATTCATTGAAAGTTTTCTATGCCGGCCATTGCATTAAGGTTCCCCCAAACACACGCGACGCGACAGTCGCGACACGATTCTATCGCTTGGCGACTGCGATTCTGTCGTCGCTGGTATGGAAGGATAAATGGAACATTGCCTGCAGCGACCCAGCGATAGAATCGCGGCGACTAGTTGTCGCCGTCGCGGCGATGAAATCGCTTAGGTCTGGGGGAGCCTTTAGTGTTTCTTGTGTAGCAAATACAATGGATGAACCCGATGAACTATGCTAAGTGTATCGAGAATGTTTCCCTACCGAAAATTTCCTAGATCGGATCGAGAATCGATCTCGCCATCTCCGAGTTCTGCGCCTTTGTTTGGAAGGCTAACTGGAGACCTCAGGCCAGCATATTTAGACGTCAAATTAGCGTCAAGCAGCTCATAGGCCTTTAGGCGGTGCAGTTCGTTTCTGCTAACTTACAAGCGCGTTTTCTCTCGAAAGTTTAGGGACGTTTGACGGCAGCTTCTCGCTTACGTTTGTTGATGCCAGTAGACTCGGAATCTTCTCTCCGCTGCTGCAATGGATGCATTCTGGGAAACTTTCTTTGGCTCGTTTTGCTGATTCCTATGTGTTTGCCGAAGTAAACGCAAAGTCCGACGCAACTCACGTGAAGGGAGGGATAATAATTATTATCAATACTTCTTTGTCACGCCTACTTTGACTTCCTCCATAGAATGACCACCAAACGCCGCCGTTGACAGCCCAGCTTCTACGATGGGCTTTTCTGTAATGATGCACTGGGGTATTAGACTGACTAAGTGACGTATGCTTAGTCTCTGTTCCAGTTTGTGTGAGTTGCAGCGGTATACCAGGATTGTGCTGAATCATTCTCATACGATAATTATTGGAAATATGATTTGATAACTTCTCAGATTTGGAAAGTAGGCGAGTTGTCATCGGCGTCAAATTTTCAAATTTTGGAATCGATTGATAATAAACACAAAATTATCATTTTATTGTAAACCTAATCAATACCAATTTAATGTTAACAATGAAGTTCAATGGGATGTTCGGCATTGTGTTTTGTTGTTATGTAAAAAAATAAATACAAAAGTAGCATGCTTCGAATCGAGATACAATTTGTTGAACGATTCTTACTCTCTAGCAACTTTTATCAATTGATAATTTGTAAATGTGATCGCTTGAGAGTGCTGTTCTATAGTGATGAACTTATAGAAACATAAAAAATCACTTTAATAAAGAATAAAAAAAAAGATTGCTGTTCATCCTCGATTATTTGAAAATATTATTTTTATCATCATTTTCAAATGTTGGACTAAAAATTGTATACATCACCAGGGTTCGTAATGCTCACGCTCACTCAATCTCAGAAGCACAGGATAAACAACGAAAACAGATTCACCCTGGGTTTGAAAAACGCTTGCTTTGGTCTCATCGAACACAAAAGTCGGAAACCTGTACATTACATACAGCTACGTAGTTCAACGTCACCTTTGCGTACAACCCGATTGGGCTGCATCTGCCCCTTTGAGTTTTTCTATCGAATGCTGGATGTTGTCCGAAGAGGCCTTATTCCAAATATAAACTCACATCTTCTTCTTCTTTTTCTTATTGGCATTACTGGGACATTTCCGCCTAGCCGCTTAGTGTTCATTGAGTATACTTTCACAGTTATTAACTGTGATGTATCTAAGCAAAGTTCATTCCGTGCCGATAGTTCGAACGAGCCAGACGTGTGTGCTGTGTCTCATCGCGGATTGTGTTCGGTAGTGAAAAGGCTATTGTGTTGTGCTCCTACCTACGGATCCAAGGCGATCGCTGTCGGCGAGTGAAGTAGCTGCTTCTGGCGACGCCAGTGAAGCAGGCTATTGTTACTGCTGCTACCTACAGCAGCAGGGGCAGATAAGTGGCAAAACTTTTTATTGTTCTCCCTTCTGTTTGATACAGAGTGGAACTGCTTAGAATTAATCAAATTAGTTTTTTTTTAAGTTGTTTTTTCTAATTTGCTATTAGTTTTAAGTTAGTATAAGCAAAATTATCCTTCCACCTTGCGGGGTGAGAATGGAGGCGGAGACTGGAGAAGGCAGTGTGCCTGCTAAAGATGGAGGGCGCACTCGATTGTACCATGCGGCTTCGCCTGGGCCTTGGGTTGTTTACTTTCGGCAGAAAGTAAAAAGCCTAGATTTTCTCGGCATTAAACGAGATTTGACGCGTCGTTTTCCGAAGCTTGATTTTAGCCAGATCAACAGGAACAAACTACGCATCACCGCACCTACATACCAGGTGGCGAATGAAATTGCTGGCGACAGGGCGTACAATATTGAATATATGGTTTATGTCCCCTCACGGGAGGTCGAAATTGAAGGTGTGATCAACGCAGCCTGACTTGCAAGGATGTACTTGCGGGAAAAGGCCGCCTAAAGAATGCAATGGAGTCTACCGTGGATATTCTGGACTGTAAGGAATTGCATTCAGCAGCCACGGTAGATGGAAAGAAGGTATATTCCAAGTCAGGTTCGCTTCGGGTGACGTTCGCCGGTTCGATGCTCCCAAAATATGTTGATATTGAAAACATGCTATTTCCGGTGCGTCTTTTTGTGCCAAGGGTATTTAATTGTACCAATTGCAAACAACTTGGTCACACTGCCGAGTTTTAGACAACAAACCACGTTGTGGCAAATGTTCTGAAAGGCATCGGAGGAGTCCTGCCAGCAACAGGCAACAAAATGTGCTTAATGGGGTTTGCATCCTCCCCATGGTTTGCAGGAATGCCCGGTGTACAAAAAGCGCACCCAAAAAGTGAAGCGCTCGTTGGTACAGCGCTCCAAGCAGTCGTATGCGGAAATGGTTAAGTCGCAAGACACATCCGCCACAGCCACTGCATCGACTGCTATTTCAGCCACCGTTCGTGTAAGTGATTATTATGATTCCATATCCATTGATGAATTGGACTCTGACGCAGCCGATATGGATGATCCTGCGGAGGTACACGTGCCCGAAAAGAGGAAGCAACCGTCTTCCCCGGGATCGCGCCGCAAGAGAACAAAAATCATCCATAAAAGCTTGGCAAAATCTGAAGGTAATGGGGGTTTATTTAAAATCCCGAAGCAACCTGTTCCTACTGCTTCTTTTGATCCTAGTTGCAGTAAGACATTCCCGCCATTGCCAAAATCCGATGTTTCGAAGAAACATCCGGCTAGGAGAATCAACGAAAGAAAAAAAGTAATTCGCACTTCTAGTAAAAGTATTCCGTCCAAGCGAGGATTGATCTCCTTTAAGGACCTTGTGGACCGTTTTTTGAATTTATTTAATATTCCGAATTCATTGAGGCCTATCATTGACCTTTTTATACCAACAGTGGAAAGTTATCTGAAGCAATTGACTGTTTCATGGCCCCTTCTTGCAGGAATTGTATCTTTCGATGGATAATACGGCCAATACCCAAGATACAATCACTGTGCTGCAGTGGAACTGTTATAGTCTGAAAAATAAATTAGACGTGTTCAAATTTTTGATTCGCAATTCTGATTGCGATGTATTTGCACTCTGTGAAACATGGCTTTCTTCTGAAGATGAAATCAACTTCCACGATTTTAATATTATTCGCCAAGATCGGAATGATCATTATGGTGGCGTTCTTTTGGGGATCAAAAAATGCTACTCCTTCTACAGAATTCCCATTCCGACTGTTCCCGGCTTAGAAATCGTCGCATGCCAAGTAAATGTGAATAATAAAGATCTTTGCATAGCTTCAGTGTACATTCCTCCAAATGCCTCTATTAATCGTCGACATTTTTGGAGCGCAGTCTCCCTCCTATCATCTCCAGTATTGATATTGGGTGATATGAACGCACATGGTATTGGATGGGGCGAAACGTATGACGATTATAGAGCGCCTATTTTCTATGATTTGTGTGACGATTTCAATTTGAATATTTTGAACACTGGTGAAGTAACTCGAATAGGACCAAATGGTCAACAAAGCCGTATTGATCTGTCTTTATGTTCAAATTCACTATCATTAGATTGCACGTGGAAGGTAATTCAAGATCCCCATGGTAGTGACCATATGCCGATAGTCACCACAATTAAGAGTGGCTATCAACAATCTGAGCCAGTTAATGTTCCTTTCGATCTCACGAAGAACATTGACTGGCAAAAATTGCATCGGCGGTAAAATTGGTATTGAATCAACTGATACTCTTCCCCTTTGGATGAATATCGATTCCTTACTGAGTTGATTCAAAAAAGCGCACTAGAAGCTCAGAAACGACGCGTTCCAAGTACATCTGTCATAAGAAGACCAGCCACTCCTGGATGGGATGATGAATGTACTAAGTTGTATTCTGAGAAATCTGATGCCTTCAAGGCCTTCCGTAAACACGGAAGGTCAGAGCTTTTTGAAGAGTATTTGAGGCTCGAAAGAAAACTCAAAAATCTTCTCAAGGCAAAAAAACGTAGCTACTGGCGACGATTTGTCGAGGGACTATCACGAGCAGGGTAGAAATATTTCACAGTCAATGCAGTGAAAAAAATGGATCTCAGTATAATCTGCAGTCGCCTTCTTCGCCGCCGTGGTGAGTGCGACTGGGTGCAGCCGAAAAATCATTTCCAACACCGACCTTTCAATTTCGCATTCAGCCACTCACAAGTCACTCTGACATGCTGCTCAGTTCGCTCCTTACCATATGACTGTGAGTGGCCCATTTAAACGCGTGGTGAATTTTTTCAATTTGCTGGGTGAATGTGTACATTTTGCTGTGGTAGATTTCATCTTCGCGGCGCAGTGGGTGATGTGAGTTCTGTTGTTTACTTTTCTGCCTCTCCGGGAATGTGAGGTTGATTTCAAAGCAGGAAGAAAATAAAAACATGATATAAAAAAACATCACCTTCATCCAGTGCTACCGAAAATTTACAACCCTGATCACGAGAAACCTCAATGACAACACTTTGGAAAACGGCTCGCAACATGCGGAACCGCATTTCCACCAATGAGAGTGAAGAATACTCCAATCGATGGATATTCAACTTCGCAAAAAAGGTCTGCCCAGATTCCGTACCAGCAGAACCGCTATTTCGAGAATCAGTAACTGATCCCGGTTCTTTAGGTGGACCATTCTCAATGCTGGAACTTTCTATGTCTCTTCTTTCATCGAATAACTCTGCTCCGGGATGCGATAACATCAAATTCAATCTTCTGAAAAACCTCCCAGATATCGCAAAAAGACGATTACTTGACCTGTACAACTGTTTCATGGAGTACAACATTGTGCCACCTGAATGGCGACAGGTCAAAGTAATAGCTATTCAAAAGCCTGGGAAACCAGCGTCTAATCACAATTCATACCGACCGATTGCCATGCTATCATGCATGAGAAAGTTATTAGAGAAAATGATCCTTTCAAGAGTCGACCATTGGGTCGAACAAAATGCATTACTCTCAAATACTCAGTTTGGTTTTCAGAAAGGTAAAGGAACAAACGATTGTCTAGCGTTGCTCTCTTCAGATATTCAGCTGGCCTTTGCGCACAAGGAGCAATTGGCTTCAGTATTCTTGGATATTAAGGGCGCTTTTGATTCAGTTTCCATAGAAGTACTGTCAGACAATCTGCACAGTAGTGGATTACCCGTTATTTTGAACAATTTCTTGTATAATTTGTTGTCAGAAAAACAAATGAACTTCACACTCGGAACTCTGACAACTTCCAGAAATAGCTACATGGGCCTTCCCCAAGGATCATGTTTAAGTCCCTTGCTTTATAATTTCTATGTTAAAGATATTGACAATTGTTTGGAAGGACAATGCACGCTCAGACAACTTGCAGATGATGCCGTGGTCTCTCTAAGAGGTCCATGTGCAGCTGTCTTGCAAGGACCATTGCAAAGTACCCTGGATAATCTGACTGTTTGGGCCAGAAATCTAGGGATCGAGTTTTCACCGCAAAAAACTCAGTTGGTTGTGTTTACTAGGAAGCGGTACCCAGCTCAACTGAAACTAAAACTGTTGAATGATGACATCAACCAATCTTTATCTTCTAAATACCTTGGGGTCGTGTTTGATTCTAAATGTACTTGGAAACTCCATTTTGAGTATTTGATACAAAAATGCCGGAAAAGGATCCATTTTCTACGTTCTATCTCCGGAACCTGGTGGGGTGCTCACCCGGAAGACCTCATCAAACTCTATAGAACGACTATTCTCTCTGTTTTAGAGTATGGCTCTTTCTGCTTCCTCTCAGCAGCTGACTGCCACCTGATCAAATTGGAACGAATTCAGTATCGTTGTTTGCGTATTGCCCTTGGCTGCATGCATTCAACGCATAACATGAGCCTGGAGGTGCTTGCTGGAGTCACTCCTTTAAAGCACCGTTACTGGGAGCTCTCACTAAGAATACTCATCAAATGTGGAACAAGTAACACACTTGTTCTAGATAACTTCGATAATATGCTTGAACTAACTTGTCGTTCAAGATTCCTTAGAGTCTATCTCAACTACATTTCTTCAGATCTTTGTCTTCCGTGTTATAATCCACCTCGAGTTCACTTCACCAACGACAGTTCCTCAATTGAATACGATCTGTCCATGAAACATGCTATTCAAGGAATACCAGATCATCTTCGAAATATTTCTATTCCCTCCATTTTTCTGAAAAATATGAACATGTCAATTGCAACAGCAGATATTTCACTGATGGTTCTCGCATTAACGGATCCACTGGCTTCGGTGTTTTCAATGTAACTTCAACCACCTTCCGAAAACTTCAGGAACCGTGTTCGGTTTATGTTGCTGAGCTGGCAGCAATTAACTTCGCTTTGGGGATAATTTCCAATCAGACCGTAGACCATTATTTCATCTTCTCGGATAGTCTTAGTTCTATCGAGGCACTCCGGTCGATGAAACCTGTTAAGCACGCATCTTACTTTCTTACAAACATAAGAGAGCAGATGCGTGTTTTGGTCGAAAGATCATTCAAGATTACCTCCCATCTCACTGCTCAATCTACGGCAATGAGAAGGCAGACTCGCTGGCAAAGGTGGGCGCACAGGAAGGTGAGGTTTATGATAGACAATTCTCGAGCAACGAGTTTTTCCCATTAGTCCGTCAGAGTACTCTTCAAAGTTGGCAAAGAAATTGGACACACAACGAACTTGGACGGTGGCTATTTTCCATAGTTCCAAAAGTTTCTGGGCGAGCGTGGTTCAGAGGTGAGGACTTAAGTCGAGGCTTCATTCGCACGATGTCGAGGCTTATGTCCAATCACTATTCACTAAACGCACATCTGTACAGAATAAACCTTGTCGATAGCAACTTATGTAGGTGCGGAGCCGATTATGATGACATCGATCACGTAGTTTGGTCCTGCTCGGAAAATGACGCCTCCAGAGAGCAATTATTGGATACCCTTGTGGCCCGAGGTAAACAACCCTTCAGGGAAGTTCGCGGTGTTTTGGGAGATCGTGATGTTGTCTATATGCAGGCCATTTATAGTTTTCTTTGAACTTCTGACATCAAAATCTAATACCTATTTTGTTTTTTTTTTTCTTAAAAGTTTGTTTTGTTTAGTCTCTACCTTTTTGTTTCATAGAGCTCCATAGCTCTTGCCATCTGGCAGATGCTCCCAGTCGAACCATTTCTCGAGCACGACTGAAAGCTGCACAGCTGAAATTTTCTGATTCCAAATCCAGCCCCGTCCATCCTTAAACATTGTAAACTAACCTCGAGTCACCACGAGTACGCTGGCTTCTACCCCCTCTTACTAACCGTATAATAAAATGATATTGATTGTATATATCACAAAGAACAATGGCTCCGTAAAGTGTTATACACGCCTGAGCCTACCAAATAAACGAAATTGGAAAAAAAAAAAATCTAAGCAAAGTTACCATTTTAGTATTTGTATATCATGAGGCCACAACGATAACACGTTTATGTCCAAGAAAATCGAGAAGATTTCCAGGCACCTTCAGCATGGTCTTGCTTTGTAGCCGAGCATTTTACCGCACGTGACTGAGGAAGGCCCCTTAGACATAGACTCACATACCATGTTTACTATTTTTATCAAAACTCCACCTGGATTAAGGTGCTTATTATTCGGGATCCATGAACGGTAAAATGTTCGTTTTAGAGTGGTTTATTGAAGCGCAAATGCCGTCGAAATTACTTGTTGATTATTCACCTTATATTTTCAAAGGTATTCTCGTATTTTCTGACCAAAATCACCTGAGGGGCCGTCCACAAAGTACGTCACGCCTCTAGGGGGGAGGGGGGTTCAGAGCTGCGTGACGATCCATACAAAAATTTTAGAGGTTTATTACAAAAAGTGTGACGAAGGGGGGAGGGGGGGTCGAAAATCGCCGATTTTTGCGTGACGTACTTTATGGATCTTCCCTGACCAAAATCACCTAGACATATTTCATCTTCCTGTTTATTCGATCCTAAGACTACCTTAGCATTTTTTTCAAAATTTTTGAGGTTTTTGCTTGTTATAGATATTGTTTATTATTTTTAATGGAAAATGTAAATTATATTATGAAACTCCTTCATTTTAGCCAAAGGGTAGCCACATGCTTTGATCAGTGAGTGTACCATTGACAATGGGTTGTTCTTCTGGCCATTGCCGGTTACCATCTCTCGTTTGTTAGTGCCCCACTGGAGCAGTAGTGATGCGATATGGGCTACCCTTGCCTTAGTGCACATGAAGAACTATTTTCCAACGTTTATTTCAGTGGAACACTAACCGCCGAGGTGTCCAAACGTTTTTCCTGCTTGGCTCGCTTGCAACCCACGAACTGGAACTGTGATACACATCGGTGGGAAGCTAATCGTTTTTGGCTCTAGTGGTTCTAAACAAAACTGATTGTCGTTCCAGTGACTATTAACTGAACTATTAACGAATAGTAGAACAGTGAGAAGAATTTGGGGAGTTTAAAACGTGTATGCGAGAATTACTATTGAAGCATTAATAATAAATCATCAACTGAAATATACACATGTGAAAAAAATTGAGTAGTTTTCGTAATATTACGAATTTTCAAAACCATGTGTGTTGAAATTGTAGCACAAGTGAAAGCTACAGAATCAAAGCTTTGTAATGTATAGATAGTTGAACTGGAGTAGCGTGCAAATTTCCCCTCGTAAAATGTGGTCGTAATGCTGCAGTGATTTTGATTAATGCTTGCCGGTAGATAACAGGTACAACCGAGAAGCAAACATACAAGAGTGACAAAGTGGGAATTTTACAACGAGTTTAAACTATTTCCAGCCCCCCCGCATATGATAGCAATGCAGCGAAGAGTAAAGTGTTCTGAAATATCATTAGATTGAGGAAAGATATGCACCGCAACGGAAAATGCCGCGTCGATATCGTTCGTTACAGCAACAACGCCTTGTGTTGAGGCGCCAGGTCTGCTCGAAATGGGATGCCTTTAGTGTGAAAATGCTCGGAATTGTAGTTTTTCTTGCCGCGATTTATGCGGTGGATCATCACAATATTGGAGTGAGCTGTTTTCGCCTGGATGTGCAAAAAGTAAATCACATCGTGTTAGATAATGCAAAGGTAAGACATGTATTATTTTATTACTTTTTCAGGCGCATGACATAAGAGGGTTGAAAGCAAAGGGATGAAAGTGGCAAAAGCTTAGTTCCGAGGAAACGCACAGCAAAGCGTTCCTTGGAGATTGCATAATGTCACCTTAGATTGTTTCCGCACTACAACGTTGAAAAACTTTTATCTGCATAATGTTGATCCGTTTCTTGAGAATAATTTTCAACGAATTTTAAAATCTTCAACCGCGGTTAGGTAGTTTTTCATTTTCTTAATGTTTAATATAATTATATTAATATTTAATACACCCAGTTTTTTTTTACACGGTTTGGTTTTAGTCGTTTGAGACCTTCAGCGTCAACGAAACAATGAGTTAACCCCACCAAAAAATTCACAAAAAATCAAAGAAAATTCAGGGGGTATTTAAAAAGCAGTGGAAGTTCAGGTTTACCGAGAAATTAATGAATTCCAACCGTGTAAAAAAACCTGGGTGTAGTTAATATAATAATTAATAATAATAATTAATATTTTATTAATATAATTATATTATAATACTATAATTTTGCATGTAATAAATTTTTTAGATGTTTGAATTTCTGACTGTGATTGTGATATTTCTTAGATTATGCTGAGACATTGTAAAGTCAATAGCAATAAGTTTTAATTGTGTATGGGTCATTTTATAGCAGAAATGCTTTATAAAACCCATTTTATAAAATCCATTTGCTCTAAGAATAGTTAAATTGAAATGATCGATGAACATTAGTTTGGCTTGCGTCTAAAGATGATTCCTAAATGCCTAACAACACATTTTTCTACAACCTGGTTTTCTAATGCAATTGGTACATTCAAAACCGATTTTTGTGCTCAAACTTTCGTTTAACAGATTTAATTGATCGCAAATCGTATTGGATATCCTATTTATTTATTTATTCAGACTAAGGCCGAAGTGGCCTGTGCGGTATATAAGAGTCTTCTCCATTCGGCTCGGTCCATGGCTACACGTCGCCAACCACGCAGTCCACCTTGCCCGCTGCGCACCTCGCCTTCTTGTGCCCGTCGGACCGTTGTCGAGAACCATTTTCACCGGGTCCGACATTCTGGCTACGTGCCCGGCCCACCGCAGTCGTCCGATTTTCGCGGTGTGAACGATGGATGGTTCTCCACACAGCTGATGCAACTCGTGGTTCATTCGCCTCCTCCACGTACCGTCCGCCATCTGCACCCCACCATAGATGGTACGCAGCACTTTCCTTTCGAAAACTCCAAGTGCGCGTTGGTCCTCCACGAGCATCGTCCAGGTCTCGTGTCCGTAGAGGACTACCGGTCTAATGAGCGTTTTGTAGATTGTCAGTTTGGTACGGCGGCGAACTCTATTCGATCGGAGCGTCTTGCGGAGTCCAAAGTATGTACGATTTCCAGCCACTATGCGTCTCCGAATTTCTCTGCTGGTGTCATTTTCGGCAGTCACCAGTGAGCCCAAGTACACAAATTCTTCTACATGGGCGTAGCCAGAGGGGGGCAGAAGGGGGGGGGGCGTCGCCCCCCCTAAATGGTGGAATGATTGAACGGGTACTGAAATGAATTCGCTTAAACATGTGCACTTTACAATCCAATCATAAGGGTATCCAGGATCCATACTATATGAAAGTTCAAAACAACTCGAAACATTTCGGGCTCAAGAATTCTCCTAGAAATCTATCTAGAAGCTCGCCTGGGAACTTCTTAATTCCTCCGGAAAGTTATCCACAAATTCTTCTGAAAATCGTTTGAAAATCCTTCTCCTGTAATTGCAATTTCTCCTTATCTAGAAACCCCCAACTATTTTTTTTTAGGAAATTCATGAGGAAGTTTCTTGAAGATTTCTTTTCTTCCCTTCAAGTTTTATTTCTAGACATTTCTTCGGCTATTCTTCCAGGAAAATCTCCGGCATTCGTATATCATGAGGCTAACACGATGGTACTTTTATGCCCAGGAAAGTCGAGACAATTTCTAATCCGAAAATTGCCTAGACCGACACCGGGAATCGAACTCAGCCACCCTCAGCATGGTCTTGCTTTGTAGCCGCGCGTCTTACCGCACGGCTAGGGAGGGCCCCATACTACCTTGTGAGAATTCCTCTGGAAGTGCTTGTGGAAGTTCCTCCGGGAGCTCCTCCAGGAGTTTTTCCAAAAGTTCCTCTAATAATCCCTCCAGGAACTTCACAGGGGATTCTTTGAGGATATTTGGCAGGAATTTCAAGGGAAATGGGATTTCGTAAGTTCCTCTAGAAATTCAACTCCGGGTATTCCATCGGCTGTTCCTCAAATTTCTCCGGGAGTTCCACTAGTAGTTCCTCCGGAAATTCATTCAGACTTTCTTTCAGGAACTCATTTAGGCTTTCTTTGGGAATTTATCTATAAATTCCTTCAGAAGTTCCCCGAAAAATTTCTCTGAAAGCACCTCCGGGAGGTCATTTAAGAATTCTGAGTTTCTCCTGGAATTCTTACGGAAGTTCATCCAGAAGTTCTTATGAGAGTTCCTCCAGGATTTCCTTCGGAAATGTTTCCTGTAGTTCTGCAATAAATTCATCTAGAACTTCCTCCGGCAGTTCTTCCAAAAATTCCTCTGATAATTTCTCCGGGAATTCCTACAGAAATTCCTCTGGGAGTTCCTCCGGAAATTACTCCGGGAGTTCCTTCTCAAAGGAACACCCGGAGGAACTGCCGGTGAAACTCCCGGAGAAATGCTCATAAAAACTGCTGGTGGATCTTCCGGAGGAATTCACGTAGGAACTGCCGGAAGAGCTCCCGTAAGAACTCCCGGAGGAATTTCAGGAGAAAGAAAAAAACTCCCAGAAAAACTATCGGAAGAACTTCGGGAGGAATTTCCAGCTAATTTTCTGAAGAAAACCTACTGGTGGGACACCCGGTGGAATCTCTGGAACTGCCAGTGAATCTACCAGAAGACTTCTCGGAAAAAAAATCTTGGAGAATTCATATTATAGACAAAATTCGTCGAGCTGAAACCTTTGTAGAGGTATGTAGCAGGACCATCATCATCATCAGAGGACCTCCCGGAGAATTCCTTGAGGAGCTTCTGGAGGAATTTCTGTATAATTCCCGGAGGAAATTCTGGAGAAATTCCCGGCAGAATTTTCAGAGAACCCCCGTAGGAACTGCCGATAGAACTACCGGAATAATTCTCGGAGGTAATCCTGGAGGAATTCTTGGAGGATCTGCCGGTTGAACTCCTGGAAGAATTCTCGGAGGATCTCCCGGAGGAATTTTCGAAGAAACTTCTGGAGGATGTCCAGTGGAATTCTTTCAGGATTTCTTTAGGAATTAATCTAGCAATTCCTCCAAAAATTCCATTGTTGATTTTATTTTCGGTATAATTTCTGTATAAATTTTCGGAGGAATTCCTGGAGAAATTCTTTGAAATTTTCACAAGAAATTATTCGAAACTTTCACGGAAAAAAATATGGACTTTACAAAAGAAAGTTCGAAGATTTTCCGCGAGATTCTCAGGAATATTTATTGGCAATTCTGCGGAATTTCCACGGAATTTTCTTAGGAATTCCGAGGTACAGATTTTTTTATGAGAAACAGCACGAAAGAATTATCTGAAGGATTCCCTTATAAAGGAATTCGTGGAGGATTTCTTGGATTAAATAATGGTGGAATTTTTGGTCAATTCCCGTCAATCCCATCAATTTCGGGTGGAATTCCTGAAGACATTGCCGAAGAAATTGCTGGAGGCATTTCTGAAGAATCCGGGCGTGATTGCGTCACGTTTACTGGCATTACGTTTTAGTACAAAACGCTGACGCGCAACGCGCTCTTGTGATTCAGCCTTTACTGTTGGTTGTGGATTTGGTTTCAAAGTGTTTGGAGCTTAGAAGGAAAAAGTACCAAGCACTAATATTCATGTGTTTTTTATAAAACTACTATACAACTACGATTCAGAAGACCTAAACAATTTGGCCCCCCCCATGTTCTTCTACCACCTCGATTACGTCACCACCGATGCAAGCTCGCGGTGGGTGGCTCACATTGTCGTCTCTTGAACCTCTTCCTATCATGTACTTTGTCTTCGACGTGTTGATGACTAGTCCGATCCGCTTAGCTTCCCTCTTCAGTCTGATGTAGGCTTCCTCCATCTTCTCAAAGTTACGTGCCATAATATCTGTGTCGTCGGCGAAGCCAAATAGCTGGACGGACTTATTGAAAATTGTACCACTCGTGTTAATCCCTGCTCTTCGTATTACCCCTTCCAAAGCAATGTTGAATAGCAAACACGAAAGACCATCACCTTGCCGTAACCCTCTGCGGGTTTCGAAGGGACTCGAGAATGCCCCTGAAACTCGAACTACGCACATCACCCGATCCATCGTCGCCAGTTTATCAACCGTGTCAGTTTATCCGGAAAACCGTGTTCGTGCATTAGCTGCCATAGCTGGTCCCGATCGATTGTATCATATGCGGCTTTGAAGTCGATGAATAGATGATGTGTGGGCACGTTGTATTCGCGGCATTTCTGCAGTACTTGGCGAATGGCGAACACCTGGTCCGTGGTGGAGCGTTCGTCCATAAAACCCGCCTGGTACTGCCCCACGAACTCCCTTGCAGTTGGTGCTAGTCGACGGCATAAAATTTGGGAGAGTACCTTGTAGGCGGCGTTCAGCAATGTGATTGCGCGGTAGTTGCTACAACCCAGCTTATCGCCCTTTTTTCCACTCCTGCGGCAAAACTTCCTCCTCCCAAATCTTGGTAATGACCCAGTGCAGCGCTCTAGCCAGTGCCTCACCACCGTGTTTAAATAGCTCTCCTGGTAGTTGGTCAACCCCAGGGGCTTTATTGTTCTTCAGCCGGCCAATGTCCTCCCGGATTTCCTGGAGATCCGGAGCCGGTAAAATTATGTCCTGGCGCGTTCTTCCAGGTCCATCACCATACCGCCATCTTCGTCTGCCACATCGCCATTCAGGTGTTCTTCGTAGTGCTGCCGCCACCTTTGGATCACCTCACGCTCGTTCGAAAGAAGGTTCCCGTTTATGTCCTTGCACATATCAGGCTGTGGCACGTGGCCCTTACGTGAACGGATATCCCTCAACCCCATAACTGAGGATATCCTACTGCAAATGTATGCTCAAATTGATATGAAACAACTTCCGTTTTTCTTGAACGATCAAAATATCACAAGTCAGTCGAAAGGCCGCTTGGTGCGGTTTGGCTGAACCCCGACCATTTAAATTTGCGAAATTTCAACAGTCTATCATTGTAATCATTTGAGCCAATGGCCAAATGTAGCTAGAATGATTTTATGTTTTTTTCATACATACTGTCAATGAACTGAATCTGCTGTGTTCATGACACACTATCACATACTATATTACTATCACTTCATCTGGTTTTATCTTTGATCGTTGCATGAACATCCACTATACCACCGATTCTAGCAGCCCGCTTAGGGTAACTGGAAGCTGAGCATGGATGACAATAATGATAATCAATTCCGAACCAGATCAAAAAGCGTCTCACTTGATGCGTCCATAATGGTGCTAGCTCATGCTTGGTAGTTTTTATTTTGTATTCAGCAGCGCCAACTTCACATGACATAGACTACCGCGAGTTCAATGACGACCTGGATTCTAATTATATGCTAAGTTTGATGTACAATTTGTCGGATATTCGCCCGTCGTTAAATGATTGGTTGGTAAATCTATCCGCCCATGGAACCATCGATAATTGTGAATTGTTACGCGTACAAATAATGACCGGTTTTCCATCAAAACGTGGACAGTGGTCCAGGACTATACACATTTAGGAAAACGTATATTTTTAAAAGTAATTTGTTTTTTTTTCAAATATTCGAACAGATGATGTATCACACAAAGATCAAAAGTGTGTATTGAATATCAGCAAAATCCGCACAGCCGTGCTCTCAGCATTGAAAGCTGGTATTTCGCTAGAACAACGTTTGCTGAGTTTCGACATGAATCTCGACTAACAAAGGTTTACTGAGAACTCGATTATGGTCGATCTTGGTAAAAAACAATAAGGTGTGATATGTTTGGTCACATTTTGTTTGTTTTTTATATACCGGGTATTTCTTGTAATGTAAATTTCATTGAACACAAATATAGAAAACACATATGGATTGTCTGATTCCTGAAATTTTTCAATTTTCCCGACACCACCAACTTTGAAAAATCGTAACTCAAGAAAAAAGTATTGCAGAAAGAAAGATTTTTGGTTGCAACCATCGTGGGACCGAGCAACCATTTTGTGGGAAACTTTTCTCAATTCATATTCACTGATTGCTTAAACGTTTGCTTCAGGTACATAGAAATCTCGTATTGTGAATATCTTGAAAAAAGTTTTTTGCAGTTTAGTCCCATGACACCGGAATGTTATTTTTGAACACAATTTAGTCCCATGACATAGAAAAGACATTTTTCAACACTGCCCCATAAGTAAGGATAAGGAACGGTGTATAGAGCGTTGAATTTGAAATTATTTTCTACATGTTTCCAAATGTAATAAGACGTATATTAAACGAATGTAACAATTGATGCCATAAGCTCAATTGATAAATCTACTCTATAGAAATGATTTCTGGAAAATAAACAACTCAATGTTTTAGCATTTTTCATTTGTCCATGCATCATACATACATCATTATCCTTTTCTATTTGTTTATACATCAGAAAACATCATTAAATTCAGAGACCCGTAGCACCACTTTGCAAGATAATATCCCCATTGTGTAGTCTGCTTACGGGACCGCAGTTGAAAAATGTTCTTCGCGCCTCAGCTCTGGATGGCTATTCTAATATAACATGAACTGCCAAATTGGTTCTGTTGTACCATTAATGTCTTTTTTTGTCAGCAGCAGCTATGACGACGGGCGGAGGCTTTAAATTAACAATGTTTCGCTGATGCGTATGCGTACGTTGACTTTGAAAATAAAAGTTTGAAAGGAAAATCTGCTAACCTCACACCATTTTTAAAACAATATCATTAGCATAATTTGAATGTCAAAGACTCCAATTCGTCACAGTTTATGGTGTGTCGGTCCCGGGAAATTACTATGATAGTTCGGCGAGGTTAGAACGGTTGAGATCATTTGAAACATTATTTAAACACGCATAAACGCTCTGGATTTGGGTAGCATTTAATAGAACTGGTGATCTCGAAAGGATTGGATTATTAATGTTTCTGATTCACTAGTCAGTATAATGAAATTATGCATTTTTTGGGCATGATTAATAAGTCAATTTTAAAAATGATTATAAATCGCACGACCTTCGTTCTGCCAAGCCTCCGTATGAAGTGGAGGAATTAAATGGAATAGTACGGAACTCGTTTTATGACAGTGATTCCATGAAAGCTTAATAATTTTCTTACTTAATTTTAACTTTTCTCAACTCTACTCGTAATTTTTATATGAAAATGTTATAAACCGGTCAGAGATTATAACGACCAGATTTGTTTTTAAATTATGCGGATTAGAACACAAACTAATTATTTTTTATGTATAAGAAAATGAATTGAAGTTATTACGTCATGGCGATAAAATTTGTAATGTATAGGCTAGATGTACCAGTTGTCGCACTAGTGCTTTATATGCCAAATGGCCAAACAAATCACCCCAAACCAAGTTCATATCGATAAAGCGTATTCATATGATACGATAACACCTTTGATCTCCTCCAAAACAAGCAAAGCATAATTGTAAAAATTGATTTTGCTTAATTTTTGACGTCCTTTGCACCAGTTGTCCCAATTTGGCCAATCCCATAAGAAAACAATGGAATTTGCCAAATAAGGAACCAAAATTAAGAATAGTGCCATAACTGGCGAATGCGTTCCTATTATGGATTAATCAATTTTGAGAAATATCACAAATTTTATTGTAGTTTTCACAGCTGTTCTAAGGAGCAGGAAGTAAAACCTTTCGCTTGATATATAAAGTCAACCCACATGCCTTTTACTTATTAAAAAAAACTTTGTTCTTATGTATGGCGACAATTGGTACACCCACCCTATTACAAATTATTCACGGTATTTTTGTTTTCAAACATGAACATTTTCGAATATGGATTTGTTGGAATGCGATTTATGGACAACCATTGGCGTAAATAATGAAATATTGTCTTATTGAATTATAATTCATAATTCTCCGGCAATCAGATTATTCGGTAATGATTAACATGATCGACGAAGAGTTTTGAATTCGTGAAAGGAAGAAGCGGGGACAACCATACCAACCGTTTCGTATTCAGGGGATAAATGAAAGCGTGACGTTGGGAGTGACATTGCTAAGAAGATTAGTGTCACTCCTTGTTGATACAACTTCTAGGGATGGAACACAGGGATCTCTCCCATATGTCCTGGCTCTTATGCATTGGCGTAACTAATGAAATATTATGTTCATTAGATTTTGATGCACACAGAAGAGTAACTAGAACAGAGAAAAGTAACTAATTCTTGGCATATAGCACATTCCTGGTGTTGGGAATTTGGTCTTTGGATGTATGTTGACCTACCATGAGATATCCATGATTGAATACATATTGGAACTTTGAGTGACGAAGAAAGCTTTTAAACAATTTCAGATCTCGAGTCCAGAACTCAAGGATAGTTTGGATGGCCTAGGACGTCAAAGGAGTAATCAACTTGATTGTTTGTCATGGCAACCCTATTATGACACAGTTTGATTAGGGAAACTCCACACGGAATCCACATTTAAAAGTACTCGCGTTTACAGAGAATACCACTCAATACGGAAGCACCGCACAACTGTCAATTTTATTATTTCGGCTTTGCTGCGTCGGCATGTGTTAAAGCTTGAGCTTGAGCTTGATTAACTGCTCGTAGTTGCTACTCCATTATGACCAGATCAGCTGTTCTTGCACAGGGAACCAACAGATGTTTGCTTGGGACTAGCACACATCTTTAATGTACAAGTACTGGTGATCTCATTTGTTGGGTCATACTGGCGCCTGCCACGTCAGAATGCAAGTCAATGTAGGGAAGGGGGAGGAAATGATGATGCAATCACTCTCCCATTGCAAGTCGAATATACCTCTGCACTTGCCACGAGTTCATGCGGAATTTGTAGGAATTTCTGGGTTAGGTTGGAGAGGCAGAGGTCCGTCTTGGTTAACGAGCTGCCAATGTGATAGATAGGAGAAGGTAACTGATGGAATTTCTAATTGGATGTAGGAAACGAGCTCTATAGTTCATTTCCAATTCTAGCAAATTACTGTTAGAATACTCAAGTTGAAGGTATTGGAATAGTAATGGAAACGGTATGGAAGTCCATTTCCAGTTCTAGCGATTGCTAGAACATGAGAAATAAAGGGAAAGATACAAATGTAGGAGAATGGAACGGACCTGGGATTGAACCCACGACCTCCTGCGTATGAGGCAGAAGCAGTAGCCATATGACTACCAAGCCCGCTGCTTTGCTGCGTCGGCATGTGTTAAAACATAAAAATGACAGTTGTGCGTTACTTCCGTATCGAGTAGTGTGCCCTAGAAAACACGAGTACTATTATATTTGGATTCCATGAGGAATGTCCTTAAAAATCTTATTTTGTAACAGCACTGTTCGCAGCTAATGTATGTACTAAATATTTTCTGTTTCTAGGCAATTGGATCGAATTAACAAACAAATTATATTTCACTAATAATTGACAGTTATTACTTCATTACAGGCCACATCGGGCCCAAATAATTCCAAGAAATAGTGTTGGCCATGAATCGACCCATTTACTCCTATGTGCATTGGTGAATTCTATTTTGGCATTAAAGTGATTCAAGTTTCAAATTTTCCGTTTGCCTAGCCTAGACTTAAACCAAATATAGTACACAGGATTTTGTTTTTACACGATTTTTTTTCGCTCGTATTTTTGATCGTGTGACTTCAATTTGCCACCAAACTCTTCGCAACATGTTTCAAAAAATCCAGAATAAATCAAAGAAAAATCACATGATAATTAATATACGTTAAACATTTAGGATGAGTAGAAAATTGAGAAAATGCAAATCGTGTAAAAACAAAATCCAGTGAATATTAACAATATAGTCCACTTCGTTATTCTCCATACATTAGGCAACGGACAGCACAATCACACCATCTTGCGTCACAAAAGGCAACTAACCAAGGGCGTAGCCAAGGGGGGGCAGGGGGCGTCGCCTCCCCCCTAAATTGTGGAAAGATTGAACGGGTACTGAAATGAATTCCCTCAAACATGTGCACTTTACGATCCAATCAAGGGCGTAGCCAAGAGGGGGCAGGGGGGTGCCATCGCCCCCCCTAAATTGTGGAAAGATTGAACGGGTACTGAAATGAATTCCCTCAAATATATGCACTTTACGATCCAATCATATACAGAAATAGGTGGTTGAAATTCAAAAGATTCCCAAAACTTATTAGGGCATCCATGATCCATAATATATGAAAGTTCAAAACAACTCGAAACATTTCGGGCTCAAAAATTCTGAATTCCTCCGGAAAGTTATTCACAAATTCCTCTGAAAATCGTTCGAAAATCCTTCTCATGTAATTGTAATTCTAGTAATTCTAGTTCTCTGTAATTATCTAGAAACCCCCCACTAATTTTTTTTTACGAAATTCACGAGAAAATTCCTTGAAGATTTCTTTTCTTCTTTCCAAGATTTACTTCTAGATATTTCTTCGGCTATTCTCTCTTCAGGAAGAATCCGGCATTTCCTTCAGGCATGCATTCGAGAGTTCCGTCAAGAATACATACGGAATTTCTTCTCAAAATTCTACCAGAAGTTTCTTCAAAAATATATGACGGAAATCCTCCGATTTAGCTCCATAATTTCACTTGTAAATCTATAAGAAATTCCTTCGGAAATTCTCCTAGGAACTTCTCCGGGCATTCCTCTCGGAACTCTTCCTTTAATTCCTCCGGGATTACTTCCAGGAAATTTTCCGGGAATACCTCCAAACATTCAATAGCGAAATCATCTAGCATTCCAATCTGGAATTCTTTTCGCAATTACTTCAGAATATCCTTCAAGAAATCCTCTAGAAATATCTTCATGAATTTCACCTGGAATTCGTCCAAGTATTTCCCCAGAAATTCTTACAGGTATTTTTTCGGGAGTTTCTTCAGGTACTTCTCCAGGAATTCCTTCAGGAATTTTCCCGGGAGATTTTCCGCGGAAGTGTACTAGAATTCCTTTCGGACTTCACTCGGAATTTACTCGGATATCTGCCAAGAGTTCTTCCAGAAATTTCTTCGGAACAATCCGCAGGGATTTTCTTCAGCAATTCACCTGGGACTACTTTCAGGATTTCATCTGGGAATTCATTAATTCCTCCTGGTATTTTTCTGGGAATTCCTTCAGATATTTTTCGGAAATTCCTTTAGAAACTTCTCTAAGAATTATTTCAGGTCTTCCATGTGGGAATTCCTCCGGAAGTGCTTGTGGGAATTCCTCCGGGAGTTTTTCCAGGAGTTTTTCCAAGAAATTCTCCGGTAATACCTCCAGGAACTTTACAGGGAATTCCTGGACGATATTTGGCAGCAATTTCACGGGAAATGGGATTTCGGAAGTTCCTTCAGAAATATTTTTTCTCTTCCTCTAGGGTATTCCACCGGATGTTCCTCTGAAGTTCCACCAGTAGCTCCTTCGGGAATTCAATCAGGCTTTCTTCCAGGAATTCATTTAGCATTTCTTTAGGCATTTATCTACAAATTCCTCCAGAAGTTCCTCGGAGAATTTCTCTGGGAGTTCTTACGGGAATTCCTTCGGGAGGTTCTTTTAAGAATTCTTCCAGGAGTTCCTCCTAGAATTCTTACGGAAGTTCCTTTGGGAGTTCATCCTAGAATTCTTACGAGAGCTCCTCCAGGATTTCCTCCGGAAATTCTTCCTGTAGTTCTTCAATAAATTCCTCCAGAAGTTCCACCGGCAGTTCCTCCGAGAATAACTCTGATAATTTCTCCGGAAATTCCTATAGAAAATCCCCCGGGAGTTCCTCCGGAAATTACTCTGGGAGTTCCTCCGGGAGTTCCTTTTCAGAGAAACACCCGGAGAAACTGCCGGTAAAACTCCCGGAGGGATTCTCGTAGAAACTGCTGGTGGATCTCCCGGAGGAATTCCCGAAGGAACTGCCGGAGGAGCTCCCGTAAGAACTCCCGGAGGAATTTCAGGAGGAACTCCTAGAAGAATTCCTAGAGGACCTCCCGGATGAGCTCCCAGAGAAACTATCGGAAGAACTTCGGGAGGAATTTCCAGCTTAATTTCTGAAGAAAGCCTGAATGATTTCCTGAAAAAAAGCCTAAATAATTTCCTGGAATAGCTTCTGGTGGAACTCCCAGAGGAATTTCCGGAGAAACTCCCGGATGAATTGCTGGTGGAATTCCCGGAGGAACTCTCGAAGGAATTTTCTGGAAGAATTTCTGAAGAAACTCCCGGGAGAATTTTCAAAGGAACCAAACAAGAGAATTCATCTTATAGACAAATCTCGTCTAGCTGAAACCTTTGTTGGGGTTTGTAGCTGGACCATCATCATCATCAGAGGACCTCCCGGAGAATTCCCTGAGGAGCTCGCAGAAAAATTCTCAGAGGAGCTTCTAGTGGAAAATCTATATAAATTCCTGAAGAAGCCTAAATAAATTCCAATTCTGTTGAAATTCCCGGAAGAATTTTCAGAGGAACTGCAGATAGAACCACCGTAATAATTCTCGAAGGAAATCCTAGAGAAATTGCAAATGCCGGTGGAACTCCTGGAAGAATTCCAGGAGGAATTTTCGGAGAAACTCCTGGAGGATCTCCCAGTGGAAATCTTGAAGTTTCCACCGGAATTCTTTCAGGATTTCATTGCGAATTAATCTAGGAATTCTTCCGAAAATTCCATTGTCGATTTCATTTTCGGTACATTTTCTGTATAAATTTCCGGTGGAATTCCTGGAGAAATTCTTTGAAATTTTCACAAGAAATTATTGGAAACAATTCACGGAAAATTTTATGGAATTTACACAAGAAATTCGAAGATTTTTCGTGAAATTCTCAGGAATGTTTACTGGCAGTTCTGCGGAATTTCCACGGAATATTCTTATTCTTAAAAATTATGGGTAACAGCACGAAATTATTTGAATTATTGCATGGAATTCTGCAGAACATATAAAGAAGTTCGTGAAGATTTTCTTGGAGTAAATAATGGTGAAATTTTCGGATCAATTCCCGGCAAAATTTATGGTGGAATTCCTGAAGACACTGCCGAAGAAGTTGCTGGAGGCATTCCTAAAGAATCCCTGATAGAATTTCAGATAGAATGCCAGGAGCAATTGTCGAAGGAATTCCTGCAGAAAGCTTGCATATTGATTTTTCTGCCTATTTTATAATAATATTATTTCAGAGAGGATTTGTTTAGAAATTCAGATGTATGGTTCTAGTTTTCTTAAACTTATGGAAGAATGCATAAGACAAGACTTATGGAAGAATGCAGGATTTTTAGAATAATTGTTATAGCCGATTTTATATTCATTCTGAATACTAAGTTCGTTAATATTTTTCTCGCTTTATTTAAAAATATCTGATGAGCAATAAATCACGCATTTTTAAATCCATTATTGTTTCGATTTGGTTTGGATTTGGTTTCATGTGTTAATATTCATGTGTTTTTATAAAACTACGATTTAGAAGACCAAAAAAGTTGCCCCCCCTCCTTCTCGAAATCCTGACTACGCCCATGCAACTAACGCCTGAAAACGATATCCAAGGGGTGCGATGATTGCAAAAATTACACTAATTTTACATTTTTTAACTATTTGAATTACATTTTTCGAAAAAAATGTTTTGAATTCAGAAATCAAAATGAGGTCATAGGATGATCTCTAGCATATTATTTTGAAATATTATACTGCATATTGCATCACACGTTTAAACACCCCTAGGAATGTCTCTTCACTATATTACTTAACTTTTGCGACACCGCGGTGCTACTGTGTAGTCTTTCGAAATCAGTAAGTCTGGACTATATTGGTAATATAGTATATTTGCTTAAACGATGGTGTTAACTGCTCGTTAGCGGGAATTTACTCGTCTGCAGGAAAGAACTGCGCTCGAGTTTTTTGTGCAAAATCACTTTGTTTTACATCAAAAACCTTGCAGTGAAGGGTTTTTGGTGATGCGAAAAAAAACCTTGTCACAAGGGGGTGGTAGTTATTCCAAACATGACAACCGCCAGGTAAAAAGAGGTCACCGTCATCGATCAGAGACTTAACCCTCGCTCCACATTACATGCGTCTAGACGATCGGCGTCGCAAACCATACGGCCTCGAAGCCCACAGGGCTGCTACAATGGCCACTGGCGGCGCCAAAGCAATTTTTTTCGTAATTGGTTCATTCATATTTTGGCGTTAGCAGTAAGAGCTAGGACGAAGGGGGTTAAGCGATTAATCAGTTAAAAAATGTCAGGCAGTTTCAAATATTACGTAATTTTAATTGTATTTCATCCTCTAGAAATTGTTTAGTAATTTATTGAAAAACCCTCTAGGCATTCTTTGAAATGGTTCTCTAAAAGCATCCTAGTATTCCAGACAATATCCGAAGAAGTATGATAATGAATTGACTGTAATCTTGATGTTTTGGGGAGTTTACAGACTTCATTTCAGAGTCCAAACAGGGTTTTACTACTGTCCATAACAGTAGTATGACAAAACCCAGTTCTGACTCTGGAATTAACACTACAAGCAAAAAAAACTCCCAAAATTTTATTTTGATATTGCAGTCGACCCATCATCATATTTCTTCGAATATTCTCAAGAATTCTTCGGAAATTTACTCCAGGAATTCCATCCAAAATTTCTCCAAAATTATTTTCGGAACTTTTATCCAGGTGATATTTTATAAAACTTTCCAGAAATTCTTTGGAGAATCCTTCATACGTTATTATTTATTTTCTCAGGCTAAGGCCGGAGTGGTCCATGGCTGCACGTTGCCAACCACGCAGTCGGCGCAAATCGTCTTCCTGATCGATCCACCGTGCTCGTTGCGTACCTCGTCTTCTTGTTCCCGTCGGATTGCTATCGAGAACCATTTTCACCGGATTACTGTCCGACATTCTGGCTAAGTGCCTACGCAGTCGTCCGATTTTCACGGTGTGAACGATGGATGGTTCTCCTAACAGCTGATGCAACTCGTGGTTCATTCGCCTCTTCCACGTAGCGTCTGCACCCCACCATAGATGGTAGGCAGCATTTTCCTTTTGAAAACTCCAAGTGCGCTTTGGTGCTCCACGAGCATCGTCCAGGTCTTGTGTCCGTAGAGGACTACTGATCTAATCATCGTTTTGTAGGTAGATAATCAGTTTGGTACGGCAGCGAACTCTATTCGATCGGAGCGTCATGCGGAATCCAAAGTACGTACGATTTCTTGCCACGATGGGTCTCCGAATTTCTCTGCTGGTATCGTTATCGGAGGTCACCAGTAAGCTCAAGTACACGAATTTGCTTGTCTCTTCAGTCTGATGTAGGTTTCTTCCATCTTCTCAAAGTTACGTGCTGTAACATCAATGTCATCAGCAAAACCAAACAACAGGCACGAAAGACCATCACCATGCCGTAATTAGGGTGGTCGGTATTAACTATTTCCGGTATTCGGTATTAGGTGGAGTCAATACTGGTAACCGGTAGAATGATTATGTATGATTAAAAAAAACAGAACAACCATCCATAGAGGCATCTTCTTCATACCGATCGCCAGGTGAGGTTGTTGTCTCAGCTTCAACGTTCGCATCAGGAATGATCAGACGCTTCAAGATCTCGAAAAATGAGCGCCAGATAGTCGCCTAAGAGAAACATACCTCCAGGAAAAAAGCTAATTTGATATTTTTGAAATTCAGCCGCCACTTAAGCTAATATCTTAAGATATATGTTAATAGCAAAACTCGCTCGATATTTTTACTCTTATTTCAAACAAGTTCATATCATGTTTTGTTATCAATATCACGTTTTACTGTTAATGAACTATTATCGTCTATCTGGTTTTTTTGCAATACCTGACGTACGGCGAAGTTGGTCAACCCCAGGGGCTTTGTTGTTTTTCAGCCAATCGATCTCCTCCTGGATTTCCTGGAGATCCGGAGCTGGAAGACGTATATCCTGCGCGCGTGCTCCCAGGTTTATGACCATACCACCTCCGTTGTCTGTCACATCGCCATTAAGGTAGTTTATTCTTCGTAGTGCTGCCGCAACCTTTTGATCACCTCACGCTCGTTCGTAAGAAGGTTCCCCGTTTATGTCCTTACGTGGCTCTTAAGTGAACGGTTTAACTTTCTTTATTTCTTAAAAGCAGGGAAAAGCCCGTTTGAGCAGAGCACTTTGCGCTATTTTTCAAATGGGTGCAAAACCTCTTCTTCTTTTCATATCAACAGAAAATACCATGTTTCCAAATGATACAATTTAAGCTTAATATGTACTATTATTCTTTACTATTATATAACTATTTCTGTTTAAAAATTACAAACTTATCTAACCAGTATATGTTGTCGTGTGGCGAGGTGGGGATAATATTAGAAGAAAACTTCTTCGAAGTGCAGAACGAGAAAGAGGAAAATCAAAACCAGTAAAACATTGATCAAATATACGACACATGCTTGTAAAGGGTTCATTATGTGCGTAATTTGTTCGGGCACCCCTAAAAATAAAGGAGTTTGAACGAAGCTCTCGAGTAGGAATATGAATGTTTAAATTTGATTGGAAGGCTGGACAGTCTATTTTAGATTGCAACAGGTCTGAAATAAAAAATGCTCTTAAAACCTGACGACGTGTACTTGAAAGCTCTAAACCCATTAGTCCGTATCGTTCTTCGTAACTGGGAAAGTAACTGGGAAAATAATTTGGGTCGTTCCAAGGCGAAGCGCACGAATTTGCGCTGTATGGTTTCAGTACGCGATGCTATTTTGGTAATAAGCCAGAGATACTGCTCCCGTTTTCAAAATATTGAATGGTTCCAGCACAACACGCCTTTGGTAGCCATTCCTGTCATGACTCCTGTGGTCTCTCCAGCTCCATCTGTAGTCGCTCGGTCAGCAAAAAACGCCAGTTTCCCTCCCAGCACAATACGCCTTTGGCAGCCTATCCCATCATGGCTCCTGTGGACTCTCCAGCTACATCTGTAGTCGCCTGGTTAGCAAGAAACGCCAGTTCCTCTCCCAGGTAAAAGATATTGGTATACGTCTGGCCAAAGCCAGAGATACTGCTCCCGTTTTCAAAATATTGAATGGTTCCAGCACAACACGTTTTGGCAGCCTATCCTATCATAGCTCCTGTGGTCTCTCCAGCTACATCTGTAGTCGCTCGGTCAGCAAGAAACGCCAGTTTTCCTCCCAGCACAACATCCTTTTGAGTTTTGGCAGCCTCTTCCGTCATGGCTCCTGTGATCTATTCAGCTCCATCTGTAATAGCTCAGTTTCATTACCGTGGGGGACCGAAATCCGTACAGCACCGAAATCCGTCCACTTCGTGAGATATCAATAAAATAAAGGGGGTTTGAAGTAATTAATGTATCAATTATCTTATCTTGATCTTATGCTTGACAGAAAGCTTTCTGACCATTGAAATGAAAAGTAGGCTCTGAAATTAAAATAACATAATTAAAAAACAAATCGGCACCCCGCAAACGCGAAGTTTCAGGTGCCGTTTTGTGCGCGTGTTGGACACAATTGCACCGAAAGTGAGTGTGTTTAAATTGCAAATTGCAATTCATAGAGCAAGATCAACAGCATAAATAACCAAGGAATCGCTTCTCAAGGTACGTATTGCGCTATTCACAGTGTTAGTTTGATCAATTGGTTTGCTTTAGTTTAAATATTTTGTTAGAAAATAGCTGAATCATAATCCGGATTCTATGATTCGAAGTCCGTCCACGGAAAAATCGAGTTCCGCGCCCGTTTGTGTCGTGCCTCGTTCGCCCTCGTGCGGTGTTGCAGCAATTTCGCCCATGCTGCATTCTTCTCTTCCACTACTCACATTCGCCGTCATACCAGTTGTTTCTTTGATCCGAAGGCACCGTGCCTAGTGCAGCGGTTCCGGTGCTTCCAATGGTGAATCCAATATCTCCACCGTTGGAAGTGCCACTTCCAGCTGGTGCGCGTAGTTTGCCGTATTGTAGCCATCCAATGTTAGCCGTGGCGAACGACTTCGATGCGTGTTGTACACTGTCGAGAATTTCAAGCACAGGTATACTGCAACGAGGTAGTGGTCGGATTAAATATTCGTACTGCGGTTAGTGCGGACGTTCGTGATCTGGTTTTCCGTTTCTTTATTACGTGATTTTCATGTGGCCTTGTGGATATTCTTGCGAGGGAAGAAAGTGCTCCGGATTAGCATTCCGCAGGAGGCTGCAAAGTTGATGCATCGCTGCCACCCAATCACACGTTGGCGTATCTTGCTCAGCACTACTGGTTCCGGAAACCGATTCCAAGCTCGTTGGTAGTGTCACAGCTTTGGTAGTTAGAAGGTACCCGACCAGTTGATGGTAACAGATTTATATCAGAGCTTGTTATTCTGTTACAGCATTTTTTTATAACAGCGGTTGTTATAAAACATGCACCATTAGTAGTTAAAATAACAAAAATTGTAAAAAAAAATCTCTTCTAGTTTTAACAAAAATATTACTAATAAATGTGTTATTAATTGAACAAAAATATAACTCGTGGTGTTACATAAATAGAGGTGAAAATCGCCTATACTATAACAAATTATGTTCTTGAAAAGATTATGATTATCCATAATGTAGGCAATTAAGTTTGTCCAGCTGGTTCAACTTTGAATTAAGGTTCAAGTTATACTGAAGATTATACCTTCGTTTTTTTCCAATTCCTATCTACCTACCAAAAATGGCGAAAATAAACATAACACATTATGTTATAATCATGTTATGACAATCTTGAAATTTTCGTCAAAAAAAATACACACGGCCTTGGAATATTCTTTAGAAATTTCCTCTAAGTCCTTCAGGCATTCCTTCGAAAATTCCTCCAGAAAATCCTTCGCAAATAAATCCAGCATTTCCTTTGAAAATTCCTCCAGGAATTACTTTTACATTTTCTCATTTCTTCGGAACTTTTTTCATCAATTCCTTTAGAAATTTCTTTGGAGAAACCTCAGGACATTCCTAAAGGAATTCTTTCGGATAATCCATCAAAAAAAAATCTGAAAATTCTTTTAAAAATTCTTCCGGACATTTCTTCAGGAATTGCTAATTTCTCATTTCTTTAGGAAAACCTTAGAAAATTCTCAAAGATATTCTTTCAAAAGTTTTCTTTCCATAAATTTCTTCAAAAATTTCCTACGTGAATCCCTACGTAAATTGTTTCCGAAATCGTTTGAAAAAAAAATCTATGAAAGTTCATTTAGGATTTTTTGCACAAAATTATATTAAGGAATTCCTCAGTAGTTATTTCAGGAAGTTATAGGAAAAAATCTTTCAGTATTTCTTCATGGATTTTTTTTTTCGAAATTTGCCTCAGCATGGTGCGTGACGAATTTTTGCAGTAATTGAAAGATTTAATAAATCTAATTTTGCAATCATGGAGGACATTTCATTTTCAAATTTACTGCAAAATTTCGCCACGCAACCTGTACCTTTGCAATTCACCTCAGAATTTATATTTTCTGAGCTACCTTCAGGAATTGCTTTGCAGAAATTCGTTCTTTTAAGAAATTCATTGGGTGTCCAGTAGCTTTGCGTGTAAAGGCGTAGGATTGCCAATCCGGAGATGCCGAGTTCGATTCTCGGTCAGGTCTAGGATGTTTCGGGATGGAAACATTCTCGACTCCCTGGGCATAGTGTATTCATTGTACTTGCTACACAAGATACATACTCATGCAATGGCGGGCATAGAAAAGCTTTCAATTAATAACTGAGGAAAGGCTAATGGTAAAGTTGAAAAGCAGGCCAAGTTCCAGTTGGAACGTAGAGCCATTGAAGAAGAAGAAGACGAACTTCATACAGATGTTTTTCCTTTGGAAATTTCATTTCAAAATTTGTTTGGAATTTTTTTCGAAAATTTCAGGATTAGGAAATCCTTTGGAATTTCCATCAGAAATCTCTCAGAAAATTCCTTTAGGATTTCCATCGGATTTTCTGAAAGATTTTCTTAAATATTAATAGAGAGTCTTTCACCCCTAAGCTGGCAAGTCACTTACGGTAGGAATTTTTAAAGGAATGTCAAATAAAATTCAGGAAATCCTGCAAACCTTAAGAAACTTCTGCAGCAGTTCGATAATTGTTATAAGTATCAGTGGTCAGTGGTTAAGGGACGGCGATAGTCGCGTGTGTTTGGAGGTCTCGTCACACCCGCTTACAAAAATTTTAGCTGGAGGAGTTATTATTAATTGATTAATTTTTGAGTCCAAAAACGATAATGAGGCTTCATTTAGATTAGGAACCATCCTGAAAACATATTTCATCCAAATATTTGATCTCAGTCAACAGCTGTCACAACGTTGCCTTAAATGCAGTCTGGTGCAGATTTTGCTTTGAAGTTATAACTTATCTATGTGCTTGCCAATCGGTCATTGCTGACCCATTCACTTTGCTCCTATTTCTCATAAATCACGATATAAAGCTTAATTAATATGTTTGTCTGCTGAGTCGGCTTTAATGAAATTAGTGTCGTCTTATTGCACCTATAGAAGTAAATATTGCCCTAAATCACCAAAGCCAGTCTAATTTATGCAGATCATTGTCTCTCTCGCAGTAATAAAACTTAACTAAAGATCCGTCGTCAGTTGCTCCCATGATGCTGAGTAAAGGTAATGATTTTCACAAGATAAGGCCAGGTTTTTTGTGCCGTGTATAAAAGTGCCAAAGTTGAATTTTCTTCATTACATCTTCAATGTTACATAACTCTCGACGCGAAACCAATTCTCCAAACGGAGGTGACGGAATGCAGCAAAACTACACCACAATGTCTGTCATGCTTGCAAGCTTTTCGTAGTGGAACCATTATGTGCCTATGCGCGATATCTCAGAACTACTTAACCATTTTGCGTTGGTTTTTGGTTTAATGATCAAAAAGCGCGGGCGGGAAAAGCAATGCTTTGTGAACGTGTATTTATTTCAAAATAGCTATTTGCATCTTTTCGGTGCATCAAAGATTGTTCAATTGAAGATCTGATACGGTCAATGTTATTGTGGTTGTGTAAATAGCAATAAATTCAATGATCTCTTGCATATTAGCGTCCGACTTGCATTCATTTGTTTGCTGAAATGCGAATTGTTACGATTGCTAAATTATAAACTACTTTGCTGCAGCATTACCAGATTGATGGCAACAATTCTTGGCAAGGTCTCGCAGATTCAGAGGTCAGTCATAAAAATATGTTTTGGGTCCACTCAAAAGTTTTAGCAAGAATCTAAGTCCGGTCGATCTTTAGAGTTAGAATTTCTTCATAATCGTGCTGTCAACCAATCTATACATTTATAAATTGGTTTTCATCTAAAGGATACCATAACTACTATTAGGTATTATTGCCATTACCATACGCAATGAGCCTAGTAACAAATATGTTAAAATTGTACTTATCGATTGAAGTGCCCTATTAGAGATAAATAGTCTTGGGAAACATCTGTTGGTACTCTGTTCTATATAAAATAAGATAGAATATAAAATAAACTAATATAAGATAAAATAAAATAAACCAAATTACCTAAATAAAAAATTACATATACATATCACCTTCAACGTTGGGTTGGTTCCCATGCAATTAATTTAAATAAAATATGTGCCACTTGTATCTAATGAACATTCTAACGGAGAGACCGTTGACCCCTGCAGCTCATGTGACGTGAGTGAAAATAGTAAATTAGATTAAAAGTGAAAACTTATATTGCTGCTTCCATGTACAGAGCAGCATGAGAACGTTGTCGCCGTAATTTATGTGCTGTTCTCATCCAACATTTACTGGTCATTAATCCGTAGGTCGTAGATAATGCTGTGCAAATTAATTCTCAGTGCGCTAAGTGAGTCTTCATGTAAATTTTCATTACCACAATAAGATGCATAACAAAGCATCAGTGATGGTACCTGTGGGTAAAGCTACAACGAATGAACTAAAGGCTGGATCTGGTTGGGGTCTAGTATTTTGTTTTGATGATGATCAGCTAACGAGATTTATGTATATCAGAAAGGTCTCACTTCTGACAGTGTTAAATTTTTTGGGAACTACGGAAAGAGAAATCGTTTTAGTATGTTTTTGTTTTCGTTGGTAATCCCGTTAGCTTGAATGTTGATTTTGCTTCCGTATACGGATATTTGCATTCAAAAAGTTGATGGTGGCAGAATGGATTTTAAGAATCGCCGATGCTCTTTGATGGATAACCTGGAGGTAGAATCATAAGGCAGGGATAGCGCCGATATTTTCATACGATTAAGCCACTTTGGCACAAGTCTCTAAAACGACAACCTTATCGTATTATGGTAATATTCAGTTTCGACAAACCGCATCGAAATAGGCCTCGCAGGGCTTTAGGTTTGTTTTTCAAGCTTGCCATTTTTCTTTAGTTTTAATGTTTGGGAGGGTAACAACAAAATATGATATCTCGGGTACTTATTCAAAAAGACGTATGTGATTTTGTAAACAAAGATTCAAACATCGATTCGTCCAATCTGATGGCATTTCTACGCAAACCAACACCACCAACAGGTAGCCGAAGGCTTCCTCTACCAATCTGTGGTGACTGCCCAAATGGTTCTTTACCCTACCATTTAAATATCATGATATGCCATGGATAAGAACAAACTAGTGGCACATGATATTGATCACTTCTTACAAATTTCATAACTTGATCTCTTTATGATATTTTAGTGCAAAATATTGATAAGATCTTTTATCTCTTATATCAATCATGTCCATATCTAATTTTGCTATCTAATCAACATTTGATATTATTGAGCTATTTTCGTCTATTTTTTTGTGGGAGGGTTTCCTAGCTCCTTATTGTAAATAACGCCATAAAATTTCCCATATAAACTTTCAATGAGTAAGTGTATTTATTATCCTTATGTTATCATAAGGATCAGAAAATAAAATTAATCAAAGAAACCATGAAAATGCCTAATTGACCTTTCCCGTCAAAAATTGTATTTCATTTTATTGTCAATTCTTTGGCTTATTTAAATGTAAACTTGCTCATATTTTTGAAACCTTTAACTATTGAAAACCTGAAGAATCAACCTCCCGGTGAATAGCTCAGTGACACGCGACTATGAACTGTATCGCAAGTCCCGTATTATACTGTACCCAGTAGTACTGGAGATTTGAAAGGGGCTACGCGGAACAACGGGTGTAGTAACTGTGAAATTATTTTATTATTATTTTCGTGTAATGGACTAATATACCTACTTAGCAGATTAATTGAATCTAGTTTATTGTGCTATTTGGCTATCAGAATCAATGTGGAGAAGATTTTCTGGCGTTCCTGTAGTTCGCAGCATATGAGTCGGTGTTTCGCAGCGGCATTGTAGGAAGATGGCGATGGGTATCTTTATCGGCTCAGGACAATGGCGGGTTGCCTTGATCATTCAAGATGGCGGCTTATTGCCCATCCCACTGGGATGCTATCAATGTGCCTTTCATTGATGTAACTGATGGACCACGGAGGAGAATCATATCAAAATTAAAATATCAATGATGGTTATACTATATCGTTAACTCAATTGATCATACAACCGTTGTCGAAACAGTGATTAAGTTGGGTATATTTAGATAAATAAGCCTGAAACCACTGTTAAGCTCCATCGTAGGCACCTCTATAGATATTCATTTTTCTCTGCTAGGTCGGCTGCCTATATGTAGTAATAATATACTTGATCATAGTAGACCTAGACATGAACTAGACGTTGACAGTGTCTTGAAGATCATTCTGAAATACAATATCAAACTAATAAGTTGTGTTTTAATAAAATTCAGAAGTGGGATACAACAGATCGTCCAAGATGTTTTTGAGAAGCCAGAAACCCTCGGAAATCGAAGATTCGGAAAATCTCGGAAGAAGTATTCCTTTGCTGCATCAAGAAAATCAATCCGAAGGGGCAAGAAATTCTGGCCAAAATACGTGTCAAGAAGGAAGTTCGCGCGCTGTAGTCGGTCGCCTGGAATACCATCTGTATGTAGATCAAAAGAAGAGCAACGTAATGTTGGAACAGCGACAATTTCAAATCAGATGTTCAAGTTGGAAATTTCTTCACTGTTGCCGGACTACTCTGGATCCTATGCGGAGAATGTCGAACATTTTGTTAGCGTCGTTGAGCATATGAAGCAAATTTTCAAGATTAACGACGATATCATGAAGCTGCTAGTTTTGAAACACTTAAAAGGAAATGCTCAAGTTTGGCTCTCATAGTCACCGGAGCTGTTGTTTATGGATCTTCACAACTTTTTCTGTGCCATGAAAACAACTATTTCCTCAAAAATAAGTCTATTCGAAGCGCGTAAACGATTGGAGTTGAGGAAGTGGAACACTATGGAAACATTCGGTCAATATTGTAACGAGCAAAGAATGCTAGCAATGCCATTGCGTCTACAAGAAAATGAGTTTGTCGAATATCTTATTGATCAGCACCTGAAAATTCAAGCCAGAATGCAGAATTTCTCAACGGTAGCAGATATTGCAAGAGCTTTTTCGATGATCAAGATTCGAGGACCTTCAATTTCAACTACAATCGTGTGTTACAACTGTTAGCAGCCAGGACATGTTGCCGCAAGATGTTACCATGTTTGGAAGGAGAGAACAATCTACTCACAAGCCTATTCCAAAGATGCGATCAAATGCAATAGGAATTGTGGATGCTGAATTAGACAAACAGACGGACAACAACAACGGATTGGATTAATTTTCTGGTCGTTTCTGATTTGACGATGTCTTTATACGATGCTATTATTAGAAGAGATATCATCATGAAACCTGATGTTCAAACAATTATCGAGAAAAACCACATCCAAATTTCTCGAGACCCTCTGATTGAAAATGTTATGGCTGGATATCTTTCAGATGCAAACCCTGTAGAATTCTTCAAAGAATCCAAAATAAAGAATAATATTAGAAATGTAAGTAGTGATCAATCTGCAATGTTTTACGATATTTTGAAAAGACATTATTTATATTCTGACAAACCTTCAGAGCCTGTCACAAATTATAGTATGAAAATTTCTTTAAAATCCAGTAATCAATTTCATTTCAAACCAAGACGTTTATCATACGTTGAGAAGAATGAAGTCGACGAAAAAGTTAAACAGCTTTTGAGTAGCAAATCAAAGAAAGTGGTTATCCTTATGCAAGCCATATTGTATTGGTTCAGAAGAAAGATGGTGATGTTAGAATGTGTGTTGATTATCGCAAGCTAAATAAAAATACAAATAGAGATAACTACCCTTTACCATTAATTGAAGATATTCTTGATAAATTGAGGAACAAAAAATATTACTCAGTTTTGGATTCAAAAGCCGGATTTCACCAAATCAAAATCGCTCCTGAATGTACTAAATATACATAATTTGTAACACCATCTGGACAGTATGAATATTTACGCGTTTCGTTCGGGCTTTGTAATGCGCCCGCAGTTTTTCAACGGATCATTAATACAATCTTTAAAAAATTAATAGAAGAAGGAAAAACTTGTGTTTATATTGATGATATTATTATATTTTCAGACACATTTGAAGAACATTTAGAAACTCTTAAAACAGTTTTCGAAATATTAAATAATAATCTTTTGAAATTGAATCTTGAAAAATGCAAATTTTTGTTTAATGAGATTGACTATTTGAGTTTCACAATCAATGAAAACGGTAAACAACCGAATCAATCGCATACCACTATACAATGTTTAAAAAAAAGACTCTGTTTTTCATTTCAATGCAGCTCAGTTGGAAGCATTTCAGATGTTGAAAGAGAAATTAATTAGGGCACCAATATTATCCATTTTTAATCCAATGGCTGAAACACTACTCCATTGCGATGCTAGAAGTCATGGATTTGGAGCTATTCTATTACAGAAACAAAATGATAACAATTTTCACCCTACAAGCTATTTTAGTAAAAGTACTGATAAATTTGAGTCCAAACTGCACAGTTTTGAATTAGAGACACTGGCAGTAGTACATGCTATTAAGAGATTTAACGTTTATTTGTCTGGTACAAAATTAAAAAATTACACGGATTGTAGTGCATTGGCTCAAACGTTAATTAAAAAAGAAATTCATTCAAAAATTAGTAGATGGGCCTTGGTTTTGGAACACTATAATTACACTTTAGGATACAGAGATGAAGCCAAAATGCGGCATGTTGATGCTTTGAGTAGACAAAATACGAACAAAGAAAAATTGTGTATGGATGACTTACAAATTAGTGAAATTAGTCTTTCAGAAACTGAAGCTATTGAAAGAAATGTGATTTTGGCTCAAGAGCAAGATGATAAGATAAAAAATATAAAACAACATTTAGAAAATAGTAGTTTTCCAAATTTCGAGTTGAGAAATGGCATACTTTTTAGAAAAGTTGATGATAAAATTTTGCTAGTAATTTCAAAGTTGATGGTTGATAAGATTATTCGATTTTTTTTCCAAGTTCGTTTATTTGGTAGGCTCAGGCGTGTATAACACTTTACGGAGCCACGTTTCTTTGTGATATGTACAATCGACATATTCTTATTATTAAATTAGTAAGAGAGGGAAATAAGCCAACGTACCGAGGTTAGGTTTACAATGTTTAAGGATGAACGGGGATTAGGATTCGGGAATCAGGGAATCATCATAGTCAAGGAATTTCAGCAGCTCATCCGGTCATTTGGGGGCGATGTGGTGTGTCGTCGTGCTCGAAGAATGGGAGCATCTTCCGGATGGCCAGACGGTGCTCTACGGGACAGAAAGACAGAGACAAACAAAAAAAACTTTGAAGAAAGAGAAAAAAAAACAAAAGTATTAGACTTTTATGTCAGAGGAACAAAGAAAACTATAAATGGCTTGCATATAGACCACATCACGGTTCTCCAAAACACCTCTTATCTCCTGGAAGGGTTGTTTACCTCGGGCCACTAGGGTATCCAATAATTGCTCTCTGGAGACGTCGTTTTCCGAGCAGAACCAAACTACGTGATCGATGTCATCATAACCGGCTCCGCACCTACATAAGTTGCTATCGACAAGGTTTATTCTGTACAGATGTGCGTTTAGTGAATAGTGATTAGACATAAGTCTCGACATCACGCGAATGAAGCCTCGACTTAAGTCCTCACCTCTGAACCACGCTCGCCCAGAAACTTTTGGAATTATGGAACTTATTATTCGAATTTGTCATGATAATATGGGTCATATTGGAATTGAAAAGACATTGAATGAAATAAATAAACACTGTTGGTTTTCCAACATGAAAAAAAAAATAGTGAAAAAATATATATCAAATTGTATTAGTTGCATATTTTTCAGCCCTAATGAAGGAAAGAAAGAAGGGTTTCTCAAATGAATTGATAAAGGTAATGAGCCCTTTAACCCTTTATAAGGCAGACGAATCTAAACAATAAATTAACAAAACAACAATAGGACACAATGTTGACATGGTATTAAACTCAAATGTATGTTTGTTATACATTAAACAGTTCAGAAACATTGAAAAATTGGTGGTAGAACCAGTCAAATCAAGGTACGTTACATTTTTTGGTGAAGAGTCCTAGTCAGAAAACGCATTATAAGTGAAAAAAAAAATTTCGCGTTTTTTCTCCCAAGGGAAAAAAACACAATTTCGTCAAAAATCCAAAAAACAAATATACAGAAAGGCAAAGCTTTTTCCACGCTAATCACGTAGTAATCTAACACAGGAGATTCAAAATAATTGATACCAACGGGAAAAATATATCTTTGTCGTTTTTTTAACGAATTATAACTGAAAATCCTTCTTCCACTCGAAACTTACGATCTGTTCGTAAAAAAACTGTTCTCAAATTGACATTTCAATTTTTTATGGCTCAAATTCATCTGGGGTGTTACTAGGAAGCAAATAAAGTCACTACATGTGAAATAATAAGTAGAGCTCTTGTTAATAAATAGAAAAACATATTATTTGTTGGTGGCAATATAGTTGCCACTGCCTTATAAAGGGTTAAAACAATTCATTTGGATCACTTTGGAACTATTCAATTATCTTCTTGTGGTGGTTACAAATATAATCTTGTCATAGTCGATGGATTTACAAATTTTGTTAAGTTTTATTCAACACGGATAACTCTCGCTTAACATTTCAAAAGGACCTAAGTATTTTTTTTCATGAATCAATTTGAATAGCGCAATCAACAGAACAACATGAAAGCTTTTGATTGCAGTACTCAAAGTAATTCATGAAAAAATGATATCTAGGTCCTTTTAAAAAGTTAAGCAAGAACTAATTCAAAAGAAGTTAAAAGACATTTGTCAAATTATATAAGGTACACTGGGGGAAGTGGAAAAGGGGGTAAGTGTAAAAATCGACTCGAAAAATTGGAATTGTACATACTTTACAGTTTTTACCACATCATAACACTATGTAAGAATATACTTTGATGTCCACACTAATACTGTGTTGAAATTTGTATAATACATACACTAACACGGTTAACACATGAACTGTACTTTTAGGTTACGCGAAAAGTTGATTTTTGCATTCATAAAATTAATTTTTATTTGCACCAATTGTCCCTTTTTCAAGTGAATTTATATCACAGGTGACCATTATAATATAATTAAACTAATCCCATTCAATTGGTAGTGGTTTGTACCAAGAAAGAAAATAATTCAAAGATTTTACACTTACCCCAGGAATCAAACACTGCAGGGGAAGTGGATAATGTTCTAATTACGCAATTTTTGTCTTCCCTCCAGGGTTTATTTTGATAGCTATGAATCTTAATATGTTCCTTCTTTGTTATCATTGTGATTCCAGTGGTGATTGGACTAATATAAAGTATAAAATGCCTGATTAATCCACCTATCGGTATTGATGCCTTTCACATGATTTACATATGAAAAAAATGTATAAGAAAGTTAAAAATAGCACTGATAGGTAAATATATTCTATAATTCGCATTCATTTTTATTCATAACAAGTTTCGCCGTTGAATGCAATTTTTTGCGAACAAACTGGTTAAGGACAAGTGCTCAAGAATAGCTGATAATGTTGTACGTGCTTTGCGCACACACATACATACAAATACGCACATAAAGACATCATCTCAATTCGTTAAACCAAGTTGATTAGTTTATAACCCTGAAAGTCCCACTTTTCCCTTAAAAAGTTCATTTTTGGGGCGAGCATATAGATTTTACGTACACTTAGTGTTCGAGAAGGCAAAACCAGCCCTCCTCTAGCTTTTACGAGAATTCCTTGAGGATCTATTCCGTTAAGGTAATGAAAATATTCCACAAAAGATACTCAGAGCAATTATCGTATTGATTTTAGTTATATGTAACTACTCATCACTATTGAAGGTCAAGGTAACATGAGTTTTCCACTTACCCCATCCCACTAGGGTAAGTGGAAAAACAACTCCTAATTTTAAAATCTATTTCCATAAATTTCAAGCGACCAAAATGGTATGATGATGTTGATGCAAAATTGACTGTTTTTGATAGCCCATTTTGATTGAACGCATTTAGATCATTTAAACTGGTTTTACACTAATTCAAACAGGCACTATCGATTTTTCCTTTTCCACTTCCCCCAGTGTACCTTAAATTATTACAACAAGCCGAACAGAATTATAACCGATAGAGGCTCTTGTTTTACTTCCGTCAAATTTGATACGTTTACACGAAGTAATGGTATCGAACATATAAAAACTGCTGACGAACAAATGGCGAATGGACAAGCGGAACGTGTAAATAGAACTTTATCACCAATGCTTGCAAAAATGACAAATGATACTGGTTTGAAATGGAATAATTTGCTAAGTAAGATTGAATTTGTTTATAATAATACCTATAACAGATCAATTAAAACCTATCCTAGTTTGTTGTTATTTGGATTTCTACATCAAAATTTAGATGTAATTGATCATAACTTGCAAACGTTTGTACATGGTTTTCAGAACAACAATGATCGCATTAATGTAGATGATGTGCGAAACAAAGCCAAAGAAATTATTCATAATAACCAAATGTACAATAAATTGTTAACAGATAAAAAACGAAGAAGAGCTACTGAGTACAAAGTCGGAGATTTTGTTGTGCTAAAATATAAAGGTCCACATGTTATCAATAAAATATTGCCGAATGATCGCTACGTAGTGTCTGATAAAGAAGGGTTCCAGATTTCCAGTCTTCCATATAACTCAGTGTGTTCTCCAAGGAATATGAAATTATGGTTATCTCTTGATTATTTAGCACATGAAAATTTAAATGATTCGCTTTACAACGAAGGCATTAACTGATCAGGATGGCCGAAATGTAGTAATAATATACTTGATCATAGTAGACCTATACATGAACTAGATGTTGACAGTGACTTGAAGATCATTCTGAAATACACGATCAAACTAATAAGTTGTGTTTCATTAAACTATACAATAATTTGCTTCTGGAAACAACTTTTGATTTTAAAAAACTGTTTTTGTGTTTGTTCTTTTAATTTTTAGTTTTAGATTATTTTTAGCAATGCACCGTTAAAACTTAATATATTTTATATAAGTTACTTTTGAAAAGTTAATCTAGATTTATAAATAAAAATAACAGTTTCGAGACACAGAAATTGAAATGGAATCTTAGAGATATGTACACTGTACAGTGGCACACACTTATATAAAAAAATAGAAAAGCATTTTTTTGCAAGTCCTGACCATAATACCTGATTTACAGTTCGTGTTTGATTAATAAAACGGCCTACTTTTCCATACTAATGAAATGGGTGCTTTAATGATCATTTTGCAAATCAAATGAGTTGCATAAAATCCATTATAACACTTATTCGGGTGCTATAATGAAAAACCAGCATCATAATGTGCCTACATTTTGCTCAATTAGCTTGAGTAAGTGTCCAAATAGCGTATTCTCTGCGTCACGTAATAAATTAATTAATTTTATGCACATGAACATGACATCAAAAATCTCACAAGGTAGGTTCATCTATCGTTTCATGGTATATCGAGCTATGTAATGTGACACGATAACATGAAATCTGATTGTTCCTTTTGGTACAAATGCACTTATTATAGTTAATCCCAATTATCGTCGTTGAAAAAATAGCGTGAGCAACTTGTTGCAAAACTCGATTTTTTCAGCACTCGTAGTATTTTTCTCACTCGGCAAGTCTCGTTGGATAAACGTACAACTCGTGCTGAAGAAATAATCTTTTTGCAACTAATTGCACAAACTACAATTACAGTTCGAATTTGGGGGATAAATCGGTCTTCTTTTCCATACCAATGGATTGGGTGCTGTAATGACCATTATGCAACTCAAACGAATTGCATAAAATCCATTATAACACTCATTTGGGTGCCATAATGGAAAATCAACATTAGAACAGTATCAGGAAAAAAAAGCGTTCTTGAATCCGTGAACCAGTAAAAATACACCGTGATTTAATGTCACGTTTTCCAGAACGTTCCAGAAAACGAGACTGTTGTTCTCGAATCCGTGACTAAATATACACCGTGAACTTGTTAGTTCACGAAATCCTGAACGCTTTTTTTGCGTGAAGTTACATGTTCACATTTTGCTCAATTAGCTCAGGTGAGCGTTCAAATAGTGTATTCTCTATGTGTCGTACACACTTAGCTCATTTCACCGTATTCGGTAAATTTTACCGAAATCTCAACAGCAGAACCACAGACAAACAGACATAACACATTGAACATTTACTCATAAAATTCATCGTCCTACAAACACTAACGACATTTGTTGTTTCCACTAAGTTGGGCAAACTGCGAACCAGATGGCGGTAGTAAGCAAATGTCAAACTCGAGCAAATCCGAAGCGCGCGCCACGAGTGATCGATTGACCAACTAATGATTATTTAAATTGGCCAGTAAATCAGTGAACGATGAAAATTTCACAAGTGTTATGTCTGTTTGTCTGTGGCAGAACTGTTCGGTAATTATTTTACAGAATTTTTGTAATTTTCCCCATTGTTCAACTGTCAAATTCACCGAAAATCAGTAAAATTATTTACCGAACAGTTCTGCTATTGAGATTTCGGTAAAATTTTACCGAATTCGGCGATTTATTTTAAGTGTGTAATAAATTAAATAGTTTGATGCACCTGACAAATTCTCAAGTTTTTAAATTTATTTTAATTTATTTTATGGCACACTTTAAGGCTGTGAACCATTCCACCGATTCGTTTACCTTTTAGTTAAAATTTGACAGTTCGATGGTTATTTCGTCGTGGTTAAAAATAACCCTGCTCCGGAGCATGGTTAGATTTGACAGTTCGATAGTTAAACTTTGTTCGCGAGAAAATTGGCGCCAAATCATTTTCGTTCCGAATAACTATCAATCTGTCAAAACGCAAATGGGTCGGCTTCCGAAATTTTTTTAACCATGAGGGGAAAATAACCATCGAAGTGTCAAATTTTAACTAAAAGTTAAACGAATCGGTGGAATGGTTCACAGCCTAAAATGGATATAAATGTATGACACAAATCAAATACATATGATTATTTTGCAGTATTTTCGCTTCAAAAAAAGTTTGGCCTGTATTCGACAACTCTTTTGGCCGCAACACCGGGTGGCACCTCCAACGGCGACCTGCTTTCTAGCTTTGAGCGAATGTGTTCTTTTCTCTTTTTAATTTAGAAATAATTATGAAGACACAATTTTAAATATATTCTTTACAATTATTTCCAGCAGAAACGAGTATAAGCAAGATATATGAAAACAATAAATTTTCATTAAATATAAATTTTATTAATTTGAGGCCCTATCGAGTTGCTTAGAATAGATATTTTGACCACTAAATGTGACCAATTTGATAAGAAAAGTATTTTGAGTTTTAAGTGGAATGTCTTGTCATAAGACGAGTTTGTACAATTCCATTTAATTCCACCACTTGATTGTACCTTTGATAATGACAGATACGTATTTCGACTTCAACTTTCCACCATTTACATTTATCTCGTAACACTCTCCGTACGAACTTTTCTCACCTTCTAAACAACAATCAGTAGTAGCTAGGCCTAGATTTAAGTTTATTGTTGGATGTAGTTTTAAGCCGAATTGTATCATTTGGATATTGTAATCTGTTGATGCATAGAAAAGATGAGGAGGTTTTGCGCCCGCTTGAGTGAGAGCTAATGAATGTCTAACTGTTCAACTCAAGCGGGCTTTTCCCTGCTCCCAATTAATAAAATAAATAAAAATAAATAAAACTGTAAGGCTGTCAACAAGTCGAGTTAAGTACGAGACACTGAGGACGGCCTTACTGTTGAGTTCGAAATACGTATCTATCAAAGGCACAATCAAGTGATGGAAATAAATTGAATTGAACTAACTCATCTTATATTACCAGTTACGCTGGGATATGGATGAATCTAGAAATCGAGCCTGTTCCATTTCCATCAATGTATGAAGTTGCGAGCAACCACTTTTGAAAACAGCGGTTCAAGGATTTGGGTAAAAAATATGAGTTTGAAAATTCCAAAATGTATCTGGGAGGATTTATCCGGTGTCATTAATTACGTTATGAGGATTATGGCAAAATACACTGTACTACAAGCAAGGGCACGCATATTCAATGGATTTATATTATACCAAAAAACAATTGCCCATCACTATGATGGGTCACCGCATCAAACAATGCAATGGGGCTAGATTTTATCACTTTGATGATCAGATATGCAGTGAAAGGATGTAGGCTGACATTGACAGACAATTCCACAGCTGACTGACCATAGACAAACAAGATGCGAACATGTTTTCTATTAAGTTGCATACCGGTGGAAAAAAAATATGCCTATGACTATATCATGGCAAATAAGATACGAAAAGTGTCATAAATTGTTGTAAGCAGAGATGCCGAACCGTTAGTAGTGCATTTTTTTCCAATCCGTTGAAACTGCCTTCCAGACACTTAATGCCACGTGCTGCATTTTGCAACAGCTTTTGTTCGAACCATTATGCATCTGAATCGGGGTTAGGAAGTGCAGGAGATAAATTTTACATAGCTAAACAAGTTAAAAAAAAAATCACAAAAGATTTTGCTTTTCATCCACCATGGCCAGAAGATGAGCGAACGTCTGCTTAACAGTGCAATGTTTCCGATAACGTTCATCGCCGGCATTGTTTGCTAATTTGGCCCTCAAGTGGATAAAGGTATTTGATCGTCTTTGTATTTATTTTGCTTTGTTGCAGGTGGATACAAACAATCTGCATCGGTATCTGCGGGAACATGAGCAAACCTTACTATTCGGAAAGGAAAGTACAAGTAAGTATTCTTTGATGTCATCACTTTGTACCGTTTGACTTGAATAGGGTGAACTGGATTTAATTCTATGGTGATGGCCAGGTGATGGCCTGTGATGGCCATAAAACATTCAGTACACTGTTTGTCATAATAACAAGTATTTGTCAAGTCAGCCTGGAATCCATGTCGATTTTTAAACAGGCTGATAGATGTCAGGATAAACTTGATAAATAAATATTTGTCAAAATGACAAACGATGTACTGAGGCTTTAGGAAGGCACGACTGATTTGGAATCTGTTCGATATAATCCAGTCTAACAACGTTTGCGGAATTTCTATATAATTAAGAATTTATGATACATTTGTCACGCTTAAGGGATCCTATAAATTTGTCATTATTATAACTATGAAGTTTTGGATATAAGATTGAAATTACAAAACATGCAATTTTTTCTATAATATCGGAAAGTTTCTGCTTAAACTGCTTCTAGATGGCAAACCAATATACCGGAGGATGGGTTTTGGAAGTTGATTCATAAGTATAAGATTGCGAATGTCGTTCCTGTTCGCGTGACTAACACCTAGGTTATTTCGACCTGGCAGCCAGTACTACAAGTGTCAAACCGATGTTGGTGTTGGAACCAAACATGCACTACAACATGATACATACATTAGTGTATTCGATTTTTATTTGTCCTGTTCCACACTGAAGAAGATCTACACAGCAAATAATTTTGAAAATTCAACGACGTGTAAAATAGCAACTTATCCAGTCAAACGAATTAACATTCGATATTCAATAGAATTTGATTGAACTTTACAAGCAAACACCGTTTAAATTTATTTCGATTTAAAATAATAGTGAGATCAATTGAGTGTTACGTTTATTTGCATGCTCCAAATATGTGCATGAAAAAACATTTAAAATCACAACATATTTTTATCTGTGTATTGTAGATATTTGTGAATAAAATGTAAGTCGAACATTTGTTAAGCTAGTCTTATTACTAACTGAGATTGTATTGTTAAATCTAGTGCTGGAAAGCTATTGTTAGTTTTAACTTAACTTAAAACTTTTAAGGATATCAAGAATGTATCATTTGGTATTTGGTGTAAACTGTTGATATGGAAAAATACAGTGATTTTACGCCTACGGGAGAAAGAGTGTAATACATTCTTAATTCCGCCCCTGTCGGCTTTTCCCTCTCAATAAAAGATAGAAGATGAACGATTATAAAATGTAATAACATGTCCATTTGTTCCATGTCCCTACTCGGTAATAACTCTAGATCAGCTCTTGATAATTGATTTAGCTGATATTGTTTATTCCATTTCGATCACCCTAACAAACTGACGCTATCCATTCGGCATGCTTGGATTTATTTCATGTTTGCACTGTGCTCACTGCATTTGCTCGTCGCGTTTTCATACTACGTTAGGCATCCATCCATTTGACCATACTGAATGTTTCGGTTAACCGCATTCTGTCTTTTTCATGTATTTTCCACGCTTCGCGCCTTAGCCTTTGCACATTTGTCACATGAAAGCACGAAACACAATCAGCTGGTTGGTCACAAAACGCACCGGAAGTTGATCATTTCCCAGACCAGCCACCTCGTGCTGCCTGGGCGCTAACTGAGTTATATAGCACTCTATACAGCACATAAAACCCGAACTGTCTCATACAGATTGGAAATAGAGTAAGAATAGGACAGTTATGCTTTTAGCTATCTGTTGCAGCTTGGATGGAATTGAAATTAGTTTTAAGCTCGAAATACTTTTGTGGCTGGTGGTTTGTTCGTGCACCAGCACCTGCCGTTTTGTTTCAGATTAATGTTTCTCGTCAATCGGATTTGGTTTGTATTTTGAGGATAATTAATGCTCAAGGTGTCTAGTACAACTGGCTATACTGAAATTTTACCTAAGTTCAAGGTTTCTTGCAGATCATCGCATCTATAGACGGTACCAGTAACAAACTTTTTTTCGTTTATTTGACAAGTTCTTGGATACGCGGTTTTGAGGTGTTTGCTCAACATAGTTTCAAGCGGTTTCTTCAAACTTAATCCATTGTATATGGTCATTATACTTATTTACCAAGCATTACAGGTGTCAAAGCTTAAAATATTGTAACCCAAGGAGAATTAAAGGCATTTCAAATTCACAGGAAGCCGCGGCGAAAATCGTCAAAAGAATGTAGAGCACTCGTTTTCACTTATTTGACATGTTTTTTGCTTTATTTAATCTGAGTTGGTATATGACTAGGATTCTTAATGAACCCCAACATATAAACTTCCAATGAAAATTCGACTGATCTAATAGCTTTACGTTTTTTTACTAGACGATTTTTCAAAAAAGGCACCCTAAAATGGTTAATTTGTGCAAAGTAAATTTAACGCAAAATATTCAGAAAAATGGCATCACGTTTATTAAATGGATATTATCTATCGAACACGTCGAAATTTTCATGAAACATTACATGTATTACAATTTGCCGACTATTTTTTAGTGTGCTTATAATTTCTGGAACAGTCTATAATGGCGTTGCTATTTAGAATACGATTTTAAGCTAATTTTGAATGCTAATTATTTACTAAATACATACATTCATAACTTCGAAAAGGTGTTCAGTGTTTGTTTGTTCCTGGGAAAGCGGTACCATTGCTTAGGGTAGGATTGAAGAAAAACGCTGTTTCAACAGGCTGGCAAAAAGGTTGACCCAGATCGTACGGTAGAATATCTACCAGTAGTATGTCTCATTGCCGCATGTCACTATACAGTAGAGTGGGGCGCAGTTGTATGGAAAAACGCAAACTTCCTCCGATCAAGTGAGATCAGGGTTGTTCTGAATCGTTTTGGGACCCCAATCAACTGTGCAAAATATGGGCTCGATTGGTTGCGACCTCGCATGCCGCATCGCGTTTTAAATTTATATGGAGATTAGTATGGGAAAACATACTTTTTTACATTTTTGTGATTCAATATGTTAGCATATAGTCTGGAAGATGCCGAAAGACTTTGCCGAAGAAGGTATGTAGCTGGAAGGTCTACAAAAATTTTTATTACGTTTCGAAAATTGATTGTTCAAACCATATGCAAAAAATATACGTTCTCCCATACTTATTTCCATACAAACTTCAAACGCGATGCGGAAAGCGAGGAAGCAACCAATCGGTCCCAAATTCTGCACAGTTGTTCAGGACCCAGAATGGCTTCGAAAAACCATTGATTTGAAAAAAAGACCATGACGCTCCTTTCTAATATACAGTGTCGGATAAAACTATAAGACCAGAGGCCATTTTTTATACAAAATTACCAACTTTGGAGGGCTGTATCTCGGCTTGTAGTTGGCCAATCGAACTGAAATTTTGGCTGCTCGGGGGAATTTACCTGTATTTTCCTCAGCCGAGGATACACATTTTTCGACCATTTACAGACCTCTGAAAGGACAAAAAATTGACCCACCACTTTAGGTTAAATTTTCAGGGTCATAACGTGAGAATTGAGCCATGACTTCCGGTCCAATAATATTTATTTACCAATACCTTTTGACATGGTGAATTAAGGGGCAACAGGGACAGTGGGCTCTGTTAAACCTCTACAAAAAGCTGAATGTGTCTATAAGCAGGCCCTATCAAACCCAGTCAACACATGAACGTATATGGAGTCGTGTAGGATGCTGAAGTGGAGGCGATAGAGGTACTTCTCTATACAACATTTATGTATGTCGTCTCCAATTTAGCATCTGCACCACATACGATTTTATGTAGACTGAGAAGCTACCGTGTGCCGCTCAAAGCGCACAAGTCCAACACGAGTGCCAGCCGGCAAATCAGGAATAATACCAGTGAGATCCTAATTACGGTATACTGTAATGCAAAATAAACGACATGTAAAATAAACGTAAATGAACAAAATATGTCTGGCTGAACATTCTTATTTAACCTCAAATAAAGATAAAATAAGGGTTGCTGATTAACATTAGCTTTCCGATTACTATCAATGTAGTTGAACAGCCGTGTATATTACTTAAATTTCATTTTTTTTCCTCGCGTTAAAGAAATAATGACTCGGGCCGAAACTCAAAAATGTACAATCGCTCACTTAGAGCGATTGATTGTTTATTCTCGCGAAGGATGAACAATTGAACAAATTAAGGAAATGCTAATACTATTGTGTAGAAGTTGCATACGTCACATCACTTTCCATGGTAAAACGCGATCTATGTTACTGGTTACCCCACCCAACTAACACAACTTCCTTCCCGTGGTAATTGTGAAGATGCAGAGGTATTCTCGGTATCTACCAACAACTGTAAGGACTTGGCCGGCGCCATTTTTGTTCAACGTTTGCGAGCTGCTGAAACGTGCACTTCGAGAATAGATGGTAAATCCCAACCACTATTCACTTGGATCGTAGTGCAATTCGCACCAGTTCTGATCAATCACGGAGTAGCAAGAGCAACCATTGATATGTACAGTCAGTCTAAGCTAAGACAAGCTAAGTTAATATCTTTTGATATAGTGAAAACGTTTATTGTCTTTTTTTTAGTTCTTTCAGAGGTATTCAGAGGTAAATTCGAAGTCCATGGTTCGTCTGAGGAAAATGATCTTATATATAGTCTATAGACACTGTAGGCAGTATACGTCGGCCAAACTGTGGAACCACCAACGCTGGACAAGGTAAAGAAGGCTCTAAACGAGCTGAAAAACAATAAAGCTGCTGGGAAGGACGAGATCTCGGTTGAGCTTCTCAAGCACGCAAGTGAACATCTGCATCAATCAATCCACCACATTATTCAGAAAATATGGGAGGATGAAAAACTGCCTGGTTGGTTGGATGGCCTCATATGCCCAATCTATAAGAAAGGGCACAGACTAGAGTGTGTCAATTACAGAGGGATCACCCTTCTGAACTCGGCGTATAAAATCCTGTCGCGTATCCTGTTTAACAGACTGAGACCGCTTGGGGAGTCCTTTGTCGGCGAATAACAGGCAGGTTTTCATGAGGGCCGATCAACGACGGATCAGATGTTTAGCCTGTGGATGATCCTTGATAAATTCCGGGAGTACAACTTGCAGACTCACCATCTGTTCATTGATTTCAAAGCAGCGTACGATTCAGTGAAAAGAAATTATCTGTGGCAGTTAATGTTCGAACATGGCATTCCGGCGAAACCGATTGAGCTGATACGTGCAACGCTTGATGGCTCGAAATCAAGTATTTGGATTGCAGACGAAGTGACAACCTCGTTTGTGACCTTAGACGGATTGAAGCAGGGTGATGCACTTTCGACTTTATTGTTCAGCATTGCACTCGATGGCGCTATTAGGAGATCTGGCGTGCAGAGGAACGGCACTATCATCACACGGTCACATTGGAATCGATTGCAAAGCAGTAGTGGAGCTTTTGTCCCACTGAAGAGGGAGACGGCGAGGATAGGCATAACCATTAACTCTACCAAGACAAAGTACATGGCGGCAGGTATAGATAGGGGAAGACCTAATGGTGTTGGTGTTGAGGTAGTGCTTGATGGGGATGTGTTTGAAGTTGTTAAAGAACCTTGGAACGCTTGTGACATGTGACAATGACGTTTCCCGTGGAGTGAAAAGACGTATTGATGCTGCGAATAGGGCCTTTAAAGGATCCCGCAACATGTAGACGGAAATGAAATTTGCTCTATACAAAGCTCTGATTCTTTCAGTGGCCCTTTATGGACATGAAGCATGGACGTTAAAAGAGACGGACCGTAGAGCTTTCGGGGTTTTCAAGCGAAAAGTGCTGCGTACAATACTCGGAGGGAAACTAGAAAATGGTGTGTGGCGCGAACGCATGAATCTATAAAAAAAGCTATATCAAGTACACAAAGAAGAAAATATTGTGAATCGAAAATATACGGCAGACTTCAGTGGGCTGGTCACTTAGTGCGAATGTCGGAAAAAAAATAGCGTACACAATATTCAACAGAGAACCAGATAGGAGCCGGTGACTTCGTGGAAGGCCACGAACACGCTGGCTGCACGCTGTGGAATCGGATCTGGAGACCCGGAACGTTCGGGGAAACTGGAGGAACATCGTCCAAGACCAACGATTATAGAGCTCTACAATACGCCAGGCATAGGTGTACACATATACGACTGTGTTTCTTTGCAAACTAAAAACTTGCCTTTTTTTAAATTTATGGTCATTATAATTTTGACTTGACTTGAAAATGTGAGTTAGTTATGCTGCGTACTGTGGCATCCTAACTTGAAAGTGAGTGTTTGGGTCAGAGTTTGAGAGTGAGACAACAGCAGACGCAAGTGCCAGCATATTGTCGAGCAAAGTAACACGAAATATAAGTGATCTGTAGTGTGCATATTTAGGTTATCCCAAGTACCAGTATTTTTTATTATTTTGACGTAGGACTTACGTCTCTCTTTACTATACCGGGTGTCATTTCAAAATATTCAAATCGACCGCGTTACGATGTGTTGAAAGATTTTAAACGTTAATAGCGTTCGTCTCAGTGGACGAATTTCTGCGGTAAGCCCCTCAATCGACAGATTTCAAGTATGCCTTTCATGTCCATGCTTGATAAGACCCGAAAAACTTGTTTCAATAGGCATGAAACTGTTTTCAATGAAAAACATTGAGATCAAGGGAACCTATAAATATGGGTACCGCATAATTCTTGCATCATTCCATTACCACGTTCTGATTGGTGCAGACACTAGCGAATGAGCAGCCGCTGGGTCTACCGAGAAGCCATAAAATAGCGCAACGCGATTTTTTCCTTTCATTCTGACCGGGACAAGCGAAGCAACCGCATCATCGATTGAACAGCACTCACACCTTTTAGCAGGGAATGAAGTCATCGAAGCCACCATCATCAGCCGAAACCTAGCCAGTACAGCAGCAGTCCACCCTACAGACCCGACAAAGCAGCAATGCTGAGCAGATACCGGCAGCAGCAGCAGAGTCGAGCCGAGACCGGCCGGCATCGGTGATGAGCCGAGACAGGCTGAAGAAAAGCCACATGATGCAGCATGTACATATGTCCAAAAAACAAACGGTTCTTCAGAGAGCCAATGATAGAGATCAATATCAAAGCTTTCAATTCCCTTCGGGATAGAAATTGCAGGGTTGCTACGGAGATCCTGAAATATTTTCCGCGCCAAATCCGCGCCGACTAAAATCAAATCCACGCCATTTCCGTGCGACATGAAAATCCATTCTGCGCCAAATCCGCGCGACCCAAAACTAAATTCTAAGCAAATACACGTTAAATATCAATGTTAAATATTACGCTGAACATTACAACAATTTAGTGAACGTCTTTTTTCGAGTTCGTTTTTATAATATTACTGATTTTAAGTATACGTTTTAACTTCAACGTTACACATGTTTGTACAAAATTGAAAATAGGATTAAGGAAAAGCAGTTGATATAACAACTCATCTAGATGGTCCTTCTTAGAATTTCTGAAGAAGTCGCTCCAAAATCGTCTGCGGGTGTTTCTCCGAGAACTTCTGTGGAAATTTCTCCATTCTTGCAAAAGGTTCCCCGGAAATTTATGCGGAATTTCATTTTTTCATAAATTTTTGTGAATTCCTCAAAAACAACATGCAGGAAATTTTCGGAAACTGTATGTGGACACCCCTAATTAATTCCTACAGAAATCGCTTGGGAAATTCTAACAGAAATTGGTTGGTGACTTCCTGCTGAAAAACTTCTGTTGTTAAATTTTAAGGATTTTTCACAGAAATTCTTGTGATCATAGCCAAATAAACTTCGAAGAAAATCGCAACGTGAATTCTTGCGGGAATTTCTCGGGAATCTCTGCAAAAACTCTTCCGGGAAAACATTTTCAAAAATTTTCAACAATTTTTTTTTTAATCAATATTAAAAACAATTTCTGCAGAAGCACTTAAAAGACGGGTGTTCATGTCCATCAACATACATGTTTTGAAAGCGCCATGCTTCAGAATGGTTTAAAAAGTGGCGCCCCTCTCGTCATAACATTTGTTTAATCAATGCTCAAGAGTGTAACTATGGAATTCAAACAGGGTTTGTTAATATCCGAAAATTGATGTTAGTAAATAACTACAAACGTTAATTTTGTACTCGAAAAAATTTGCTAACGAGAATAAAGCCCATCTAGATAGACATAAAACTAATTTTCAAATAAACGTCATTAGATATAGAATTTCATTTGTTTAAATACTCCTAAAACTAAATCCGCACAAAGTCCTAAAATCGTTATATAAATCCGCTCCGAATCTGCGAAAACCGCAAAATCCGCGAAAATCGCGAAATCCGCTTAGTCGTAACAACCCTGAAATTGTACTTGGGTGCCAAATCCAATATTATAGAGATAAAATTTTATGCGTGATTTTCATAAATAGCGTCAAAACTAACAGTGGATAATTTTTCTGATTTAACCGCGAAGTGGACGAAGGACTTCGCTTGACCATACCTTTAAAGATTCATAAGATGTCCAAATCTCTCACATAATCTTATTTGGATAAAAAAACACCGATAACAGCTCAAACAATAATAAACTATCAATCGATTTTTCATCAAATCTCGCGTAACATATGATTACGGCTTATAAACCAATACCATGATTTTTGATATTCTGGCATGAACGATTGCTTTGTAAATTATTCTTCATGCTAGTTAAAACACCGTACTTGATATTTCTTAAGAAACACATTAATTGCTATTTTGAGTGAACGTCTCATGAACCATTTGCACCATAGTGGTTTTTAAGTCCTTTGTTAGCGCCCTTAACTACCATGCGGAATGTTTGCTTTGGTTTTTAGGCCGTTCACTTTATATCGTTTATTTATAAAAACTAGCTTCAAGTTATTTTAAACTCTATATTCTTACTAGGTTTTCGATATAGCATATAGCAGAACTTATCTGGCTAACAGATCTAAACAAATCCAATGGTGTTAGTAGCTTTGGGCAAACGGCTTAAAAACCAGACGTGTTGCCGGTGATGCGAGTAAACGGCGCGGTTTTTGTTTTAGCTGAAATTTTGTAGATTTCGAATGGATTTTCAATTAATCTTGATCTGCTGTTATAATGTAACCATTTACGTATAGTATTGACATGGTTTTGGCAATGAAATGAGTTTCTACTTCAATGAATGAATTAAATTAGTCTTAGAAAATTTGAACCTCATTTTTCTCGGTTCAGCTTTGTTGGTTTTTCGGCCCTAATCATATGTTGCTCGAGAAATGTTGGTTTTTTTGGCATTGATAAAAAATGTAGATAAACATTGTTTGATACTGATCGCACACAAAGCGAACGTGACTGAATGATCGTCCCATGTTACCAATTCTAAATCTTATCACCCGAAATCCCATGTCCGGGTGTTTCCTTCCTTCTACTACTAACAATGTTGTCTCAGAAAAGAACACGTACTTCCCACCTGAACTGCAATTCTAAGCTCGCTTGCCCGGCTTATTGGCCTGTATCTAGTGAAAGGTTCCGTTAGGAAATAGACGCCAGCAGCGAGCAACAAGCGTAAAAAAGAAGAAGCCCTTCTCGGACGCGTTGATGATGACGCTTTGGCTGACAAAGAAGCGGGATACAAGACACTAGCTGATTGGCCTACCAATTGGGAAGCAGAGAAGATTCAAAATATGGTATAAAAGAAAGGTGTATTCGCTCGCAGAGCATTCAGTCTTTTTTATAGGGTAAGACGGTATATAATGCGCCCCACCTGGCCAAAACGCCCCCCTTTGATTTCTAGAAAACTATACCTAACTAAGGGTGAAAATCGGTTGGAACCTATAAATATTTGTAAAACCAGTATTTTTCTATTACACAATGAAAATAATAGCAAAATACAAAAAGTTACAGTTTTGATGTAACTTTTCATGTTTGTTTGCTCAACATTCTGGAGCAATTCTAGCATACTGTCCGGAAAACTTGCACTGGAACACTTAGTTGGGCAACAAAATAACTTTTCTCAGTGGTTAGTATGATATAAAATTGCTTCCATCTTCAAAAATGTAACGATTTTCGAAAACATGTTTCACTGGCCAAAACGCCCCAGTGTAGGCAGTGCGGTGTGCCTTACCAACTGTACACAAGCGCAGCGTGCCTGCAGCAGTTGCTTCCAAATTGTATGGACAATATGTAATTCACTCCTGCTTAAATGGACTTATGTTGGTTTTTAATGTCAAGCACACAAGGATTTGTAACCTTTTATTATGGGATTGATAAAATACTATTGAAGGGCTTTGAAACGTGTTTGATTACGGTGGGGCGTATTGCCCAGGCACTTTTTGAAATCCAGTTTTCACAACTTTCCAAAAAAGCTTTATTACGTGTTCTCAGTAATATTTTAATATGAATACTCACAGGTAATGCATTTGCGACTTGTTCAACTACCAAATAACACAAAGTTTGCATAAATTACGTTGAAAAGTAAAAAGTTTTCATAGCCTTAGGGGGGGCATATTATACCGTCTTACCCTACCATCACTAGAAATTCGCGGTTATTTGAAAAGATCGTTTTCTTACTTTTTGCACTTTGCCGAAGCAAACAGCCTTTTTCAAGGCTCTAAGAGTTAAAAATAATGTTCTCCTTCAGTCGCTATCGCACGGATTAGAAGGCTCTTCAGTGGAAGGGCTGAGATACAGTCTACATCCCCTGCTGAGCCAACTTGTGGTTTATTTCAGGCAGTCCTTCAGTGGGAAGGTTGCCACTGTCGAGGCTAATATTTCGTGACCGGACAGATACTTCCTGAATTTTTTTTGATGATTCATGTTCGATTTGATTTCTGTGTCGGTTTGATGAGAAGATTTTGCCAAGGAATGGTATGCAACGCCGATTATTTATCCTAAATAGTTGATGTGAGAAATTTGGACATATTATGTATCTTAAAGGCATGGTCAAGTCAAGTCCTACGTCCACTTAGCGGTTATGTCACAGACATTACCTACTGTTCGTTTTTTTTATCAGTGATAAACCTTCATCTTTTAAGTAAACAATTTTTTTTTGTTGGGGCGTAGAACCACTGCGTCCATTGACTTGAACTTTTGTGGTATACCCCTGATTACTATTAACTATTCGCATCTTCTAGGTTGATCACCATTTGTCAAGTAAACAACCTAAGACGCGTATTTTCCCAGTTCGGTATAATTGAGTTAATAAAACCCACTACCTTTTCAGGATTTGCAGTCCAAATATCTCCTGGTTGCATAAAGCCACTATTTAGAAATTTTGATCTACCCTTGTACAATGCATCACAACTGCAAAGCAGATGTTCCGAGGTTTCACGTTCCATGTTACAGAAACGACAGATATCATTCTGAATCTGGCCAATATTTTTCAAGTGATATCTGCTCGGGCAGTGTCCGGTTATTAGGCCAGTGAAGGTGCAAAGAGCTCTCTTGCTGAGCTCTAAGAGCTTTTCGGTTACTTTAACATTGGGAATTATATATCTCTTTGGGGGGGCCCTCCTTAGTCGTGCGGTAAGACGCGCGGCTACAAAGCAAGGCCATGCTGAGGGTGGCTGGGTTCGATTCCCAGTGCCGGTCTAGGTAATTTTCGGATTGGAAATTGTCTCGACTTCCCTGGGCATAAAAGTATCATCGTGTTAGCCTCATGATATACGAATGCAAAAATGGTAACCGGGCTTAGAAACCTCGCAGTTAATAACTGTGGAAGTGCTTAATGAACACTAAGCTGCGAGGCGGCTCTGTCCCAGTGTGGGGATGTAATGCCAATAAGAAGAAGAAGAAGAAGAAGAAGATATCTCTTTGATTGAGCACACTTTTCGGCAACCAACCAATTGGTCATCAGCCTTTGTGCTTCCCAGGATTTTAATTCCATTTTTATGGTACAGTATGATATACCGCAGAAAGGTTCTGGGCCAATAAACTGTGTATTTGAACCTCGTTTCGCAAGCTCGTCTGCCTTTTCATTACCTCCAATGCCACAGTGCCCTGGAACCCAGTACAGATTTACGGAGTTCTCTTGGCACACCTTTCGCAATGAAAGAATGCAGTCCCAGACAAGTTTTGACGTACATTTAAAGCTACTCAACGCATTGAGTGCCGCTTGACTATCTGTGAAAATACAAATATTTGCATATCTATATTTCCTTTCTACACAGATATGGGAGCGTCCACAAATTACGTAATCTGTGTAGAATTTTATGGAACCGTATCGAACAGTGGGACCTCCGACATCCCAAACCATACGTGATGGTTCATATATGTTGTAAGGAATGTCATAGTTCTCCACAGGTTTCATCCAGTCGCCATTCATATTCATCACTGGCCCATATTGAAAATTTTGTGAAAGTAAACAATACAATAATTAACATTCAACGAACACTTGAGTCTAATTGAACGTATACTAAATATTCCTAATCTTATTTCTATAACTAATATCTGCTAGGCTAGGTAAAAAACATTAACTAACTATAAAGTTCAGGGTCTCTTAACCCATATTTAGTTCTTCTATAAGATAAATTGGCGGGGACCAAACAACAGACGAAAATTCTAGAATATAACGGACTAAGGAACAATAGGTACAAAGAACGCAGACAGTAAGGGTTTCGAAAAGATTGATAAACTCTGGAAATGACAATTGTCGACTTGCCTTGCTGATAATAGAAGTCAAATGGCCGAATGTCGTTTGGCCGAATGCCATTTGGCCGAAAGGGTCGTTTGACCGAACGCCATTTGGCCGAATGCCGTTTGGCCGAATAGTTGCAATGCGTTTCCTTATTAAGGTGATTATACAATAAAGCCAGAAATCGGTCATTTTGTAAACCACGTGCTTTTCCAATATTTTTTTCAAGAGCACGAGATGAAAGAACCATAACGCGTATGCGGCTGAAATAATGGTAGATCGTTTGCTTAGTTATGCTGAACAATCATAATTTGAGTTTCAGCACTGTGCGAAAACTATTACGCCAGATTTGGGCTTTTGGAAATGTTTGTAGATAAACGTGTGGTGAATTTGAAATTCACCACGGGCTTCATTCTATAATCACCTTAAGTATGTGAAGTGAGTAGTAATAAGTAAGCAGGGTTTGTAGTGGAAAGCGAGTAGCAAGCAATACGAAGCTATATTATCTCTGGATGAAGAATAAACACAGAAGAGGGAAGGAGGAAGAAGAAAGAAGGTGGAATTAAGGTGATTATACAATCAAGCCAAGTGGTGAATTTCAAATTCACCACATAGTTTATACTCCTGTTATGAAAAGTTCAAATCTAGCGGAATAATGTTCGTACAATGTTGAAATTAAAGTCGATTGTTTAGCATAAGTAAGCAAACGATCTACGGATGTTTCATCTCCATGGGCGTTGTGGTTCTCTCAATTCGTGCTCTTGAAAAATCACTAGAAAAAGCACATGGTTTTCAAGATGGCCGATTTGTGGCTTTGTTGTATAACCACCTTAAGGAAATAGAAGGAAAAGGAAGAATGAAAAGAGAAGAAGGAAAAAGAAGAAGGAAGAAGGAATAAGGAAGAAGGAAGAGGGAAAAAGTAAGACGGAAGTAGCAATAAGGAAGAAGAAGGAAGGAAGAATGAAGAAGAAAGATAGAAGATGGAAGAAGAAGAAGAATAAAAGAAAAGAATAAGGAAGACAGAAGAAAAAAGAAGAAAGACGGAAGAAAAAGATGGAGGAAGGAAGAAAGAAGAAGGAAGATGAAATGAGAAAGGAGAAAGACGGAAAAAGGAAGAAGGACGAAGGAAGATAGAAGAAAGAAAAAAAGGAAGAAGAAAGTAGAAAGAAAATAGAAGGAAGAAGGAACAAGGAAAAAGAAAGAAAGAAGAAGGGAGAAGTAAGAAGAAAGAAGGAAAAAGGGAGAAAGAAGAAGGAAGAAGGAAGAAAAAAGAAGGAAGATGGAAGAAGGGAGAAGGAAGAAGCGAGAAGAAAGAAGAAAGAACAAAGATGAAGTATGAAGGAAGAAGAAAGAAAGAAGCACGAAGAAGAAGGTAGAAAGAAGGAAGAAGGGAGAAGGGAGAAGGAAGAAGGATGAAGGAAGAAGAAAGAATGAAGAAGCGAGAAGAAAGAAGGATAAAGGAAGAAAGAAAAATAAAGGAAGGAAGAAGAAAGAAGGAATAAAAAATAAGGAAGGAAGAAGAAAGAAAAAGGAAAAAAAGAAGGAAGAAAGGAGAAGGAAAATGGAAGAAGAAAGAATAAAGAAGTAAGAACAAAGAAGGCAGAATGGAGATGGAAGAAGGAAGCAGCGAGGTGAAAGAAGGATGAAGGAAGAAAAAAGAAGGAATAAGTGAGAAGAAAGAAGGATGAAGGGCGAAAGAAAATGAATGAAGAAAGAAGAAAGAAGGAAGAAGAAAGGTGGAATAAAAAAGAAGGAAGGAAGAAGAAAGAAGAAAGAAAAAGAAAAAAGGAAGAAGTGAGAAAGAATAAGGAAGGAGGAAAAAGGAAGAAAGAAGAAGAAAGAAGAAAAAAGAGAAAAACGGAAAAAGAAAGAAGGACGAAGGAAAATAGAAGAAAGAATAAAGGAAGAAGGAAGAAGAAGCAAGAAAGAAGAAAAAAAGGAAGAAAAAGAAAGAAGAAGAAATAAGGAAAAAGGAAAAAAGAAGAAGAGAGAAAAGAGATGGAAGAAGGAAGAAGAAAGAAAGAAGATGGAAGAAGAAAGAAGGAAGAAGAGAGAAAAAAGAAGGAAGAAGTTCTCAGTTCTCAGTTCACTTTTTTCTTTTCTCTTTTCACTTTTCACTTCCTGATTCTCATTACTCACTATTCTTACTTGTAATTTGAGATCAATTTGTACTTGTAATTTGAGATCAAACGGCATTCGGCCAAACGGCATTCGGCCAAATGGCGTTCGGCCAAATGTCATTCGGCCAAATAGCCTGACATCCAAGTTAGAATCTAATATAACTCCGAGGACATTAACTCTATCTGCACGAGAGATTGATTGACCGGATAACGAGTAATCATGTAAAACTGTTGATTTTTTGGGAGAAAATGAAATCACTATGCATTTATGAAAGCTAAAGCACATCCTGTTTCTCTCAAACCAGTTATGAAAACAATCAATTAAACATTGGATGCTGCAAGATCTTCAGGTTTATTTACTGAGAAAAAATATCGTCAAATCGTCTACGTACGAAAGCCTACATTGATGAGGTAATCTCTTGACCGCATCATTGAAGAATATCAAGAAAAGTAGAGACCCAAGATTACTGCCTTGGGGAACACCGGAGTTACTGGCAAAAGAGGAGGATGTAGAAGATCCTATCTTGACTTTTAGTGTCCTTCCACGCAAATAAGAATTAAACCAGCTTTAGGCTGACCATACGTACCGTATTTAACGGGACAGTCCCGTTTTTTGACCTTATTGTGCTGTCCCGTCGTAATCTAAAAAATCCTCAATTTGTCCCGTTTTTTCATTGATTCTGATTCTTCCAAAGAGCTTCAAAATATTATTCAAACAAATTAAATATTTTAGGCAGGAATTTAAAACCAGATACAAAGAAAGTGAACGAAACCCATCAAAACAGTGTGAGATGTTATTAGTGTTGCTTTTAAGAGAATGCTATTTATGCCGTTATGTATTTAGCATGGATCGACTTTTCTTAAGGTTTTAACAGTTAATGACAACAGGTGACAACGGGAGATTTCTTCATACAGTTTCATTTCAATGACTTTTTCGAAGGCCTGATTGATTCTTTTCGAAACATTGAGAATCATTCAAAGTCTTTCTGAAAATTCTGAATATTTCAAAATCATCCACTGTAAAAAAACGACGATATTGAAAAAATATTTATACATCAGCTGAACAAGATTCAGGCAGTTTCAAATCGAGGAATGTTGGTTTTCACGTACTTTAAGGCTAGTTTACATATCAGCAGGTTGTCTGCGAATTTAACTTACATATGTATGAGTGGGATTTCAGCCCGATTCAAAACACAATCCGGTGGAAATCTCCGAGAGTCCGAACTGTAAACCAGCCTATAAATTAGCCAAGATTTGTTTTACTTTCCGTGACGAAATTGCATGAGTCCCACCTTTTTGGAAGCACATGGGAACAAAATCAATGGACAAGATTTCCGAGGCGTGAGGCTACTTTTAGCGTCATTTAAATCAATTTCGATCAAAAATAACTGTGAATTGATAAGATTTGGCATTTATTCACATGCACCAACCATGAAAATAATTTAAATTACATTTTATTAATGTTCTTTACTTGTTGAGATTCTCGATATTCTTATCCGTAGATTTTCTCTCACTTATGTTTATGAATAAGTGTTATAGCACGGGAAATCAATAATTCCACCCTATTGCTCTTTTCGCATTTATCTTTTGCCATTTTTTCAAAATGATTTTTGATTGAAATGAAAATAATTTTGGGGCTTTGATACTTTGACTATTTTATTTGTCATTTTCAATTGTTCAGAATTGCAACAAATTTTGATATTGGTCAGTAATAAAATCCATCCTTCCACAATTTTTTAAAAATATTTTGAAAAATGCGTAATTTTTTGTTACTTTTTATTTTTTGAAATATTTGTAGTTTAGTATTTTTCCACAACTAACTTAATGCAATACATAGAAGGTTATGGTGGTGAAAAATTCACTCTAAAAAAATTCTTTAACTTCTTACACGGCGAATGAAAATTAAGCTCATAAATTTTGAAATTTCCACAGCTCTTGAATTTCGTCACAAGGTTTTTTGACATGTCCCGTTTTACAAGTGCGTTTGTCCCGTTTTTTCACCGAAATGATCTGGTCAGCCTAAGCTTAAGAGATGACCGTGAATTTCAAGCTTTTCTAGTTTTGTCTTAATTATGTCATGGCTTTTACAAGTACACAGTATCGATTTGAATACCTTTTTCCATATTCCAGGTAAAATTTACGAGGTTAGTGGAGACATATCTGCCAGGGAAAAAAAACATACTGATCAGTGCTAATGTAAGATTTGAAGTTTTGCAGAATAAATTTACTTACAATCAGTTCAAGCAATTTTGAAGAAGAACACAGCTACGTTATTCCTCGATAATAGGAAACGTCACGTTTGTAATAGGAAACGTAATAGGAAACGTCACATTTGTCTCCTTTTTTATGAACGGGAAACATGTGAGAGCCTTTCAAGTGAATTGCTAGATGATTTTCCTTCAAGAAACATTTGGGACGGAAGACCACTCTCCTTGCGTTTACTGTTCACGTAATTTTCTACATAGGCAGTACATAGGCTTTAAAAAGACGATTGCTTTCTTGTCTATATTTATCACTTGCAACGAAAAAGCGTTTGCGTGACATAACTTTTAACTTTGCGGTATGAACGAAAAGCACGATTTCTATGAGATTTCAATTTGGGGGTTGAACAGGGAGAGACCGTTGGGAATTGCATTTAGGAACTAATTCGCAAATTATTGTCTTTATTTAACTTATCCTCAAATATGGCTACTGATTCAGTAATATTATTTGATTCAATTGTGTTACTCCAATTTATTTCAGAGAGACGTTGTGAAAAATAAACTTCATAATTGACTTTAGTAGAATTTTAAGCAGAAGCATTGAAAGGATCACATTGGTTTGAGGTAAAGTCAGTATCTATGAAAAGATCCAAATGCGGGTGATATATATGCTCGGGAAGTAAAGGCTGAACCGAACGTTCCAAAAATATCTCGATGTTAGTAAACACTAAATCAAAACTATCCACGAGGTGGGTTACATAAGAAGGTATGGTTTGATCAGAACTTAGAGGTCCAGCAATCAACCCAGCGTTCGGGTCCAGCGTGTTAGAGTGCTAACTGATATATGATAATTTGTTATTGCCATAATTGATCACAGTATCCGTTCACCGTTTAGATGAAATATCCTCAATATAACTGATATGAGCATGTATCATGTTTAAGTTGTTTAATACTTATTAACTCAAGTCTTCCTATGGCCACAACTGTATCAAGTACCTATAATGACATTTTAAACTCAGGAAAACGGAAATCTTTTCACTCGTAAAGATCCTAGATCCTATAGTCTCCGAAACTCTATTTTATTGATTTAATCTAAGAGGATGTTCCTTTTTAATATCGGCTATTTGCAAGTGTTACTGCAATCTTTTGATTCCTTTAAGGACAAGCCTCCCCTAATATAAATTTATTCGTGTTTTCAAGGGCACCCCAAGGAACAATTGGTTTCTTATAAAAAAACATTTGAGTTTGAGAAAGTCTTAATTACGGCATCTGCAGCTGAATAAATTGATAGTCAATAATAACGATTCAATATTATTTATATAATACAAACTAGCATTTAATGAAAATCCTTTGTTCCACAAATGCGGTCTCTTTAATTTAAAAGCTGATTAAACAATTAGAAAAGCAAACAAAATTGCTTCTGTTCTACTACCCATCGGCAGTTGATCTATTGACTGCATAAAAGCTTGTACAGAGCTTGAGCTTGATTGACTGCTCGTAGTTGCTACTCCATTATGACCAGATCAGCTGTTCTTGCACAGGGAACCAACAGATGTTTGCTTGGGACTAGCACATATCTTCAATGTACAAGTACTGGTGATCTCATTTGTTAGGTCATACTGACGCCTGCCACGTCAGAATGCAAGTCAATGTAGGGAAGGGGGAGGAAATGATGATGCAATCACTCGCCCACTGCAAGCCGAATATACCTCTGCACTTGCCACGAGTTCATGCGGAATTTGTTGGAATTTCTGGGTTAGGTTTGAGAGGCAGAGGTCCGTCTTGGTTAACGAGCTGCCAATGTGATAGATAGGAGAAGGTAACTGATGGAATTTCTAATTGGATGTAGGAAACGAGCTCTATAGTTCATTTCCAATTCTAGCAGATTACTGTTAGAATACTCAAGTTTAAGGTATAGGAATAGTAATGGAAACGGTATGGAAGTCCATTTCCAGTTCTAGCGATTGCTAGAACATGAGAAATAAAGAGAAAGATACAAAGTAGGAGAATGGAACGGACCTGGGATTGAACCCACGACCTCCTGCGTATGAGGCAGAAGCAGTAGCCATATGACTACCAAGCCCGCAGAAGAAGTAGCCATATGACTACCAAGCCCGCCTTGACTGCATAAAAGCTTGTACAGATCATACTAACTCTTCTGATAAATTAATAAAGCTTATTTTATTTTTTCTTCCAGATAATTTCAGCATTGTTAGGGTACGACGGAAAAAGAGAGCAACGAGATCAACGGAAAAACTAATTCGGTTTAATATTAGTGATAGCTCAAGTAAGCATTCATGACATTAAGACCCATTCAACTAAAGATACTTCGCTATAATATTCCATTTTTCCAGACGAGAACTTTTCGGTAAAACTGAGAAAATCCGATATTTTGATTGATGACTCATTCGCATTTATCGAAAGCTTTGGCAACTCGACGCAATTGTTGGACGATTCATATCAGCTAGCCCAGAAATATGCGGATTGTTTCTACCGGAACGATCATGCTGCGTTCGACCTTTGTGAAGGAGGAGCCCGAGGTGTGATAAAATCAAACGAGTCGGACATTATCCTACATCCACTGCCAGAACGTTTCGGACCTAATAATCACATACTTATAAATAAAAATAAGCCCTTTAATTTTACCACTGCTCATGTAACTCAGACTGATGAAAATGTGATATTCGAACCTGATATGTCTCACTATGAACCGTCCTATTTTTCTACGGCAGGCAAAGACCGAAGCAAACGGCACATTGGCAATATAAAAGTTCCAGATACACTTTTTGTAGAGACTGCAATCTTTATCGATAAGGACCTCTATCAGCATATGTCGAAGAATTTCCCAAAAGACACCGAAGCGCACTTGATCCGTTTTGTTCTAGCAATGATCAACGGTGTTCAACTGCTTTACAGCCATCCCTCGCTGGGGCACCCAATTAACTTTATTCTTAAGCGGCTAGAAATTCTGCACAATGACCCGAAGGACCTCCGCCGTTCCAGCGACATCGACGTGTATCTGAACAGTTTTTGTGGCTGGCAACGGAAGCTGAACCCACTATCGGATGCTGATCCGGTGCATTTCGATCACGCTGTGATACTCACTGGGCTTGACCTGTATGTGGTGAGCAAGACCGGAAAGGTGAGCAATCAGGTCGTGGGATTGGCGCCGGTGGCTGGCATGTGTACGATGACCTCCAGCTGCACAATCAACGAGGGAAAACACTTCGAGAGTGTGTTCGTTGTTTCGCACGAAATCGGCCATAAGTGAGTTTGTGTAATTCAGAGATTGTTAATTATTAGGTATAAAATAAGCTGCCGGAGAACAAATTCACCATTCTTTTTCTCGCCAACTTTTTGTTTAAGTGACTAATAAGCGATCAAGTGTCCCCATATTCATGCAACATATTAAAAGCCAAATATCCTAACATTGTGATGGATTCGACTTCAAGTACGAGACACTGAAGACTAGGATAGTACTATCCCTAGTAACATTTTGGTTTTATACTGGTTTTATCACACTGTTGTAGAGCAAATTATGGTCTTCAAAGGATGTTATAAAACCTTAAATGTTATAACTAGTCTTATGAAATCATTTCATTTTATTTAATTTATTTTCTTTGTTTTTATAAGATGAATATGGAAACTATGAGATTAAAACAGGAACAGCTACTCAAAACAAAGCTGTGGATTGAAAAAGATTAGAACTCCTTCAGAGCTTTTCAATTACTTTTTCAATAATTTTGTTAATTTCAGGATTCTTTTGGAACCTTACTTATTTCAAAATTGCTTTATGTGCTTTTAATTTAATACTTTCTTCTAAATCTCCATATTTTCTCAAAAATCTGTTGACCCTTGTGTACCTGCCGGGCCGGAGGCGAACACCATTTTTGCAGGGTTGCTGTCCGTCATTTTTGAACATGCCCTGTCCTTCGTACACTTCCAGCTCTAGCTGGGTTCGCCGTTGAGTTGGGCGAGCTCGTGGTTCATCCTTCCCCGCAACACACCGTCCTCTTGCGTTTTTGAGAATCGTTTTATTTACAGTATTCTAATTACATTGTGAATGCACAAAATTGTTTCTCTAAATTTATCAATTTCAGAAGCTTTCTCTCAGCTGGTCAGCTTTCTCTTCTTTTTATTGGCATTACATGGGACATTGCCGCCTCGCAGCTTAGTGCTCATTCAGAACTTCCACAGTTATTAACTATATCTTGAGGCTAAAACGATGATACTTTTATGCCCAGGGAAGTCGAGAAAATTTCCAACCCGAAAATTTCCTAGACCGGGCCGGGAACCGGACACCTTCAGAATGGTCTTTCTTTGTAGCCGCGCATTTTACCGTACGACTAAGGAAGACCCCGTAGTCAGGCGCTGGGTCAGCTATTTATATTATAAAAATGGAACGAGGAGCACCGTTTGTATTACATCACATTTTCAGTTGGCTGCTATAATAATAGAATAGATAGACAATAGAAAAATGTCAATTGTTTGTTCAACTGAATCTTTGAGTTACTTCAATTTAAAAATACATATCGTTATAAATATCGTTCAATAACATATTTTTGTTCCATACATTCAGTTTAGGGATGCGCCACGATACCTCGGAAAACAATTGTGACCCCAGTCAGTACATAATGTCCCCAACGCTTGGAAGTGGAAAAATCACGTGGTCCGCTTGCAGTCGCAATTACCTGAACTCATTTTTAAAGTATGCAAATGGTTATCAAACAGGTTCTGGTGTGTAAAACGAATTATTGTTTTTTTTTTCAGAACTACTCAAGCTGTTTGTTTGTTCGATCGGGGTCATTATGGACCAAGTTTAGATCATGCGGCCCAAGGCATGCTACCCGGCGAACGTTTCGATGCAGACCAACAATGCATGCTCAAGTACGGAAAAGATAGTATTCGATCACAAGCCCAAAATATTGCCGACATTTGTCGCGACTTACACTGCCAGAGAGATCGATATACGTGGACCTCTCATCCAGCACTAGAGGGAACTGCGTGTGGCACCCTAATGGTAAACCTTTCTCGAGCGAATTTATTAACCTTTTCAAATTGTTCTTAACCTTTCAGTGGTGTCGAAGTGGAAATTGTGTCTCAAAAATACCTGGTCTAACTGTTCAATCCAGTGGAAAACATATTACTGCCTTCAAGACTATTGATAAAAAGACCTTTATTGATGGTCTCAAGTTTGCGAGTTTAAAGCAAGATACTCCCAGAATACTTAACACTATTCCCACATGGAATGAATGGCGTGAACCGACGGAGTGTGAATCAGGATGCTTGTATGGCGAATCTGGTCGCCTTAAAGAGGGCAGTGTTGGACTGCGTCAGTACAGCAGGACATGTCTAGATAAGAGGTTGTACAAATAAATTGCATTAGGTTCATTGTCTTACGCTTCTCATATTTCTCATTTGATAGAAACAATTGCCGTGGATCCAACAAGAAATATGAAACTTGCATTGCTAAACAGGTATATTTTATTGGTCTCTTCAGCACTAGCTCCGTACAATATGAAAGAATGCCATTCGTTCTAGTGCTACAACATTGCCAGAACCACTATATTGGAATTTGCCAACCAGATATGTGACCGTGCCAAAGCGTTCGATTCCGATATACTCGAAATAGGTCTGCAGAAAGTTGCTGACGATCCGGAAGAGGCGTGTAAAATATTCTGTGAAACTAAAACAGGTGATTCGAAAACCAAAAGTTGGATCTTTCCAGACGGCACGGCGTGTCGTATTCATAATGCTGATTTTGATGATTATTATTACTGCATCAGTGGAAGGTGTCAGGTACGTTCAGATATGTATTACAGATATTAAGAAACGAAGAACTTAAGAACACATAATTTGAAATTGAAGAACTAAAACCATAAAGTAAAGCTGAATTGCAAGAAAAAAAATAAGAACGTGGAACACAAAATCAAAGATAATGAGAAACTTAGAAAAAAAAATCCAGAGCTAATAATATGAAAAACCATTATATTCCTAACAACCGATGCAATGTGCATATTTTTTTCTAATCCATTTGTAGAAATTTTCTTGTAACAGTTCATCAGATAATTTCTACCGAATAGATCCCTTATTCTGTCCTGATAGTTCCATCTCACCCGATAGAGGCATGAACAGCATTCAACATGAAAACGGTCGAGATTATAAAAATATGAATGCTCCTCCAGACAATTATCAAATAACTCGCAAAATAGAAAATGTTACTCATAATTCTGGTAAGTATGGAGCCAATTTGTCCGGATAGTTCTAAAACTTATAAATTTTCAAGTAATCTACGCATATCCAGAACGCAGACGAATTCCCGAAGCGAATTTCTACAAAGCTGATAATTACGTTCGCTGGCGAGGTCGGCAGTTTGAACCGGAAAAGTATGACAAACTGTCGCAGTTACAGGCGCGAAAAAATCAATGGGACATCAAGTCTGGTTGTCACTTCAGTTGTATGGGGAAATCCAAAGGGATTCAAATAGTTGCCTCAAGGATGGACATCCGCACAAGCATTCAGTTGTGCACACCAAATACAATCGTGTGTTCTTTTCCACATCTTTGCTATTTAACGTATTAAATATTTTTGATTGTCATTGTTGAATTCACGTTTCCAGGCTTGCGACAAGGTTCTCACCACGTATGAATACGCGACAAGGCTGTGCAAACGATACCAGCAGAAGGTTCGTGGCCTCTCTGGTATTGGTATGCAAATAGCACCCAGTGTCGAGGATCCGGATCGAAGCTGTCGCATTGCATGCCAAGATAATTTCATTCGTCATCGATTCTACCTTGTGAATGGAGAGCAGGGACATTTTCCATTTGGAGCTCGATGCAACCATGACGAACCGAACCGGTATTGTGTCAATGGCAAGTGCCTGGTAAGTTGATATGTTCAAAGAAGTTTTAATGTTTCTTAACGATCGGATTACCGTCATTGACAAGATAAATAGTCACGAGGTCGTATTACCCCTAGAAAAAATCCAGGAAAAATGCATTCCTAAGTTGGAATGTCGATGGATTCTTAATTAAAAAAAAACTTCATCAACATCCAGCAAAGACATAAATTACTTTCCAATTACACATATTGAAGCCAATTTTAATTCTTAATTAATTTTTTTTTCCATATTATTTCTACAGCGATTCGGTGAAGACGATACGCCATTGAACGAATCTTACAACAGTTTAGCACATTTGCGAACAAAACGTGATGCCAGAAGGGTCAAAAGACATTTTGAATACTTCGCGCCGGTTAATGTTACCGAACGCTTAAGCCAGGAGTATATCGAAAGCCTAATAGCCAACATCGACTTCACAAGAACAACGGGTGACTACAGCTAAATATTATTTTAAAACGCACAGCAATGTAATGAATAATTTGTTTTTCTTATTTCAGGAGAAATATATGAGGATAACATCGATTTCAGAAATCCAATTTATTTTATTCCATGAAGATACAAAAACGATCCTGAGCCGGGAAGACGAACGATATGAACATGAACTATTTATTAGTCAAGCTTTTGTAAACTATTTATTTGATAGACAATTAATTATAACCAGTGATAAACCAATGGCAATACATTTGTAAAAAACGTGTTTTTTTCCTTACTCGGATACTAAGTTAAGTTTAGATTAGGCAAGTAAATCATAATAAATGCCGCATGACTTGAACGCGAATTTAACGTCTCAATGCGTTAGTTCAACTCCCTATTGGCAACAACCCACATTTATCCCCCAGTGGTAATGAAGCCTTTCTCATTATCAAATTGAATGTGAATCTGAAACATTTATTTTCCCAGCAGCTGTTCTAGATTCATTTTTTATAACTGAGTTTTGAAAGCTTAAAACTGTTATACCGCTCAGTTTTGTTTTTTACAGATTTGTATTTACCTCAAATGAAACAAGAGATTAGAATATTTTTCAATGAATCGAAAAAATGCGTCATTTTTCTGCGGATCAATACCTTTTGCTTTTGCAACTACGAAGCCTTTCTTTGCATCAACATAAATTGATTTCATTTTATTGAAAAAAAAATAAATAATGACTTACCTAAACACCTATTCGCAAAAGCGTCATATGTCAGTTTTCTTCAACTTGAGTAATATGCCGTTGCATGTGTCAAACTCGTTTTACATTGAGAAATTCATAAAAATCGATTAAATTGATAAAACCTGCAATCTTTCTGCAAACTTGGCATATTGTTTGCCTTTCTCGTATACTAAGTACAGGCTATAGGATCTCTTGTGTGATGTTCTCGATAATAAACAATGTGGGCTTGCTTGACTGTGGCTATACAACATTGAAGCACATGTGACGATTGGGCAAATCAAGCATCCGAAAGATATTTAATAAGCAATAAAAAAGCTTACCGTGTTGGAGGTTGGTACTCGCATTCTGATGGTTTTTCCGCAAACGGGACTTTTAAGTGGTCTTGTTGTGTAGAGGATATCACGCCTATTCAGAGAGTAGGAAGTTGAGCGTTCGTGTCCCTTCAACACACCTGGATTCTTTTTCGCAAATTTCGTATTCACATCAAAATCTGTTTTCAATTTTAAATTATATGGGGCTAATCAATTACTCTAATATGCTACTTGGGCTAATTGTCATTGTATGAATGTTGGTGTCATTCTATCAATTGAAATGGTTATTCATTTTGTATTTAAAAATGTTAATAAGTAAACTAATAATATGTTGGAGATCAGAAAAACATTTATTTATTTATTACCAGACTAAGGCCGGAGTGGCCTGTGCAATACATAAGAGTCTTCTCCATTCAGCTCGGTCCATGGCTGCACTTCGCCAACCACGCATTCTGCGGAGGGTCCGCAAATCGTCCTCCATCTGATCGATCCACCTTGCCCGCTGTGCACCTCGCCTTCTTGTTCCCGTTGGATCGTTGTCGAGAATCATTTTCACCGGATTACTGTCCAACATTCTGGCTAAATGCCCGGTTCACCGCAGTCTTCCGATTTTCGCGGTGTGAACGATGGATGGTTCTCCCAACAGCTGATGCAACTCGTAATTCATTCGCCTCCTCCACGTACCATCCGCCATCTGCACCCCACCATAGATGGTACGCAGCACTTTTCTTTCGAAAACTCCCAGTCGCGTTGGTCCTCCACGAGCATCGTCCAGGTCTCGTGTCCATAGAGAACTACCGGTCTAATAAGCGTTTTGTAGATAGTCAGTTTGATACGGCGGCGAACTCTATTCGATCGGAGCGTTTTGCGGAGTCTAAAGTACGTACGATTTCCTGCCATGATGCGTCTCCAAATTTCTCTGCTGGTATCGTTATCGGCGGTCACCAGTGAGCCCAAGTACACGAATTCTTCAACCATCAATTTCGTCACCACCGATAGAAACTCGTGGTGGGCGGCTCACATTGGCCTCTCTTGAGCCTCTGCCTATCATGTACTTTGTCGTGTTGATGACTAGTCCAATCCGTTTAGCTTCGCTTTTGAGTCTGATGTAGGCTTCCTCCATCCTCTCAAAGTTACGAGCCATGATATCAATGTCGTCGGTGAAACCAAATAACTGGACGGACTTCGTAAAAATCGTACCACTCGTGTCAATCCCTGCCCTTCGTATTACTCCCTCCAAAGCGAGTTGAATAGCAGACACGAAAGACCTTGCAGTAACCCTCTACGCGTTTCGAGGGGACTTGATAATGCCCCTGAAACTCGAACTACGCACATCACCCGATCCATCGTCGCCTTGAACAACTGTATCAGTTTATCCGGAAATCCGTGTTCGTGCATTAGCTGGTCCCGATCGATTGTATCATATGCGGCTTTGAATTCGATGAATAGATGATGTGTGGTATTCACACGTTGCACGTTGTATTCGCGGCATTTCTGCAATACCTGACGTATGGCGAACACCTGGTATGTGGTAGAGCGTTCACCCATAAATCCCGCCTGGTACTGCCCCACGAACTCTCTTGCAATTGGTGTTAGTCGGCGGCATAAAATTTGGGAGAGCAATGTGATTGCGCGGTAGTTGCTACAATCCAGCTTAAGGCTGCCTTACAACTCGGGAAAATTTTCCGCCGGAATTTGGTCCCCGTGCATTTTAAATGGAGCCGGGATTTTGATTTTCCGTGCCCAAATTCCGAAAACATCGCATATGCAAAAATACATGGGGAAAAAATCCGTGGATCAAATTCCCGAGGTGTGAGGCTACCTTTATCGCTTTTTTGTAGATGGGACACACGACACCTTCCATCCACTCCTGCGGCCTCAGAACCTCATCCTCCCAAACCTTGGTGCAGCGCTCTAGCCAGTGCCTCACCACCGTGTTTAAATAGCTCTCCTGGTAGTTGGTCAACTCCAGGGGCTTTGTTGTTTTTCAGCCGGCCGATCTCCTCCTGGATTTCCTGGAGATTCGGAGCCGGAAGTCGCATGTCCTGCGCGCGTGCTTGTAGGTTCATTACCATACCGCCACCGCCATTACCTTACTGCTATATCGCCATTCAGGTCCTCTTCGTAGTGCTGCCGCCACCTTTAGATCACGTGAACGGTTCAACTTCTCATAAAACTTTCGTGCGTTATTAGCGAGGTACAGTTCCTCCGTCTCTTCACGGTCTCGATCTTCCTGCTTGCGTTTTTTCTCCGAAAAATTGAGATTAATCTGTTCCGCGCCCGTTCGTATCGTGCCTCCGTTCGCCCTCGTGCGGTGTTGCAAAAAAAACATACCTATTTGTTAATCTGTTGAAAACTCAATAGTTTACTTCGCTAATGGCCCGTTTACATATTCGATAATTATAGCGAACAATTTGACAAATTGCCTCCGCTGATCCGACAAATGTACGGCCGGACTACTATCGAGGTTTCTCTCGTTAATCCGACTGTCGAATCCATTCAAAAGAATCAAAACAAAATTAAAGCACAAATTTAAACTGACAGCATAATGTGTTTAAATGGGTGTTGATTCTTTTTAATCCGGAAAATTCCGGACTAACGAGTCGTCGGATTTGCGAGGAACAGATAAGCGGGGGGATATTTAAGAGGGAATAAGCATTCCATATGATTAAACGCAGATTAAGCATTGAAAAGCTTAGGGTATCTGTTCCATTATTAATAACATGCTCCTACAAAAGATATTTTAGATACCAGATAAAGATTGGCGCTGTCGTTGCTGTCCGGAGCATCTTTTGCTGGCGAAGATAGGGGATCTAAATGTCAATGAAGGAAAAACACATACGATTTGACAGTTAGGTACCACACATGTTTCGGACAGCAGAACAAAGGGAACCGAAGCGACAGTCTTTATCTGGTTACTAAAATATCTTTTGTGTATATCAATAACATTCGCAAAACAGGCAAGTTAGGCTCAATTTGTGTCGTGTTTTGTTGTTATCCGGGCTTGCTCACTGCTGTAAAAAATCACAAAAATGAGAAGTAAAACAATTTGCGCACCAATTGTTTGTTTTCGAATGGTATTAATTTGGGTACATAGTATGGATTCAAGGAGCAGTTCCCCTGTATACCTTAAAAATAATCATTATAGACTGAATATGGTTTTAGACTAAAGTTCAAGCTATTTATTTAGAATATTTATATTTATCCGTGCAGTGTTCTGCTAAATTTTCACACCCTAATTTAAATTATGTGCTAAAATTTTAAACACACATTTATAAGGTTCCAACGAAAACATCGCAAACGGCGAGTTCAGTGTCAAATTTTTCTCTGCGATTTTTTTCGCCGCACCCGGTGATGTAGTGTGCGTACGGGTAATGTCAACATAGCTGCGCACTCTTTCTTACCTACTAGCTGCAGCGATTCGTCATCGAATTCGTTACTTCCAGCAGCCGTAGCCAGAAAGAGATAGTTAGAAAATCAGTTTCCATACCCGATTAAAATCCGCCATCTGCCTGCTCTCAGCTGGTGTCCGCCACAACTGACGAGAGCGAACTGCATTTCAAACGGCTTCTTTCACCGAGCGCACGTCGTGTGGTAGTCGTCGTAACAGGGGCCAGTTTAGTTGGCCGTTGAATGGAAGTGAAACTTTAACAGTCGGATTGCTTGTCGGTTCTATTTTGTACGAAAAACCGCGTAAATTTGTGATATATTTTATTGTGATTTGCTATTTGTGGATTAATAAACATGGCCACACATTTCCGTATTGCCAAAACCGATGAGGTAAGTGTGAAAGAGCCTATAAAGATTAAAATAAAACACCTGTGCTGATTCTCTAACCGACGCCATCGAAATTTAAAGGGACTGGTTGCATTGTAGTTGTCTTCCTCCTATTCGCCACGCAAACCCATTGGCAATGATGGCCGTTGAACCATTTTATAAAATTACTAAAAATGCATTGTTTTAAAAGCTAGCCTGTGGCGAGTAAAGAAATGACAAGAATTCAACCCCAAAACAGACTTGAAAATTAATGAAGGTGTTTTGTTAATCCACAGCATCCTTTGTGGTCACACGAGAATCCAAATTATGGTACAGCTCAAATAAATCAGTTAGGTAATGGCCCGTTTACATATTCGCTGGTTCTAGCGGACAATGCACTATCCGACAATACTAGCGCAATGTAAACAGGAATTATACTCGCTAATAAGCGTTTACATTGTGCTAATGTCGCGCTGGCTAGTATTGTTGGATAGTGCATTGTCTGCAAGAAATAGCGAATATGTAAACGGGCCATAAAGTTATACTATCTAGATTACACTGGTGTCGCTTTTTACGCGAAAAGATTCTGTCGAATTCTCGCTCCACCTTAATTTCCACATCTTTAAAAATAACATTTGATTTTTCTTCGATTTTTTCATTAGATTAACAGGGTTGTTACGACTAAGCGGATTTCGCGGTTTTCGCGGATTTACATAACGATTTTAGGGTTTCGCGCGGATTTGGCGCGGATTTAGTTTTAGGTGGAAACTTCTAAGAAAAAATCTAAGGAAGTTTATTTGAAAATTAGCTTTATGCCTTTATTTTCAAATGTTGTTGAGAACAAATTAACGTTTCAAGGTTATTAACATTATTTTTCGGATATGTCTTAGTCCTTATTTAATGGCATGCATTACACTCTCAAGCATTATTTAAACAAATGTTATGATGAGAGATACGCCACTTGTTGTCATTTTAATCCATTCTAAAACACGATGCACACAAAGCATGTCTATCGAAGGACGTGAACACCCATTTCATCTTGTAAATTTCTTCGTAATTCCAAGATATTTGTCAGTTTCTGATTGGCATATCATTCTTCAAAAGTCGTCAGGAATTCTTTCATAATATTGGAACATTTTATATTTCCTTTATAACATTCATCTAGTACGAATAAAGGTTTATACAACAATTGAAAACATAAAATGTTCTGTAATTTAATGCAGATGCCTCATTTTAATAAGTTCTTCCGAAGAAGGTTTAAAAAATTAGAAGATGATTTTCAAAAGTCTAACATAGTTTTTTCTAAGCTCTGGCGGGTTTTTAACTCCGATGGTATTTTACAGGATTACCAACAGAAGACGAAGAAACTTCCTAAAGTAATTTCCACAAGGACCCTATGATGATCCTTGTATAAATTCCTTGCAAATACATTTCCACAGCGTAAAGAGGGTTTTGCAGCATTAAAACCCGAAAAATATTAAGACATTTTGGAGGAATTTCCTGGAGCGGTGACCGCAGAAATGACTATAGAAAATTGATAAGAATGCCGCCTTGAATTTACAAAAGAGTTATAGCGATGATCACAGAAATTTCTTTAATAAGTGCTCAAAAATAGAACCGGGAGTTTTTCCGCAGGAAGTCACCAATCAATTTCTGCAAGAATTTCTAAAGCGATTTCTTTAGGAATTCATGAAGGGATATTCCGCAGGTTATTTGTAGAGAATTTACTTGAACTCACGACAAAATTCCCAAATTAATTACAAAATAATTTCCCAGGGGAATTTTTGTAAGAATACTCGGAGGAATTCCCACAGATGTTCTCTGAAGATTTTCCACAGACGATTTGGAGCAACTTATGCACTTCAGCAGATCCAAGGCCAGTTGGATTTCTGCAAACATTTCCATGAAAATTTCCGGAGGATGACCCGCAGAAATTTCTGGGATGAATGTGCGCACGAAAGATGAATTTCTACAGGAGTTATCGGAGTTTTTAAATGAAATTCCAGTAAGAAATTTCTGCATGAACTTTTAGAAAAGCTTGTTACAAGTATCGAAGGAGAAATAACGGACTAATTTCTGTTGGAGTTTAGGGCAAATTATTCTGCCGTATTTCCAAAGAAATTTCTTCTGAAATTTCTAAAAATATTTCTCTTGAATTTTGAAGAAATTTACGCTTGATTCTGACTTGAGCTTGAGAAACTATGTTAGATTTTGTAGTTTTTGTTTCTTAATATGAGTTCAAATATTTGTTTTACAGAAGTTTTGTTAAAAAAACGGAGCATCATTGTCTAATCCCTAATATCTAAATAGTAGTAATCAAAAACTACAACAAAGCTTAAAAAAAATTACGGTTTTGGCAAATTTTTAAATATTTGCCACGTTTCTCTTTAATCAATTATGATCAAATCTGGCCTTAACATTCATTTGTAATCAACGTACCTTGTGCCGAATTTTATAAAGATCCATCAACAAAAAACCCTGATAGTAACGGAACAAAACATGCCAAAGCCATCATCTAATCCAAAAAGCGGAGCAAATAGTTTTGACTGTTTAGTTCTTGTTCCTCAGATTCAGTACTTCTAGTGGCGAATAAGGCCATTTAGAAGGGATGTAATACTTACTGCGGTTTTATTAGTCCTATTAGCATTTTGATACAAACATTCGTTGCAGTTTAAAATCATATTTGAAATCAGTAAAAAAAACTTGAAGCGAAGACGCTCAATAAATTATTATACAAAAATTGACATTCAACGTGTATTTGCTTAGAATTTAGATCCGGATCGCATGGATTTGGCGCGGAATGGATTTCATTTCGCGCGGAAATGGCGTGGATTTGGCGCGGAAAATATTTCAGGGTCTCCGTAACAACCCTGGATTAACTCAATGTTTCATTACATTCAAAGATTATAGAAACATGCAAAAACAAACCGAGTAAAAAGCGACCTAAGTGAAGTGCTGTAATTACAGTAATTTATTGATTATAAGTTGAAAAAATTACCTCTATCATTCAGAATGATGGTAGAAATTTTATTTCTTTAAAAAGTACCCAAAGTACAGTAATATCCCGATTTTATCACCACTGGTGAATTTTGGGGTGATAAAACAGGACATGTGACAAAATCGAAAAAAAAAAATTTCTAGTTTTTAACTCATTTCACAAATATGAATCATTTTATGCCTTGTATAGGAAAAATGCGTAAACGGTAACCGTTATTTCTTGTTGAAAATGCTTACATAATCCTCCACAGGTACTCACAGAAGTCATTCATATGTAATAAACTACAGGCGGTGAACGTAATTTCATGAAATTCAATGTTGTTTGCGGTATTATTTACGGAAATAAAAAAAATGATTAAAATTTTCAATTTTTTTGGGGTGGCAAAATCGGATAGACGAAATCAGGGAGTCGCAGGGTTGTTACGACTACGTGGATTTCACGATTTTCGCAAATTACGCGGTTTTTGCGGATTTACATAATGATTTCAGGGTTTATTTGAAAATTAGTTTTATGTTTATCTAGATGGGCTTCTATTTTTATTAGCAAATGTTGAGAACAAAACTTACGTTTGAACGCTATTAACAACATTTTTTTCGGATGTGTCCAAGCCCTTACTGAACGGCATGCATTACACTCTTATGCTACGTTTTGACAGGGCAAGTGAATTGAACAACTCAGTTGAATTCAATTGACTTGCCAAAAGTTGAACATGTTCAACTTTCTTTTCGTTCAAACGCTGTTCACACGTTCAACTGAGTTGTTCAATTCACTTGCCCTGTCAAAGCGTAGCATTAAGCATGCTTTAAAAAAAAATATGAGCGGCACTGGAAAAGGTCGTGAACGTCATAAGACAGAGAGCAAAGCGCCTTTTTCTATTTCAAGCGGCCAAATGAAAGAATCGTGGGCTCTTTGACCAATTTCGGATGAAAAGCAGTCATGAAAGAATGTTGTGCTTTATTTTAAAATTAAATTTTCTAAGTTATTCTAATAGATCTATGCGAAGGATAGTGAATAGTCAATAAATTATTCTTCTTCTTCTTATTGGCATTACATCCCAACACTGGGACAGAGCCGCATCGCAGCTTAGTGTTCATTAAGCGCTTCCACAGTTATTAACTGCGAGGTTGTTAAGCCAAGTTATTATGTTTGCATTCGTATATCATGAGGCTAACACGATGATACTTTTATGCCCAGGGAAGTCGTGACAATTTCCATTCCGAAAATTGCCTAGACCGGCACCGGGAATCGAACCCAGCCACCCTCAGCATGGTCTTGCTTTGTAGCCGCACGTCTTACAGCACGGCTAAGGAGAGCCCCTCAATAAATTAATCATACTCCTTTAATTCTCCGGGTTGAAAGTGGCAATACACACAAAAATAAAGCAGATATTATACACTTTCATGCCCTATCACTGAACTTTTTTTTTTAGTTTTCTCTAGCATGCCATTCATCCTTCGCGTTTCTACAGATATTGAAAGGGGCAGATATGTAAACATCGCGTGACATCCCTAGTAACATTTTGAGTTTTATCATACTCTATTAGCAGTTCTAGAGAGTTAATTTACAAAACTAACAATAAAACTAAGAACAACATAATAACCTCTTGAAGATCACTACAAGAGTAAGTTATGACCAAGTGGCCAACTCTTAAGAACGTCTTTTGAGCAAATTCAAGGCTGATAATAAGAATGCCATAAAACCGTTGTCAAAACAGAGAACTTCTTTTTTTCCGTGGAGCCATCTGTTATTGTTTTGAAGGAAAAGGGAAATTATCGAAATGGATAAAATGAAAAAAATAAAACACACAACCATGAACACGAAAGTGAAACAATGTTTAATCATCGAAAAAATGAATGCCCCAGAATTCGTTCGCGTGCGTCAAATTTAAGTGCGCGCTCGAATTTCTGGTGAAAACAGGTAAGAAAAGTATGATATTTTAGCGCGCCGTAAAAATATTCTTATTTACGGTAATCGAATATCAGAAAATATAGAATCGTTCTGTTTTTTCTTTGGTCAGTTGAATATATTTTACTTCGTGATATTGCTGATTATATAAATCATTAAACACATTGTTGAAAGCGATGGTATTTACATTTGTAAGCGATTTTTGCAAAATATTGTTACAGATATGAACAATAAGCCATTTTATGAAAAGCTCAAATGACAGGAGACCTAACACTAATATTTACATTTTACAAGGAACATTTGCGAAAATGGAATGAAATGATGATGATGATAACGAATTGATGATGGTTTGCATGCAAATTTACCAAAACAAAGACCGAGCCGTCCACTCAAAATTTCGATCAGCTGATCGAATCTGTCTCGTAAAATGGCTTATATTTTATGTTATCAACATGGCTGTTATCGCACTGTGGGCAGCCTTCGAATAAACTGATGGGCAAAATTAATTGTTGCACAACGTAAGTCGAAAATTAGCTTCCGTAAAACAGTGATACTTAATAGCAGACTATGTTACAAGTTTTCGGGGTCGTTAACCGGCGGTGAGGTCTACAAAATCTTTAAATTTGTTTGAATATACTTTTTAAGTACTTATAGCTATGATATATACAAATGCTTTAGCAAAAATATGCCAAATATGGGATGTAATGCTAATGCTATGCAGGATCAGTATGACATCAACATCTAAAACTTATATTGAAACAAGGTTCATATTATTTCATGTTCAATTTCATTCATATTCTTGTTTTCGATTGAATGCTATATACGCATTTTCTTGTCAAATCAAATGAGGAAATTTTTAGAATGAATCGGATTCATTCGAAAGCAATAATTGCATTGGAGATCTATTTACATACAGATACAATGTTCTTTTGGAGAAGTATGACATACGATAAATTTTAATAAACTTTATATGGTCAGTAGTAACAGTAGGAAATCTAATAGTTGCTTTAGCACTATTCAATGGAATAGAAATTGCCGTATGATGGTCGAGAAGGCACATTTTTTAAACAACACACATTCATATGTGTATTCTATATAACCTTTCTTCACGTTAGACATAAAAATTGAAACATTATGATTGAAAATATGTATTTAATGTCATCTGTTTTCCCATAGTTAATACATTTTGATATAAACATCATGTTCTTTTGCAATGCCATTATAAATCAATTAAAAACCCCGAAGACTTATAGAGGTTATTTGTAAGATAAGATTAAGACCAAAATATTCGGCCTTATAGCAGTTCTCAAAATTGGTTTTATGAGACTCTTCAAGATGATCTCTTGACCACTAATAAGTTTAAAAAGTGTTTGACATTTGGGGATTTATTACAAAATTTATAATGGTTTTGAAGACAGCTACAAGCGCATAATAAAAGCTAATCTTGCTGCATTGGACACAGCTCTTATAAAACCGTTAAAAAACTTAAATAAATCAAAGAAGTCCTGAAATTGTTATTTGGGATAAAAGATATTTTAGTTACTAGATAAAGATTGTCGCTTCGGTTCCCTTTGTTCTGCTGTCCGGAACATGTTGGGTACCAAGCTGTCAAATCGTATGGATTTTCCTTCTTTGACATTTAGCTCCCCTATCATCGCCAGCAAAAGATGTTCCGGACAGCGACGACAGCGACAATCTTTATCTAGTAACTAAAATATCTTTTTTTGGGATCTCTCATTGAAAACGAGAAATTGCAGTACTGGAGGGCGCCACTTGTTGTCATTTTCAATCCATTCTGAAACATGAAGCACACAAGGACATGCACACCCATTTTCATCTTGTCAATTTCTTTGTAACTCTGAGATATTTGTCAGTTTCTGATTGATTATTTCTTTTACGATGAGCCATTTACCATGATATATCATATAATTTTTCAAAAGTTTTTTCGCCAGGAATTCTGTCATAGTGTGGGAACATTTTTTATTGCTTTCATAGCATCCATCTAGAACGAATAAGGGTTTATACAACAATTGAAAACACAGAAATAATGTTCTTTGATTTGATGCCTTATTTGAAGATGATTCTCGAAAGTTGTATCTAGAGGATTTTCGGATAACTCCGATGGTATCTTTACAGCATTACCAACAGAAAACGAAGAAACCTCCTAAAAAAATTTCCACAAGGACCCTATGAGGATCCTTGTATAACTTCTTCTTAAATAGCTCTAATTCCAACTGGAACTTGGCCTGCTTTTCAACTTAGTATTCTATTAGCATTACCTCAGTTGATAATGGAAAGCTGTTATATTTCGTATTATTTAATAATACGAAATATAACAGCTTTCAAACAAATTTTGTTTCTTGATACGATTTGAATTAATTGTTTTACAGAAGTTTTGATTGAAAAAAAAAACGGAGCTTCATTGTCTAATTCCTTAATCTCAACGCAAGTTTGTCTTGTGATCAATAATTACAACAAAGTTGCACAATTTATCATTCCAGAAGAAATTGCAGTTTTAGCAGATTTTTTATTGTTTAATTCAATTAGGGTCACATCTGGCCTGAACATTCTTTGAATATCAATGCATCTTGCGCCGAATTTCTTAAAGTTCGATCAACAAAAAAATCACTGACAATCGGAACAAAACATGCCAGAAGCATAATCTCTTCTAAAAAGCGGTGCTTTTTGGAATACTTTTGGCTGTTTAGTTCTTGTTCACTTAGCTTCAGTACTTCTAGTGCTGAATACTGAAAACACTATTTTTACGGATTTAGTGTATTTTTGTTCGTTGCAATCTTTAATTTCGACACCACTCTCTCTTGTAAAAACGGTAAACAATACAAATTTTCACAAATACCACGGCAATTTATGATAGTATATGAGCATTCTGACATTAGAGTATAAATTATTTATGCGCCAAATAAGAGGGTACTGTCATAATTGCCAAACTCCATGTGAAAATCCGTTATCGCCAGAGATGCCAGATTTGAAGACATGTTTTCGATTTGAAGACATTTGAATCTCTGTGAAGACATTTATTTCATGAAGACATTTTGAAGACTTTTCAAAATATTTGAAGACTTATCTAAATACTTATTTGAAGATACCTGAAGACAATAAATAAGACGGCGAGTGGAAAGTACAATTTGATTTTTTACTTTTTACTTTTTCTGCGACTTCTATATGTAAATTAAACAAAAAAAATACAAAGGTTATAAAAGTCTTGACCTGGGGCCTAGAATATCAAACATAAAAATACCTTCACACTAGCGGGCTGATAACTGCAACGCATTTTAGACCTCATACGCACTTAACTTTAAGTTGTGCGCTGGTTAAAAAAATCCCGATGACAGAATTTGTTTGAATTTTTCTTAGCGGCGGTGGCGTTTTTGACGTGTATGTAAAAAGGTATTTCGATCATTACATCGGAACGGAAAAATTGATTGAATTCTTCTTTGACTTGATTTAATCTATTCAACCGTTGAGCTAGAACCTGAATTTTACTTTAAATCCTTTTGAATTCATTTGATCTTTTCGGCATTTCCATGTGATTTTCCTCTCAGTCGGGAAACTCTTTGAATTCCACGTGAATTATCAAAAGAATTTTCGGTGAAAATTTCAAAGAACGTTTCGTGTAAAATAAGGAGAATTTCCGATGAAAATAATGAGGAATTTCTTGTCTAAACTAAAGAAAGTAAAAAGATATAAAGGGAATCCTCCAAAATTTAAATTCAAAATTCTCCTTAATTTCCACAAGTTCTTCTGAACTCCCACAATAAATCCCTTTTTATTTCCACAAGAAAATTGTCTCAATTAATTTTAATAGAAAATTTTTACGAGTGTCGACAAGAAATTGAATTTGTTCTGGTGTTAAATGATTATTTCTCATTATTTCCATGGTAAATTTCTACGTGAAAATCTTCCTAAAAAATTTCAGAGAAATTCCACAAAAAATTAAGGGATTTTTAATTAAATACTAAGTAGCAAAATCAGAGGAAACTTGTTACACACTTCCGTTAAATTCTTCCTTGAATTACTTTGGTAATTCTTCTAGAAATATTTTTGACCATTTTTCCTGTATTTTCTCTGAGAATTTCTCTAAGAATTTCTTCAAACATACATTCTGGTATTCTTTCCGTAATTCATCCAGGAAATTGTCCGGAAGTTTCAGGGATTTTTTTTTTAAATCCTCTAGGAATTCATTTGGAAGATCCTCCAGAAGTTCCTCCAGAACTCCTTCGGCAGTTTCTTCACGAATCCATCCAATAGTTTTCCCAGGAATCCTTGAAGAATTTCTGCGGAAGCTATTCCAGGGATCCGGAAGATCCTTCAAGGTTGCCGAATTACTCTCCAAGAATGCCTCCGGAAGTATACTTCTATTTCTTCCAGGATTTCTTTCGGAATTTTCTGCAGCAATACCTCAAGAAGCTTCTCCAACTACCTCCAAGAATTTCTCCAGAAGTTTCTTTTGGAATTCCACCGGAAATTGCTTCAATAATTCCTCCGTAATATCCTTAAGAAATTCGTCAGGAAAATCCTTCAGGTATTCCTCCAGAAAATCCCTCCGAAATTCATCCTGAAGATTCTACAGGAAACTCTCCTTAAGTTCTTCCAAGTATTCGGGATTTTATCCGAAAGTTTATTTATTTATTTAAATTTATTTATTTATTGTGTGATTTCATCAACAGACTACAATTAGCCCTAATGATGTATGTAAATACTAATTAATACTAAAAAACGCACATAGTCAAAAAATATAACATAGTAGCATTGTCAAGATAAAAAAATTAAAACAAATAAAATGCAGCCTTATCACACACAATCAACGAAAAAATTCAGAAAATCTACGACGAAGAACATTCCGCGTCAAGTTGAAGTCGAACATGGAAGAAACTCTATTAAACGTTCTCTGGAGGCCGTAGATTGCAGTTTCTGCACCGTAGTTAGTGCGACGAAAAGTTGATCTAGATACTAGATATCTATCCGGACGTTCCTTTAGAAAATTCTCTGGATGTTTTTCAAGTATTTCACAGTAAATTTTGAATCCCAACAGGGTATTCTTTAAAAAGAAATTTGGAAGAGTTCCACGTGAAAATTCAGTTTAAAAATCCGACTCAGTACAAAATCCAAGGGAAACTCGTTTTAAAAAAATAAGGAATTTAAAAAAATATTCTTTTGAATTTTAACAATTTGAAGTTTAAAAAAAAGAAGCATTATTCAACATCAGTAATACAAGGAGATTATGGAAGTTACACACCTATTGGGGTCTCCAGTAGCCTTGCGAGCAAAGGCGTAGGATTGCCAGTCCGGAGGTGATGAGTTCGATTCTCGGTCCGGTCTAGGATGTTATCGGGTTTAAAACATTCTCGACACCCTAGGTATAGTGTATCCATTATACTTGCCACACAAGATACATACTCATGCAATGGCGGGCATATAGAAAAGCTTTCAGTTAATAACTGAGAAAATGCTAATTTTATACTAAGTTGAAAAGCAGGCCAAGTTCCAATTGGAATATAGAGCCATTGAAGAAGAAGAAGAAAACATATTGGATTTAGAAATTTTCGCTGATAATCATAATCTTAATATTGAAGACATTTGAAGAAGAAATACTACAATAAGAGATCGGCGAAGACGCCATCTTGTTCCAAATCGAACCGTCAAAAGCGGTTCCAATTCGGCTTGTTTACTTTTTGCATCCATAAGAAGCAAGTAGAAAGGTCAAGTGATGCCAGTATTATTTCCACGATTTCATGCATTTTCATGCGTTGCCATCTCGACAGTTTTTCACTCTGATGGTCTCTGGTTATAGGGTGGCTAATTTGAAGACATTTTTCAACGACTGTGAAGACATTGGAAAATATCATCTGGCATCCCTGGTTATCGCCCCTCTGCAATCGCTTGTTGTATAAGCTGGCGCATTTGATTTGAAGTTTGTATGGAGATTTTAGTAAAAATATATATATATATGTATATGGAAATCCTCCGTCACTCATTCGATCTGGAAATTGGTTCTGATTGCTCAATTGAGGACCTCGTGAAAATCGTACCACTCGTGTCAATTCCTGCCCTTCGTATTATTCCCTCCAAAGCGATGCTGAATGGCAGACACGAAAGACCATCACTTTGCCGTAACCCTCTGCATGTTTCGAAAGGACTCGAGAATGCCTCTGAAACTCGAACTACGCACATCACCCGATCCATCTTCGCCTTGATCAACCGTATCGGTTTATCCGGAAATCCGTTTTCGTGCATTAGCATTAACCACGTTTCCATAACTGGGCAAATTAATTGGGTCGTTCCAGGGAAGGCAACGTAAGGTGAAGCGTATGAATTTGTGCTGAATGGACTGATATTTAGATGATTAATTAGAAGTTTCCAAGTAGGAAACGAAATACGTATCTGCTTGTTGATACATAAAAAAGTTAATAGTGGAAGTAAATGGAAGAATAATAGTCTTTTAACCTTGATATTCAGAGCCTAGCAGGCTTCGGAATTCTCACTCATATGAATAAAAACCTCCAATAAATCCATTTAGCGGAGTGTGATTTTTCATGGTCCTCCTCCTCCTCCTATTCTCACACAACATTTTTATCCGGATAGAATGGCGGGTGATAAATTCGTGAGCGCCGGATCGCCGGATAATTTAATTTTACTCCACAAATTTCCTTCTCGTCGCCTCATCAGATAAATTTTACAAGCATATTTACAAAAATTTAGCACCGTAACGGGATTCGAACCCAAAACAATTTTAAAATGTTCAGAGCGCCCACTAAAACCACGTCACCACATGAATTGTTTGAAAGCTTTGGGGAAAACTGCTGTATTGAACCTTCTGCTTATCGTGGCGCATCGTCAGATTCAATCAGCTTGGAGAGGCAAAGCAAGCGGCATTTGATTTTCGCGAAACATGGGAAGAAGGATAACAATTTTTCGCACCATCGCTTGTGCCGGAGTTTATCGCACTGTAATTTATCCGGATAAAATGCATGGTGGAGTGATCAGTTGTCGCGTGAGTGAGTGAGAAATCCGAACCCTGGAGCCTAGTCTATACAGCATGAGTGACTTCTGCTTTGGTTTATTGTTTATTGTTTACTTCATCAACAGGCTACATTAAGCCCCAATGATGGTGGTATTAACCTAATTTTGTAATATAAATACTATATAACGATAAAAGAACAACGAACAAATATAAACAAATATTATTCAGTATAACTGTCATTGAGAATGCTTACAATAAAAATCAATACCAAATCATTCACGAATTACACATAAACATTATGACAACAATATCTTGCACAAAATAAGCTAAAATAGTAACTTGCACATGGAATTATTATTTAATTGCTTTAAAGACAAAACTTTGATTCGTGAATTCTCTGAATTTTATACCTATTGGCCACGTACAAGGTTGTAATGCTTTTGGTTTGTATTTGATATTCACTGAAATTTTGAAGGATACATAATCCAGGTTTTCAAAAACTATCCCCTTCGGTATTAGCTTTCTTATATTGATCTTAGCTGAATCGCGAATCTCAAGACAATCACGCACAAGAATATCGATATCGTTATCAAAAGTGTTTGGCTCGATGTTTGAAATAAACAACGAAAACGTGTTTTCGGAGTTGGAATCGGTATAAGCCATAGAAGCTCGGCCACTCTCATTCGTATCATGGTAGGTTTTAGTTCCATCCAAAAGAGCTCCTCGGGATGATGTGACGACAGGAGTCGAGTGTGGGAGTTTGCTCTGCTTTTCGATCCGTGCTCGCTCGGGTGTTACCGTGGTGGCTAATGTTATCAAAATCTCCTCTACTTTAGTTTTCAATTCCAAAACGTCGGATTGAATGGATTCAGTAACGGTCGGTTGAGTATGTCTTGGAATATTGTACATGGCGTCGCGTGTAGTACGAAAATCCAGTAGGCAATCGTCGCACATCCATACAATGTTATTCGTTAACAGTGCACATATCGACGACTCCGATAGTCCCACACAAGCGGCATGGTACCGCATTTGCCTTCACACATAGTGAACCTATCAATGTTGCGGTCGATTTTGTGAGAACATCTATTGCACTGCATTGTTCTGGGTAGTGGCTCAACAGAAAAATGGCTTTTAACTTCTAAATTCTTGCGCAGAAATTAAAGGATATACTTGAATCTCTTGTTCCGCAACGTTTGTAACTAAATGTTCAACTTCACCGATATATAAGAAGATTGTATCAAGCTTCACAGTGTTTTAAGGCGTTGTTTTCAAACGAAAAAATTGAAATATACGGCAGCACAGAATAGTCAAACATTCGTATCAACACAACAATAACAACTGTTGTAACAAGCCCACTTACAGTTTCATTAGTTCCTTTCCGCGGTTTGTCGATGTATGTGGTTAGATCCGTGGTTGAGCCATTTACGCAGACAGCCTATCTCCATTTTTCAGGATGTCATCCTTGGTGCTCCTTTGAAACGAGGCGAACTGAGATTTAACCAGTTTGGCTAACTCGGACACCGACATGTCTGCAGTTGTGTTGTTCCGTTGTTGCGACTGAGAGTTGCTTCTGAGTCTCATGGCGCTCAGTTCTTCCTCGGACATCATTGCAGTGTGAAACGAATGAATAAACGGGCGGCAAACTGCTTACACAAGCGACCGTTTCCATTGACGGGGAATCCTAACCCATTGTTTGCTTTTGGAAATTGGCCAGGTCGGACTATGGGATTTCAAAAGTTATGGCCAAAAAACTATTTATCATACCAAAACATTCATATTTTTTTAGTATTTTAATTCACGAGAAAGGCACCAGCACTGCTAGGTGGATTATTCTTGGTTTTTTCTTCTTCAGTGGGTCTACATTCCAACTGGAACTTGGCCTGCTTTTAAACTTAGTGTTCTATTGGCATTTCCACAGTTATTAATTGAAATCAAATTTCGAATTCGCCTTTCTTAAAAAATCTTATTTCCAGTAAGTTACGAAACCAATGCTCAAAATATCAGAATAAAAATAAACTAACGCATGTAAATTTTCTTTTTCCAGAATGACGCTGCCCGTGTTCAGGCGAAGAAAGTCTTGAAAGAACCAGCAGTCGGCAAAAGAGCCGTGCTGGGAGAACTAGGTAACAAAGTTCTGAAAAATGTGGACAATGGCAAATGTAAGGACGGTGTGTTCAAATCTACCGATGCGACATTTAAAAACATCAAACCCCGAGTGGATACCCACTGGAAGAAAACCGATGGCCCGATAACCATTTTCCCCGTTTCAAAACCGGTGACCCGCTCCGATTCACTCAAAGGCCTGAACAACGTCGGACTCAAAAAACAAAGCAAAACAACGACATCCGTTGTCGCCGCTGCCCAGAAAAAAGTGGTCCAAGTCACGAAGGGCACGGAAGTGAAGAAGGTGAAAGTGGTCAACCTGAAGCGAGAGGAAAGTCGTTTAACGCGGCGATCGCTTACCAAACTGAAACAGCTGAAGAAACAAACTGATAGTTCTTCCAGTACCTCGTCGTTGACAACGAATTCCGATGACGATGATGAATATAAAATAGAGGTAGGTCAAGCCGTTGTAAATAAGTGACATTTGAATAAAATATTTGCTATTTCTTTTTTCACAGAAGCCGGATTCTCCCGATTCCCATTCTCACAAATTGATCGAAGAAGTTGAGAACATTGATGTCAACGACGCTTGGAACCCTATGTTGGTATCGGAATACGTAAACGACATCTATGACTATTTGAACAGTTTAGAAGAAACGTTTGCTATTCGGGAGAATTTCCTCGAGAGCCATAAGCAGGTAAATGATGCAGACAATTATAAGAACGGAAAAATTTTCGATCTTTGCAGTCTTTGTCAAACAGTAAATAGTAAAATTAATTACCGCCATCGGGGGTGACAATGGGTCTGGGGCTGAGAATGGGTCATCGCTCTCACCGACAGCCTGGAGGTCGTAGAGCAAAATCGTTCAAAATGGTCTCTTATATTTTAGTCTTCTTGCCCTCAGATACATTCAATCTATTCTACAAGCATTCTAAGTAGCTGAAACAGTGACCCATTCTCACCCCCATTTGACCCATTGTCAAACCCGACGACGGTACTCCAAAACTTAATTCTTTTCTAAAACAAAAAGAAAATATTTGTGAAAAAAATCAAATATATTTTATTTGTAGATCAACCATAAAATGCGCACAATTTTGATTGATTGGATCAATGAAGTGCAATATCAGTATAAACTTGAGATTGATACTTATCACATGACCGTTTCAATCATCGACAGGTACCTTCAGGTAATTTTGCTGAATCAATCACTACCGTACACTATCCCGATTTATAATATTCTGAACCATTCTACAGCTTGTCGTTGATACCCCCAAAAAGGAGTTGCAACTGGTTGGTGTGACGGCTATGTTTATCGCCTCCAAGTACGAGGAACTGTTCCCACCAGACATCGATGACTTTGTCTACATCACCGACGACACGTACAAGAAGAAACAAATTCTCGACATGGAGAAGCAAATCGTGAAAGTTTTGGATTTCCACCTCGGAAAACCGCTGCCTACACACTTTTTACGTCGCTATTCCAAGGCTGCCAAGGCCGCCGATAAAAACCACCTGGCGGCGAAGTACCTGATCGAGATGGCCAGCATCGATTACAGTACGGCACATTACAAGCCGTCCGAGGTAAGGACCAATCAAATTTGTTTTACTGCTGGTTATTTAGTTCGCCAAGCAAATGGCATTTTGCCATTTCCGTACTTTAATCTTAAAAAAAAATAAAAATGACTTATACCACCCAGCCATAAAAAAAAAAAATACGGACCACTATGTTGGCCATCTGTATGTAGTTAAGAAGTTTTTAAAAGATTTTGGGTTCAATGTCCCTATTCAAACTGCTTCAGATCTCATGTTGAATAACAGCTTTAAATAATTTCCTAATAATCTGTTATATAGAGATAGCGATAAGATATATGAGATTATCAAATAATGAAATTTCTCTCCCCAGATTGCAGCGGCTGCATTGTACATATCGCTTAGCTTGTTCCCGGTAGCAAACAACACCGAGCTTAAAGTATGGACCAAAACGCTTGAGCATTACACGCACTACAATGTGCAGCACATAACACCGATCGTGCAACGGTTGGCCAAGGTAGTTAAGAATGCACCCAAGATGAAGGTACATGCCGTCCACCACAAGTACCAATCCAGCAAGTTCGAGAGGATTTCCGTGCAACCTGAGTTCCAGGGAACTGTAATGGACCAGTTGATAGATGGCGAACTGAACCCCTGATGTAGCCCAATTTGTATTGTATTTAGCTATTATTTTTACTGCATATAAGTGACTTGATTTGCCAATAGACAAACACTCTTTTACGCCTAGGCTATTCCAGTTTATTTCCTCTACTGCATTTGTTTTTACATGTGGTTTATTGATTATTCGTTTAAGAAGATTTTAACAATCCTAAATATTTTCTAATTATAGTTTTTGGCAATGATGCTAATGAGAAAAGAGGAAAAAATGTCTCGAGCTAGATCTAGAAACAAATTCACATTAGTTGTTTTAATTTGTGTGCTATAATACCGAGCATAATAAACTTTTTGACTGATCAATTGATAATAATTTGTTTGTATATCCTTGAGGTCACAGGCCATTTCATTTTTTGCCTTTCTCGTACACTCAAAAAATAAATCACAATGCGAAATTACACCAATAAAATGAAAAGGGCGTAATTCCTTTTTTATCAAATTTTAGATGAAAATAACATGATTATGCATATAATTGCAATGACAACATGATAGTTGTATTGTTATCAATAATATTAGAGCATGAAATACGTCTTTGTGGCTTTTAATGTTAAATAGGATTTGTTTTAATAATCTAAATCAGCGCTGGCACTTTTCTCGATTTTAAGTATTTGGAATTCCGCCCCTTTCAAATGTGGATCTAGACATATCTATGGAAAATTTCCAATAGAAAAGCAATACGAATTTCATCTGAGAAACTAGTAACGATTGCCTTAGAATAATCAGATAAAATCAATGTGGCAAATAAATTTCATTTTGAAATCACAGATCTCACTGGATCTATATGATTTTTAATTAGCAGCTATTGGATTTGGGAGCATTCATAAATTACTCTCGAATCTACTGTTCAATATAGCGCTCGAGAGAGCGATTTGGAGAGCTGGTGTGCAAAGAAGCGGTACCATTATCACAAAATCGCATATGCTCCTGGGATTTGCGGACGATATCGATATTATCGGGATTGATCGCCGTGCCGTGGAAGAGGCTTTTGTGCCTTTAAGAGGGAGACAGCGAGGATTGGACTCACGATCAATACCAGCAAAACGAAGTACATGGTCGCTGGCAATCAACGTGGGTTTAGTAGTGGTGGTGGTAGCGAAATGATGCTGGATGGTGAATAATTTGAAGTGGCAGAAGAATTTGTGTATCTTGGAACATAAGTGACGTGCGATAATGATGTTACCCCAAATAGGGCTTATTACAGACTTCGTAACCAGCTTAAGTCCCGTAGTCTGCAAACGAAAACAAAACTCGCGCTGTATACTACTCTGATTCTTCCGGTGGCTCTATACGGCCATAAGACATGGACGTTAAAGGAGGCTGATCGGAGAGCTTTCGGAGTGTTTGACCGTGCGGACAATACTCGGCTTTAAACAGGAGAACGGTATCTGCCGGCGCCGCATGATTCACGAATTGTACCAGGTGTATAAAGGGCTGGATATTATTAAGCATATTCAACACGGCAGACTACGGTGGGCTGGTCACGTTGTTCGTATGCCGGAAGAACGTTAAGCGAAGATAATATTTAGTAGAGAACCCGGAAGAGGCCGCAGGCTTCGTGAAAGGCCGCGTACACGATGGATTTTTTGCAGTTGAAGAGGACCTGAGGGCGCTCAATGTTCAGGGCGACTGGAAGCGATTGGCCCAATGCGGTCGGGTCTGAGCTTGACGACCGACTGGCAATAGCTTACACAACCTCACTTGATCAGTGCCGTTGCTGATGAAGAATGTGTATAGCCGCCAGACATTCTAAATACTCACGCTCCTCTAATGTGGACGTGTACAATACACATGTGGAAGTATTGGCTTGAGAAATGGATTGCGAGTGATTTGACTATGCGTCCAATTTGGGAATCTCGAGCTCGTTCAGTAGCCGCTAGGTTGCGAAGGCCGACGGAGGTCCTTCGTAGCTTAGTTGGTTAAAGCACCAGTCTAGCGTACTGTAGGGTCATGGGTTCGAGTCCCATCGAAGGGAAAGTGGTTACCTCCAATACATTTTCCAAATCAATATCTTCCACATAACGTACATATTCACATATGAGTTTTCATAACATTGTAAATTAACGTCCAAGTCGGGTGGTTTAATCCCCGGAAATAAGCAATTACCTTTGATTGAACTGATAAAAAAGATTGTCAGTCTTAGGTTGGTGCAGCCTGCTGCCTGCTGCAGCCTGCTAGTAGAATAAGCGCTTTTAATTATTTGGTATTGCCAATATTTTTACTATTTTACTTTTTAAATTAATTTTATTCCTATTATTTGAAATGCTGCATGCAAATCTCTTTTAAATGCCGTGAAAGATATTTCTTTTGATAAACTATTAGGCAATGTGTTCCAGTGAACTACACCTCGCACGAAAAATGAGTTCCCATACATAGACGTGCGGTGTGGTGGCAAAACGTATTTTCGAAATCGATTGCTTCTTGCTATTTGTAGTTTTTCATATAAATAATCTGGTTGCTTTGTACTCTGTTACAGTAGACCATGCAGAAAAAAACAAGAACGAAGTTTACTGAAGTTTACAAATCGACACCCAATAGGGCACTGCACGGAATGCTTTGTCTCTTTCTTGCTGCAAATAAATTTGAAAACAATAAGGCCAGTAAACGTCAAAATGTATGAAGAACGAAAAAGAAAGAGATCTAGACCAACATTTGAAAAGGGCGTAACAGCCAAAATTTATTCCTTCTGATTCTTTGTTTACATAAATAGCTATATATGTGGACGAAGGATCAGAAGGAATAAATTTTGGCTGTTACGCCCTTTTCAAATGTTGGTCTAGAGATATTCCCATGCAGTGCCCTATTAGTAAATGCTGAAGGTGAGAAACGCTTGAAAACCTGTTAAAATTAAAGACATAACGTACACATGTATTTAGAGCAACTCTAAAAACCAAGAAAGTTCATCTAGTAAAAAATCACAGGCCATAAAATGTGGAAGTATTAGACTTTTAAACAATTTTATTTTAATATCAGTTTTTAGAAAACATGCTGTTCCATAAAGTGAACGCAAGCTAGCGAATATTTTTCCACATTGTGACAACGCAAATTAATCCCATTCAAAATTGGATTGAATATGAATGCTCAAACTTGTAACATTTTGAACAAAAATAGAAGTGGTTTTAGTGTTTCATGAAAAGAACATTTGCTTATAAATATAGCTTTTTAATTGAGCGCTAGCATATTATTAGAATACCATTCATGAATTCTTCGTAGATCTTCATTGATATTCCTTGATATGTCCATGGCAGTAGTATTTAAGTAATCGTAATATAGTTGGGCATCATCTGCAAATAAATGAATTTTACGGTTTCGAACTGCATCAGTTAAGTCATTTATATACAAAGAGAATAGAAGCGGTCCCAAAATCGAGTCCTGAGGTACTCCTGATAAAATCGGTGAAAAATTAAAGTAAGTGCCATTGTAAAAAACTGTCTGAGCTCGAGATGTTAAGGGATCGTTTAAAAATTACGTCCAAGGTTTGAGGGGGAGGGGGTTCTGGAATTTGTGACAGTTTGTGACAACGAGAGAGGAGGGTGGGTCTTGTCTTCTGTAACGTCCAACAAGTAAAATACCTTATTAAATTTTAAGAAACAATTTGATTAGCTATAAACATATTTTAATTTGCTGTTAATCGAGTTAATTCTCACTAAATTTCTTGTAAAAGTTGTGTACAAAAAAGACAAATCATTATATATTCTACAGTTTGACGTACAGGGGGGAGGGGGGGGTCAGTGATTTGTTACAGATTGTGACAAGAGGGGGGGGAGCGGGGTTGAAAATGATGAAAAACGATGGACGTAATTTTTGAACGATCCCTAAATATGATTTGACTAAATTTACTGCTTGCTCCGAAAAATTAAATTTTATTTTTAGTTTGTTACACATAACACAGTGTGATACTGTGTCAAAAACCTTTGAAAAATCTAGTAGAATGAGTATTACAGGACGACCATTATCAAGAACTATTCCAATATCATCTATTATTATAAGCATTGCTGTTTTGGTACTGTGTTTTGAAAGGTAACCAGATTGAACTTTATTTAGAAGATTATGTCTTTCTACGTACCCACGCATATCTTTTTGAACGATTTTTTCGAACATTTTAGACATTGCACATATTATGCTGATTGGCCGCAGATTATCCAACGACACGATATAAACACTTCTCGCAGCCTCCCATCCTTCTTAAGCTTCAGCGCATTGGCTCGCAGATCACGGATGTAAGGTCCTACACTGAAAATAATGTTGAAGTAACAATAACCATGGAACAGCGCTTAAAAATACTATTTTAGTTTGTTTTTGACATAAACGAAAACATGTTTAAAATAAAAACACATTTGTAAATTTTACTACACGCATGGTTCAAATAACAACATTATGTGGTGAAGAAAATTTACAAAACAAAGAACATTCTCAGGCCAACATCGAGAATGATATGGGTGGCAAATCAATTTAGCTGCGGATAATTAAGTACTAATCTGCTCAATCGAATACCTTGGGGATAATGGTGAGTATTTATTTAAATTTAACGTGTTAAAGGAAACACTCGTGGTTGTTGAAGAATCTCATTATGATTCCTTGCATTTTTGTCTTACAGACTATCGTTCTATTCGTCACTGAAAGTGGTTCGTATGGATTCATACTGGCCCAGAATATTCATCAAGGAAGTGCAGGTTCTCAGGTATTACGAGAATCAAGAATGTAATGACCAAAGTGATCCGACGTAGGTGCCATACAAGTAACTGCTGTCGCTGAAAGATTCCTGTTGCTGTCGCAAACTTAGAAAATCCGGAGGAGTGACGGAGTGCAATTTTTATTCGTTCCTACTCGAACATGTTTTATCACAAATATTCTTTATCATGCGCCAATGTTCTATTAGTTAAACAATAAATGCTAATAAATGTTCAATGCAAACAATAAATAAACCAAAATAATTCATTTTCTTATTCCCTTACGCAAATGAAAATATCAATTGTTAATATTACTATGGATCAAAATGGGCATGGTTAAAAGTATCGCAATATTTACTGCTGCACATAGTAGTATTAACAAAAAAACATGGGTTTTTGGATTGTTTGTTTGTTTACTGTTGCATCGTTTTGCGTTTTTCTCCTGCTGTTAATTGCAAATTAGTACGTGTAAAACTGGTCTGAAAGTGGCGTTCTTTGGCTTTATCGCAAACGGTTACGTGGTGCATACTATTGCAGTGAAGAATCACGCGTAGTGAATTCGGAAATTGAGAAAATTCATCAACAAACGACGGGCAAGTTAGTGATTTGCATTAACATATACTGCGATCACGGTACAAGTGATCCGAAGTCGACTCGATTGTGCGAATTGTTTACTCTCGATCACAGTAGTTTCTGTATGTACGGTTGTCTGGAGTGCGAAAGTTCAAGCGCAACATACGATACACCCAAAAAAATCTGCACGTTGTTTCCACCTGAAAAAGTACGTAGATTTGATCCACCTGAAATTCACGTAACCTTTACCTGATTTTTCGATAGAATTTTCATTCTACGTGAAAATCAGGTAAGTTCTACCTGATTTTTGGATAGAATTCACCGGACACGTAAGTTTCACCTGAATTTTCTGAAGCATGTGTGAACGTAAAATGTACCTGAAAATTCAGGTTGAAACAACGTTTAGATTATTTGGAGTGTAGTTCCGAATCCTCGAACATAATGTCTCTAGTCTGCAGTTCCTGTGCAAATGAGATCGGTGACATTCAAGTTGAGTGCCAAGGCTTCTGTAAGGCCATTTTTCATCCCCGTTGTTGTGGTATTGCTGCGGACGCGTTTGAGGAAGTTATAAAAAACAAGCAAATTTTCTGGATGTGCTATTCGTGTACTAAACTGATGGATGACTTGCGCTTTCGAAATACGACACGTGCGGCTAATGAGGTCGGACAAGTGCATGCGCTGAATTCTCATAGCGATATTATGCAAAACCTGAAGTTGGAGATTATGGACGAACTGAAAACTGAGATAAAGACGAACTTTGCCAAGCTGATAAACTCTAGCACATTCACTCCGAAGTGTTCTAAGCTCACAGACATCCATCCTAGGTTCACCAAAGGCTGGAAGCTGTTTAGCACGATCGGTAACGCAAAACCTATTCCACAGCCCCCGCTACAAGTTGGAACTGGAAGCACTTCTTCTCCGTCAATGGGGATAGCTACTATTCCGCCTACTCAATCGAAGTTGTGGCTGTATTTATCCCGTGTCGCGAGAGATGTGTCCACAGTTCAAGTTCGCGCTCTCGCCATGAAACGCCTCGCTTCAGATGACATTCAAGTCGAATCAACTGGTCGCTAAAGGAAGGGATATAAATACTTTGTCATTTGTCTCGTTCAAAGTCGGTATGAACCTGGACCTGAAGTCCAAGGCTCTATCGATTTCTACGTGGCCGAGAGGAGTAGTTTATCGGGAGTTCACCGACAACAGATCGGGAGCAAATTTTTGGCGACAGGACCTGCTGCAGTATCCGACGATCCATTGAGCACATCAATGGACGAAGTTATATTGATGGAATAAGCGATATGATAGATGACGTCAGCTCTGCTCCGGGACGCACACTTGCCATTACCCGTAAGGAACTCCCTATCGCAGTCGCGCCCTTCCCGCCAGCGGTCAGCAGTCGTCCCGGCCCTACGTTAGAGATGGGAGACAGGATCTTCCGAACTCCTTCTACAGGTAAGTATAGTTCACCACCAAGCATTCCACACCCTGATTTTTACAACGTTTCCAGCGATTCTCCAGCTATCTCAGCCTTTGCATTCAGTCAACAAGATATTACAAAACGATGTACGCCATGAGCAATCGCCAGGACGCCATACAGCCGTCGGCCCTGAGGAAGACCTCTGTCCGCTCGTTGCTGTCGCGCCATTCTCGCCAACGTTTAACAGCCGTCCTAGCCCTGCGACTGAGTTTGAAGACGGGGTCTTCCGAGCTTCAATAATCGGCAAGTATGATCAACGAACCAACATTGCCTCGCCTAAAAGTATTTCTGTTTTTAGCTCGACCACTTGTTCACAACTGCGACCAAACAATAACGCTAGTTCCACAAGCCTCCCATACCATAATGTCTCCAGCCGTCTCCCGGGACGCAACACTTCCGCTTGCCTCAAGGAAGGCCCCTGAACCACTCATCGCAGTCGAGCCCTTCCCGCCAGCGCCCAACAGTCGTCCCAGTCCTGCGAATGAGGTCGGAGAAGGGGTCTTCCGAATTCCTGTTACCGGCAAGTACAATCAACAAAGGTCTATTTCATCGTCTAAAAGTGTCTCGGCTTTCAGCACATCGAACCCTCAACTAACACCGCTGCAAAGTATACATCCGTCGTGTCCTGTTTCTATCAATGAACTCCACTCAGAACCATGTCAAGCGCCTGTTGCTCATCGATTCAGCCACCCACTGGGACGCACAACTGCTGCCTGCATTGAGGAAGCACAGTCGAGTTATTGCTGCCAGCGATCAACAGCCGTCCCGGTCCAGTGTTTTAGACTGGAAACGGGAGCTTGCGATCTCCATCTGTCGGCAAGTATGGTTACCCAGTAAACCTTCCAGCATCTGATAGTGCTTCGCTTTCCAGTGCATCTGTCGTCCTGCCAACATCATCTGTCATCACAATCTACTATCAGAACGTTGGCGGAATGAACGGGCTTCTGGACGACTATCACTTAGCCGTTATCGATCTATGTTACGATATAATCGTTCTGACTGAGACCTGGCTGGATTCTAGAACCATCTCAAGTTATGTTTTTGGGCATGGTTACCAAATATTTCGCTGCGACCGCAATTTGAACAACAGTAGGAAATCCACAGGAGGAGGCGTTCTTATCGCTGTAAGCTCCAGACTAAAAGTGACTGCTATTGAGGACAATACCTGGAAGGCCGTGGAGCAAGTCTGGGTCGCTATTCAACTCGTCGATCGTCGATTGTTTATCTGCGCACTTAACATTCCTCCAGACCGGACGCGTGATTTGGAGTTTATCGACACACACTGTCAGTCTCTCTCATTTGTGTCGAACGATGCCGCTCCGTGCGACGAATTGATGATACTTGGTGACTTCAACTTCGCGGGAATCGCATGGAAACGAATTCACAGCGGTTTTTACGGCTTCGACCTTGAAAGATCATCTTTTCACGTTGGTGCCACGAAGCTTTTGGATAATTATAGTATGGCTACCTTATCTCAAATCAATGGAATTGTAAACGAGAACGGTCGTTCGCTTGATCTCTGTTTTACTAGCGCTCGTGAAACCGCTCCAGTTATCTCCAAGGCACCGGTCCCTTTGGTTAAATTTGTCGCTCATCACCCAGCTCTCGTAATTACCGTCGAGGAAACCGCTGGCCGTGATTTTTCTAGCACTGTGGCTGCAGTGACCTACGATTTTCGAAGGGCCGACTATCGCAGTGTTGTCGAAGTTCTTTCAGAGCTGGATTGGGATCGAATTTTGGATCCGATCGATGTCAACACAGCTGCACAAACTTTCTCTCATGTCTTGGCATACATCATCGATAGGCATGTCCCGAAAAGAATTGTCCAGTCTGACAGTCGCACTCCGTGGATGACTAACGGACTAACGAACTTCGCTCGTTAAGAAGGAATAAAAAGGCTGCTCTAAAAGGTTTACTAAATTCCGCTCACTTTCTTTGAAACGATACTATGTCAGTATAAATTATCAGTACAAGCGCTTAAGTTGATTCCTTTTCCGACGCTATCAAAGAAGGATCCAACAACGCCTAAAAATTCACCTGAAATCTTTCTGGAATTACATAACAGCGCAAGGAAAGCGGATTGCCTTCATCCATGTTTCTCAATGACGAAACTGCTGACACGCAACAGGACATTTGCAATCTTTTTCGGCTAAATTTTCCAGTGTGTTCGAAGAAGAGCTACTGTCCGCCGACTCCATCAACTCCGCAGCCGAGAACGTCCGCTTGGCTAACCAACAGCTGGTTAGCATTGACGTGAGTGCTGAACTTATTACTAAAGCCGCATCTCAACTCAAGGGTTCATATAAGCCCGGTCCTGATGGGGTGCCATCCTGTTTTATTAAAAGAAGTATCGAATGGCTACTGGCTCCAGTTCAAAAGATTTTCCAGCTTTCAATCTCCAGCGGAGTATTCCCTTCCTGTTGGAAAATAGCCGAAATGTTCCCTGTATATAAAAAGGGTAACAAGCGCGATGTTAATAACTACAGGGGAATTACATCGTTATGCGCCGTATCGAAGCTATTTGAACTTGTTATCATTGATTACGTCAGTGCACACTGCAGGCAACACATCAACACAGACCAGCATGGCTTTGTAACTGGGCGCTCCACAACTACGAATTTACTGTGTTCAACCTCGTACATCACGGAAAGTATGAACACTCGGGCCCTACACAGACCTTTCTGCTGTGTTCGATAAGCTGAATCATGACATCGCAATCGCAAAACTGGACCGATTATGTATCGGTGGGGATCTTTTGAAATGGTTTCGCTTGTATCTTACTGACCGCCAATTAACAGTCGCATTAGGCGACAACCGATCAACGTACTTTCGTGCAACGTCGGGTATACCACAAGGCAGCCATTTAGGACCGCTGATTTTTATCATGTACTTCAATGATGTCCATCACGCTGTTAAGGGTCCACGATTATCATTTGCCGATGATCTCAAGATATTCCTACGTATCTGCTCGGTTACTGATTGCCATACTCTCCAAGGTCAAATCAATGCTTTCGCTGATTGGTGCACTACGAACCGGATGGTTGTTAATCCGACAAAATGTTCCGTTATCACATTTTCACGCAAAAAAGAGCCGATTATCTTCATTTGCTGGGAACTACACTCGAACGGGTAAATCACGTGAAGGATTTGGGTGTGGTTTTAGACTCAAAACTGACATTTTCACACCACCTTTCATACGTTGTCGACAAAGCGTCTAGAACCCTGGGCTTTGTCATGAAAACGGCGAAAAATTTTACAAATGTCTATTGTCTGAAATCGCTGTACTGTTCTTTGGTGCGCTCTACACTAGAGTATTGTTCGTCAGTATGGAGCCCGTATTACAACAACGGCGTAGAACGTATTGAATCTATTCAACGGCGTTTCCTGCGGTTTTCGCTTCGAAGACTAAACTGGAGAGAGACCCGCTGCATCTTCCTAGTTACGAAGAGCGCTGTCGCTTGATTGCCTTAGAGCCACTGCGTATCCGCCGGGATGTGGGCAGAGCCCTATGTATAGCTGATGTACTTCAAGGAAGAATAGATTTTACTTACTTACTTATGGATCCTGTACACCTCCGGTGGTGCAAAGGGCCGACTTGAAAGATCTCCATCCTGAGCGATGCCCGGCTATCGCTTTAACCTGTTGCCAGGTTAGATTTCGGTCGACTTCTTTTATTTCTTTATTGAGGCTTCGCCGCCATGAGCCTCTGGGTCTGCCTCTGCTGCGATGTCCCGCTGGGTTCCAGTCTAATGCTTGCTTACAGATTTCGTTTCGCCCCCTACGTAGAGGGTGGCCGACCCAGCCCCACTTCCGATCCCGAATTTCTGTTGTTATCGGCCTCTGGTGACAACGACGATGGAGCTCGTTGTTTGAGATCCAGTTGTGAGGCCACCAGGCCCGAATTATATACCGCAGGCATCTGTTAATGAACACCTGCAGCCGTTGAGTGTTCTCCACTGATACACACCATGTTTCGCTAGCGTATAACAGCACAGATTTCACGTTAGAGTTGAAAATTCGTATTTTGGTGCGTTCACTTATCTGCCTGTTTTTCCAGATATTTCTTAAACTCGCAAAGGCAGCCCTTGCTTTCTTGATCCGTGCGCCTATGTCGATCTTGGTACCGCCGTCTGACGCCATTTGGCTACCAAGATATTGGAAGCTTTCAACATTCTCCACTGGTTGCCCGGCTACTGTGAAACTGGAAGGAGTCACCGTGTTTACATCCAACGATTTTGTTTTGTTGACGTTGATGACTAAACCTGCCGAGGAGGAGCGATCGGCAAGGTCGTTGAGCTTACTCTGCATATCAGAGCGCCGTTGCGCGAGTAGTGCAACGTCATCCGCCAATTCGAAGTCGTTTAGGTGCTCCATGGTTATAGGCTGCCATAACAGCCCGCGGTTTGGTTCACGGTCAATCGCATCTTATCAGAATCTCGTCGATTACGATGAGGAACAGTAACGGTGATAGAATACATCCTTGTCTCACACCAGCTACGACCCGGATAGGGTCGGACAGGACCCCATTGTGCAGCACTCTACACGAAAAGGCCTCGTACTGTGCTTCGATGAGGCCGATGATTTTCTCAGGAACCCCCTTGCGTCTCAGGGCGCCCCACATATTCTCGTGATTGAGACGGTCGAAAGCTTTTTCGTAGTCAATGAATACCAAGTAAAGGGACTCTTGGAATTCGTTGACCTGCTCCAAAATGATGCGGAGCGTGACAATGTGGTCCACACAGGATCTTCCGGCACGGAATCCGGCTTGCTGCCGCCGGAGAGTCGCATCGATCTTCTCCTGAATCCGCTAGGATAATTTTGCACAGAACTTTGAGAACGGTATACACAGCAACATAATGCCTCGCCAGTTATCGCATACAGTCAGGTCACCCTTTTTGTGCACCTTCACTACGATATTTTGCATCCAGTCGACCGGGAAAGTTGCGGTGTCCCAGATATTACGAAATAAACGATGCAGTAGTTGAGCGGATGTCATGGGGTCAGCTTTGAGCATCTCGGCTGATATGCGGTCGACCCCTGGGGCTTTATTCGATTTCATGCTTTGGATGGCTGTTTGAATCTCTAGCAGTGATGGAGCTTCGGTATTGACGCGTGTTATACGTCGGATCCTAGGCAGGTCATGCCGAGGTGGTGATGGCCTGGCTGGCACTTGAAAAGTTGTTCGAAGTGCTCGAACCAGCGTTTCAGCTGGTCAGTTGGGTCGGTCAATAACTGATCATTCGCGTCTTTCACAGGCATCGTTGCATTCATCTTCGCCCCGCTTAAGCGTCGTGAGATATCGTAGAGGAGGCGAATGTCCCCGGTTGCGGCGGCTCTCTCTCCTTCGTCGGCCAGAGAGTCTGCCCACGCTCGCTTGTCCCGTCGACATGAGCGTTTTACTTCCTTCTCAAGAGCCGCGTATCGTTGACGGGCTAAGACTTTGGCTCCTCTGGTTTTCGATCGCTCTATCGCGGCTTTGGCTTCTCTTCGCTCCTCTATCTTTCTCCAGGTCTCATCGGTGATCCATTGTTTTCTCTGGGTGCGTAGTTCGCCCAGATTGTTCTCGCTGGTGGTGATGAAGGCATTCTTGATGGCGGTCCATTGGTCTTCCACGCTGCCACCTTCCGGAATATCTGCAGCACGCGTCTCCAGTTCTTCAACGAAGGACCGTTTCACCGTGGCATCTTCCAGTCGGCGTGTGTTGAATCGTCGACCAACTCTTTCCTCCTGCCGACGAATCCGCGCAATGCGCAGGCGTATTTTGCCGATGAGGAGGTGATGATCAGACGCGATATCGGCACTACGTTTATTCCGTACATCAAGAAGGCTCCGTTTCCATTTTCGGCTGATGCAGATGTGGTCGATTTGATTTTCTGTAAAGCCGTCACGGGAGACCCACGTGACCTTGTGAACCGGTCGATGAGGGAAGAGCGATCCCCCGATCACCATGTCGTTATTACCACAAAATTCTGCGAACAGCTCTCCGTTTTCGCTCATTTCTCCGATACCATGGCGTCCCATAATGCGCTCATGGTTCGAGTTGTCGGATCCGATCTTCGCATTGAAGTCGCCCAAACAGATCTTGATATCACCCTTCGGAATTCTATCTACGACGGCATTGAGTTGACTGTAGTTCTCTTTGTCTTGCAGATCGGCAGCATCGGTTGGCGCATAACATTGGATTATAGTAAGGTTTCGGACCCGTGTTCTAAATCTGGCAACGATTATCCTTTCACTTATAGGTTCCCACTTCATAAGCGCAGAGTGTGCCTGAGCGCTTAGTAGGAAGCCAACTCCGCGATGCCGGGGAGCGTGTTCACCTCGTAAACCAGAGTATAGCAGAACTTGTCCCGACGGCGCTCTGTGTTCTCCAAAGTTTGGCCAACGGACTTCACTCAGTCCCAGGATCTCAAGCTTCATGCGGCGTGCCTCATTGGCAAGTTGTGCCAATTTACCCTGCTGGGCTAGGGTTAAAACGTTCCATGTTCCTATTCGTGTCCGTTGTTTCGCGCTAAGAGTCGTCGCCGTAAAATCAGTCCGTATTCTTTTCATTATCGGAATCTCAAACAAATTGATGTTTCGCGAACAGGTTGTTGGCCAAAGGTTCCCTATCCACCGGGGGTGGGGCTGTCATCTTAGGTATAGTTTCCGGGAAAAGAATTTCATACTCAGCCGCTGGATGCCAGAACAGACGCTGTTGGAGCCGCACCTCCTTGGTGGACAGACGCTCGATCAGTCGGGTCATATTTGTTTAAAGTCCCACCCAACACCAGGACTAGGCTAGTGCGCTTTGAGCGGCACACGGTCGCTTTGATAGGGCCTGCTTGGGGACACATGCAGCTTTTTATAGAAGTTCAACAGAGCCCACTGTCGAACCCCACCACATCCTAGGCAGACCCCACAGTACGCACCCTCTCACTCTAGCTGATGTCAGAAGGACAACAGTGCCCAGGCTGCACTACCAGCTAAGTACGCAACCCTTAGCTGGCGGTCAATTGTCATCGGAAGACCCGTGGAAGCGTGAGTATTGGAACTTGTGAGGACCAGAGCTATGTTAGGCGCCCCTTCCCGGATGTCAACTCACCATTTCGCAGCCCAAGAATAGATTGCGAAAGAATTTTACAACAAGTGAACATGAAAGTTCAACCATGACCGTTACGGAACAATTCGATGCTGAGGCTCCCTCTTCGTCGCCCTAACTACGGTGCAGTAACTGCAATCCACGGCCGCCAGAGAACGTTTAATAGAATTTCTTCCATGTTCGGCTTCAACTTGACGCAGAATGTTCTTCGTCGTAGATTTTCTGAATTTTTTCGTTGATTGTATGTGATAAGGCTGCATTTTATTTGTTTTAATTTTTTTATCTTGACAATGCTACTATGTTATATTTTTTGACTATGTGCGTTTTTTAGTATTAATTAGTATTTACATACATCATTAGGGCTAATTGTAGTCTGTTGATGAAATCACACAATAAATAAAATGGCGAACAATTGGACAAGAAATGTCAAAAAGACACCATAGTAAAATCAACTGCAGTTATGGTTGATTCAAGTGTATGCTGTAGTCTGCCCAAATCAAGTGGTAAAATGTTTTTAATTTTACCCTCGATTTGGTAGATATTACCATGCCGCTTCTTTCAGTGTATGTTTTCGTTGATGTACACCCAAAAAAATCTGCACGTTGTTTCCACCTGAAAAAGTACGTAGGTTTGATCCACCTGAAATTCACGTAACCTTTACCTGATTTTTCGATAGAATTTTCATTCTACGTGAAAATCAGGTAAGTTCTACCTGAGTTTTGGATAGAATTCACCTGATTACCGGGTAAGTTTCACCTGAATTTTCTGAAGCATTTGCAGCTACGTGTGCACGTAAAATGTACCTGAAAATTCAGGTTGAAACAACGTTTAGATTATTTGGAGTGTAAAAATCGTAAATCCATTTCCAGTGAGCGATAAAGAACGGGATCAAAGATAGCGGAAGTAAAAATCGTTGCGTTGGACAGTAAATAATTGCGAACTGTATCATGATCATACCCGAATAAAAAATATTATAGAAAAACAATACAATTTATTGTAACATCACAATAAAACACAATAAATTTACAATAGATTTTATTGTAGATGAAGTAATAGAAATACATTAGAATGCATTGTTATGAACCATTCATTAAATTGTAAATGAAGTTTTCGCATTAGAACGTACGGGTTGTTAAGTATCGTAACTATACAAAATTTGAGATTTTTTCATACCCTTTCTTTTGTCAAACAATAGAGTGTATCGTAAATATATTGTTGAACTATCCGAAGAAAATCGTTCAAATAACATAAGATTGAATTTTTATAGTAAAACAATAAGATATTGAATTTCTTAATTATGACGGTTTTACCGTTAAACAATGAAATTTTAAGAAAAATAATGCATATTTGCTACAATTGGATAAATGTTATTAATTGGCTTATATACAATTTGAACAAAATTTTCAGAAGTTATCAATGATTAAAATTTATACACTAAATGTTCTAAAAACAATTGGAGGTATTGTTACATTAGAGAACTATGTTGACGTATTATATCCACGGTGTTGATACAATATGGACAACCATCAAGAAACTATATATCCTATTGTATACCGTAGAGCGCATGGTTATTCAATTGTTTACACTGTTGAGCCTATGGTACACTTTTATCCGGGTATAGACATTTCCTGCTGTGATGGTCCCCTTCGAGAGACGACGAATGTCAACCAATGGAAAATTGCTTTCTGTGTAACCAAACGATCTGCACCATGTGTGATACAGGGTGTCGACTACCTGGAAAAACCTGGAAAGTCAGTGAAAGTCAGGGAATTTCATTTTGGATCTGGAATGTCAGGGAAAGTCAAGGAATTTTGATTGAGATCAGGGAAAAAATCACAAAACCCTATATTGAAAATATATTGTGATTTTTAAAAAAGCAAGCAATATACTAAACTAAACGTATGACAATGAAACTCTGAACTAATTCTAATCCATTGAAAAAGGACCTATAAAGGTACTGAAACGTCGGATAAGAATTAATATAGCGTTTTAGCTGTTCATCAGACTTCATAGCCGATACACAATACTCCGAGGCAGTTACAGTCGACAACCACCATCAAGCTATAAAGCTTATTTTTTGTGTGGCCGTTGGCAGTCTCTAGACTAAAAGTCTACTCCGGGCCCTTTTCATGTTCACCATAATAATCGAGTTGGTTTCTATTCATCACTAAGCAATAACAGAGGTTCCAAAGCCACGTTGCTCAAATGGTCACTGTTGAGACCTGATCCAAATAGTCCCGTTTAATATTTTAGATTATTTAGTTTCAGTGGTTTTGTGTCGGAGTCGTTTTGAATTTTTTGCAGTTTTTCCTTATTAGTAGCATTTGAGTCATGTTCCCATCAAACAAAAGAAGTACGAAAAGTTCGTTCGAATACCTAATCATCAATCGCGAGAGTCATTCCTTATAAAACTAGTAACCAACTATATTGAAAAAAATCTAGCTTTTGATGAAAACGAAAAGGACAAATGTTTGAAAATTATCTAGTGGAAGCAGTCGAAACTGAATCAAATGGCTGAAATAGGCCATAGATCAGAACCGTTCAACAAACAATCATCAAACATGTTCAACCTACAACCAACAACTAGATATTTGGAAGCTTGTTAAACGAAAACCCCGAATAGTATCTTTGTTTACCTGTGACGACCTACAGCATCGGCATAATCCTTAAACAAGATTCTGTAGGTAATGTTTTAAAAACATTTCGGGAACTTCCATTTGATGATGAGCTTATAAAGTCATTGATCGATCCTCACGTCCTTAGGTGGTCTAATGAGTGGTCATGTAGAGATAAGGCCGATACAAATCTTGGGTACTTATTCAAAAGGACGTATGTCATTTTGTAAACAAAGATTCGTACGTCGATTTGTCCAAACTGATGGCACTCCCACGCAAACCAACACCATGAACTGGTAGCCGAAGCCTCCCCCTACCCGTCCGTAGTGATGGTTTGCGTGGGAGTGCTATCAGAGTGGAGAAAACAACGTTTGAATCTTTGTTTACAAAATCACATACGTCCTGTTGAATAAGTACCCGAGAAATATTAAATTTATTTTATGTCCGGCAGCTCTCGGAGGGGGGGGGGGGAAATAAAAAAAATAACAAGGAAACAAAAAAAAGTCCAAATGCAATTATTTCATGGAAAATTAAAAATTTTAATGGAAAATGATAGCAAAGAATGTTTAAATAAAGCAAAGAATATGAATATTTATAACATACTAGTTGACCCGACAGACGTTGTCCTGCATAATAGGCGAAAATGTGCGTTCTGAACTGCTTATGCGAAGCTTCCATCCTTGACTTCGGCTCAAGTCTGATTCCTCTGTTTATCTTTGCTAAGGTTTCGTCGCCTAGATCCTAGATCCTAGGTTTGCCTCTGCTACGATGTGCTGCCGGATTCCTGTCCAGCGCTTGCTTGCAGGTTTCTTCTCCGCTCTTACGTGGTGTGTGACCGGCCTACGTCCATTTACATTGTGGAGATGCTTTTGATATCGGATTTCGATGGACGTTGACATCGGTTGATGAATACTTGCAAATCTATGTGATCTCTGCTAATACACAGCAAGTCTTACTGGCGTATAGCATCGCAGATTTCACGTTAGAGATGCGTATTCGGGGTTTGGTGCATTGCCTGGACCGATTGGATCTCCATGTTCAATGTTGATCTTGGTCCGCCGCCCGTTGTTGGCTGGCACAGTTGAAGTTGTTCACATCCAACGATTTGGTCTTGTTGACGTTGATGACTGGGAGCGTACGGCCAGGTCATTCAGTTTACTCTACATGGTAGAGCACTGTTGCGTTGATAAGGCAGTATCATCATCTGGGTTGAGGTCGTTCGATTGCTCTATGGTGGTGGGCTGATAGAGCGGTCCATGATTTCGTCGATTTCGATGGGCAACAGCAACAGAGATATAATACACCCATTCTTGCCTCACTCTAGCGAATCCATTGTGCAGGACTCTGTGGTCAATCAGTACCAACTAGAGGGACTCTTGAAATTCATTGACCTGCTCCAAGATGATGCAAAGCGTGACAGAATGGCTCTGACTTGATCGTGTGCGGCGGAATCCTGCCTGTTACCTTCGAAGAATTGTCAACCTTTCTCTATAGCTGAATTAGGATAAGTCGTCAAAACTTAAAGAAGTTGTTCTAAGTGGTCGAGCCAACGTTTCAGCTGATCAGTTGGTTCGGTGAGTGACATGTCGCGTTGCTCCAATCATGCGTCGTGAAATATCATAGAAGAGGCTATTATAGTCGATTGTTTCGGCGTTCCTCCCGTTGTCGACCGTGGATCCCACCTGCGCCCGTATGTAGCCAGAAACATTTGACTCACTTCTCTGAAGCCGCTTTTAGTTGACAGGTCTAGTATTTGGCTCCTCTGGTAATGGATCAGCTGAAAGTGGAGACGGTACCCGTAATAAACGCAGCGCTGAAATCGCATTTCATTATCATCTTCTAATTGGCGAGATCCGACAACGCATTGCTCGGATTCAGCGGCAGGAGGAGAGGTACGGGCGACGAATCAAAATAGACCGACTAGAAGATCCAGCTGTGAAGAGATCGTTCGTTGAAGAACTTGGAGCTCGGGTAGTGGATATTCTGGAAGGTGGTAGCGTAGAAGAGAAGTTGACGACGAAGAATGCTTTTATTGCAACCGGCGACAACAACTAGGGTGTGCTGTGCACTCAGTGAAAGGAACGGATTACAGAGATGTAACCCGACGGAAGATTGAGGAGCGTAGAGAAGCAAAGATTGAGCAACAGAGAGAATCAGAGGAGTACGAGTCCCGTCAACGGTATGTGTCTCTGTAAGTAGGAGGCGTGCGCTGCTGCAGGCAGGACAGGACAGAAAGGATGGTTGCAGCTACCGGAGATTATCAATTACTCACTGACTTGGACAGCTGAAATGTTGGTTCGAGCACTTCGAATACTTTCTCCAAGTCTCAGTCAGAGTTCTTTTCGAAGTAGCCATCCGAAGCATGAAATCTAAAGGGGCCCCCAATGTCGGTCGGCTGTCGGCGAAGGTGTTCAGGGCTGACCCTATGCTGTCTGTGCGAATGTTGTTGCTACTATTACGCAATATTTTTCCCCACTCCGCATCATTCTGGAGCAAGGCAACAAGTTGGAAGTGTCCCTTTATTTGTAATTCATTGACTACGGAAGGGATTTCTGTTGTCTTAGTCATGAAAATCTGTGTGGCACCCAGGGCTGCAAGGGATTTTCAGATTTTCAGATCGGAGCTTTGTCTAGCCCCATTCGGATAGTCGTTGATGTGAGGCTTTCATCTTCCCTGTTACTTCTGAGCGTAATCGATAAGATCTTGGTGGGTACGATTGACTGTGTACCATACCTTGAGCTGCTTTGGCAGTTTATTTTCGTGTAACAACTAGACGACTCTGATTTTAATTTGCTTATGATCACGAAACGCTATATTTGTACAACGTGCTAACCGTATGCTTCTTTGCGGCGGGTCTCACCATCAACGTCAGCATGACGAGGTGGCTGAGAGTCAACGGGAACAGTCCCTCAAACTTTGCAGGAGCCAGACGTTCGGAGGATTTCAATATCCTGGCAGTCTGATATCATCAGACGGCGAAATTAAAATCGACATGGAAGCACGAATCAGTGAGGCTGGGGCTACCTTCGCGAGACCTAACTGGATTGATCCGCGCACCAAAATTCGAATGTAAATGTACTACTCTATTGTGAAACAGGTTGTGTATACACACTTAAAATAAATCGCCGAATTCGGTAAAATTTTACCGAAATCTCAACAGCAGAACTGTTTGGTAAATAATTTTACTGATTTTCGGTGATTTTGACAGTTGAACAATGGAAAAATTACAAAAAATCTGTAAAATAATTACCGAACAGTTCTGCTGTTGAGATTTCGGTAAAATTAACCGAATACGGTGAAATGAGTTAAGTGTGTAGGCAGATATAACTCAGATGATGTCTTAAATTCATAATTCTGACCAGTGTTGTAAAATGTCATTTGCATTCGTTTGTATAATTTTCCCAGAACTTGTTTCAGAATATGTAATCTGGGGCGTGGGAGGCAAAATGTCATTCAAATGACATTATGTCAAATGACACGTGACATTTTGGAGAGTTTTCACTGTCCAGCCTTTGATGTTATACTTAGAGCAATGTACCCTTGGACAAAAATATAACCCTACTCAAGCGTTATGAGTACATTCAAAATTATGGAAGAAATTTTGCTTCTAAAGAAAGTTATGAGCAAATTAGTCAAATGACATGCAGATGACATTTTACAAGCCTGATTCTGACGGCCTTACAGCTGGATATTGTGTGCCGAGAAACATAAAAGCCATCAGACATCTATAACAATAGATGCTGAAAACGGATGGAAATGGCCACATATTGCAAGGGAGGACGAAATCTGTAAGCAAGATTCCCTCAATATTCGGGACCTGATAGGATATAGAATATTTTCGTATTTTTAATTAAAATAGAAATGTTTTTTAAACTCAATGATATTATGTATAAAAACAACAAAAATTATTATTGTTCCCCGGCTAATAATTTTATTTGTTGAATTCAACAAAAAATCAGATTTGATTAGACAAAAAATATTGTTGTTCAACAATGTTCCAAAACAGCAAACAAAATAAAAATTGTTGAATTTATAATATATTTTTTTGTTTGTGCAAAAAATATTTTTAAACCAAAAAGAAAATTTAATATTTAATATTTTTCTTAAATTAAAAAAAAAAATATTGTAATCAAAAATTTATTTTAAATGTTTTATAAAATTTCTTGTGATTATCAATTATTTTATTTTTGGTTAGGCTTCGTGTGGAAAATAAAACCACAATAATTATATTTGTATTTTTTCAAATATTTACTCCACAAACTATAGTTTATAATTTACTGTATTAATTTATACTGGACTGCAGTAGAAACAACAATGATTTTTTTTAAATTAAATAAACTTAATTTTTTTATTTTAAAAATAAAATATTTGAGTTTAAAAAATATTTCAATAATTTTATTTTTTAGTTCAAAAAGGTAGATTTTCTCTGCGTGTTGGTAACAAATTTATGGTCTATAAATGATATATTGTCGCGCTTATCTTTTTCTAGAATGCTGCGACGGTCTTACACTCGCAGGCTCGACTGCGAAGGTAAACGTCAAGATAGCCGCTGTGTTAAAAGATAGGCAGAATTTTCCCGCTCAAAACAAAACCACGCGCTTTTCGCGAAATGACAGCAGTGTTCGATTGTATTAGTGAGAGGTAAACCGAGTCACTGAGTCCATGGAGAGTGTTTATCATAAGCAAGTGCATACGGTGGTGAGATATTCATTGACTCTGTTGTGTTTAGTGACCGTTGCGATTACCTGAGAAGCACCCAGCAGGAAACCGCAGTATTCTATTTTATCTCGAGATGCATAATATTTCGTACCAAGATAAAAACAGTTAGGGGAAAAGACGGCTTGGGCAGGTTTTGTTCTATTATTGTCAGGGGGGTTTTTTCGACTAGTTTTATGAAATTTGGCCACAATATTCTTTGATATGCAAAGAATGTTTAGGCAAAATTTGAGCATAATTAGTCATAAAAAAAAACCCCTGACAATAACAGAACAACACCTGCCAAAGCCGCCATTCCCCCTTTGTGCAATGTTCAAAATTAAAAAAAAATCCTGCAAAAATTTTTTTTTTTCGCTCCCTCAATATTTTTGAAAAGTTGAAGGGGGGGGGGGGGGGACATAAAATAAATTTAATATTTGTATCGGCCTAATGAGGATGATGTTGTTGTCAATAGTAATGTTTCAATTTTACATTCGCTGCTTTTGATGTTTATAAAACAATTTTATCAGGAATTATTCTGGTTGATCTTTGAGAATTTTGTCCAGAAGAAACTTCAGAATTTTGACAGAAACATAAAAAAAATCCCGAAGGATTTAAAAAAGCTGTCTTGATAGTTTTTATCTTGGAGCTCCTCGATGGATGTTCAGTAGATTTTTTTAAAGAAGCTCAGTTCTAAAACTTGGTAGGTTGTATTGTATTCACTCAAGTTTGATTTGAATGTCTTTGTGAAAGGATTCATATAAAAAAATATGCAAAGGAATCTCCTAACAGATTTCCACGAGTTATTCAAAAAACTCTATTTGATGTTTGTTATTAAGTGTCATTGCTTGTTGCAGTTGTCTGACATCTAGTTGATAGTAGTTGAACTTTCTCTAAATAAAACAAATCTGGAACTCCAAGACCATTTTTGGAAAAAAAAACTAAAAATCGATAAAATAAATAGAGTAGGTGTAGCTGTACGTGTACGATTTTCACGAAGTCCGTCCAGTTCTTTGGTTTCGCCGACGACATTGATATCATGGCACGTAACTTTGAGAGGATGGAGGAAGCCTACATCAGACTGAAAAGCGAAGCTAAACGGATTGGACTAGTCATCAACACGTCGAAGACGAAGTAGGGGCTCAAGAGAGGTCAATGTGAGCCACCCACCACGAGTTTCTATCGGTGGTGACGAAATCGAGGTGGTTGAAAAATTCGTGTACTTGGGCTCACTGGTGACCGCCGATAACGATACCAGCAGAGAAATTCGGAGACGCATCATGGCTGGAAATCGTACGTACTTTGGACTCCGCAAGACGCTTCGATCGAATAGAGTTCGCCGCCGTACCAAACTGACTATCTACAAAACGCTGATAAGACCGGTAGTTCTCTACGGACACGAGACCTGGACGATGCTCGTGGAGGACCAACGCGCACTGGGAGTTTTCGAAAGGAAAGTGTTGCGTACCATCTATGGTGGGTTGCAGATGGCGGACGGTACGTGGAGGAGGCGAATGAACCACGACTTGCATCAGCTGTTGGGAGAACCATCCATCGTTCACACCGCGAAAATCGGAAGACTGCGGTGGGCCGGGCACGTAGCCAGAATGTCGGACAGTAATCCGGTGAAAATGGTTCTCGACAACGATCCGACGGGAACAAGAAGGCGAGGTGCACAGCGGGGAAGGTGGATCGAGCAGGTGGACGACGGCTTGCTGACCCTCCCCAGACCGGGTGGTCGGCGAATTGCAGCCATGAACCGAGCTGAATGGAGAAGTCTTTTATGTGCAGCACAGGCCACTCCGGCCTTAGTCTGATGATAAATAAATAAAAGGTGTAGCTGTAGTGCCAGCCAGGCCATCACCACCTCGGCATGATCTGCCCAGGATCCGACGTATAACACGCGTCAATACCGAAGCTCCATCACTGCTAGAGATTCAAACAGCCATCCAAAGCATGAAATCGAATAAAGCCCCAGGGGTCGACCGCATATCAGCCGAGATGCTCAAAGCTGACCCCATGACATCCGCTCAACTACTGCATCGTTTATTTCGTAATATCTGGGACACCGCAACTTTCCCGGTCGACTGGATGCAAGGTATCTTAGTGAAGGTGTCCAACAAGGGTGACCTGACTGTATGCGATAGCTGGCGAGGCATTATGTTGCTGTGTACCGTTCTCAAAGTTCTGTACATAATTATTCTAGCCTGGATTCAGGAGAAGATCGATGCGACTCTCCGGCGGCAGCAGGCCGGATTTCGTGCCGGAAGATCCTGTGTGGACCATTTTGTCACGCTCCGCATCATTCTGGAGCAGGTCAACGAATTCCAAGAGTCCCTTTACTTGGTATTCATTGACTACGAAAAAGCTTTCGACCGTCTCAATCACGAGAATATGTGGGGCGCCCTGAGACGCAAGGGAGTTCCTGAGAAAATCATCGGCCTCATCGAGGCACAGTACGAGGCCTTCTCGTGTAGAGTGCTGGTCTTGTCCGACCCTATCCGGGTCGTAGCTGGTGTGAGGCAAGGATGTATTCTATCACCGTTACTGTTCCTCATCGTAATCGACGAGATTCTGGTAGATGCGATTGACCGTGAACCAAACCGCGGGCTGTTATGGCAGCCTATAACCATGGAGCACCTAAATGACTTCGAATTGGCGGATGATGTTGCACTCCTCGCGCAACGGCGCTCTGATATGCAGAGTAAGCTCAACGACCTTGCTGAGTGCTCCTCTTCGGCAGGTTTAGTCATCAACGTCAACAAAACCAAATCGTTGGATGTAAACACGGTGACTCCTTCCAGTTTCACAGTAGCCGGGCAACCAGTGGAGAATGTTGAAAGCTTCCAATATCTTGGTAGCCAAATGGCGTCAGACGGCGGTACCAAGATCGACATAGGCGCACGGATAAAGAAAGCAAGGACTGCCTTTGCGAGTTAAAGAAATATCTGGAAAAACAGGCAGATAAGTGAACGCACCAAAATACGAATTTTCAACTCTAACATGAAATCTGTGCTGTTATACGCTAGCGAAACATGGTGTGTATCAATGGAGAACACTCAACGGCTGCAGGTGTTCATTAACAGATGCCTGCGGTATATAATTCGGGCCTGGTGGCCTCACAACTGGATCTCAAACAACGAGCTCCATCGTCGTTGTCACCAGAGGCCGATAGCAACAGAAATTCGGGATCGGAAGTGGGGCTGGGTCGGCCACACTCTACGTAGGGGCGGAAACGAAATCTGTAAACAAGCATTATACTGGAACCCAGCGGGACATCGCAGCAGAGGCAGACCCAGAGGCTCATGGCGGCGAAGCCTCAATAAAGAAATAAAAGAAGTCGACCGAAATCTAACCTGGCAACAGGTTAAAGCGATAGCCGGGCAACGCTCAGGATGGAGATCTTTCAAGTCGGCCCTTTGCACCACCGGAGGTGTACAGGATCCATAAGTAAAAAGGTGTAGCTCCTCTTAGCGTTTGAGACTAGTTATGCCCCTTTTTAAAAAAACGACCTATTTGTTTTTGATATTTCTCCATGGGACCATTGCTTTATTTAAACCGAAGGCCACAATCGACAAAATTAAACGACCTCAGTGTGTTCAGACCAAATTATTTCAAGTATTGCAGTGGTTACAATGTTTTGCTGGGCATAGATTTATGTGAGCTTGTAGGGATTGTATTCTTGATTATCTGGAAGATTTCAAGCAGTCCTTAACTAGTTTTAGAAGTCCATATACTCCACAGACAATGAATAAGAATTCTTATTACGTAAGTATACTTGAGAGCTAATGAAGGTTCCTTTTCCTTCACGAAAATACCTATTCCGTATTTTTTTAACGGCTAGGTTTTGTAGAAGCTTCCACGATTGTTCGGAAAGAGTTCAAAAGTCGTGTCAAAAGATACAAGATTTCACACAAATTTCCAGAAACATAATGAAAACGTCGACGATTTGAAGAAGTCCGTCAGTAGTATTGAAAGTCTATTGCCACTCCAGGGAGTCCGTGAGAATTCCCAATGAAGGATGAAGACACCAGAAAACTTATAACATTAATTTTGGAAATATGTGAATTATGAAAATCCTTCAGAAGTTCTGCGTGTTTGAATATTTGTGATCGACCAGAATTGCCTACGATATTCTACAAATCCTTAATTTTCTGTTTCTAGAAGTGATTAGGCTTCCAGTAACTCAGGAACTCACATGGACTGCAAAGATTTACACGACTCAGATTTGAGTCGAAACCCTGTGGGGTCTGTTCACAAATTACGTAACGCAAAAATCCGAGTTTTTGAGCCCCTCCCTCCCCCTGTATTTAGAAACAATTATTCGAACAAAACTCACTGTCTTTTAGGACTCCCAAAAAATAGCTTACTCGGAGATAAAAAGTAAAAAACTACAAATACTAGCATGGGAGAATTATGGATAGTATGGAAAGGTTGATACGTATTCATCGCCTTGATCAAGACATATTAGCAATTGCTTCAATCAGTGATTTAAAAAACCCTTTAAAATATATTTTTATTCGCGTTATGCGTAACATTTGGTAGTACCCACCCCCTCCCACACCTTTTAGTGTAACAAAGTATAACGCAAGTTGGACCTCCCCCCTCCCTCCAAAAACGTTACGTAATTTGTGAACAGACCCTAAGAGAGAAGGTCTTCCCCGTCCACAAAAGCTACTCCGCTCACCAACAAGTCATTTGCACGAGCTGATCTATCCAAAGCTAGATTGATGTTTTCTCTCTGACCTTTACAACAGAGGTAGGTGGACAGTTTAGTGAATGTTTGACTATTTTCTTCACGTAATTTGTCGATGCAGTTTACTCATTTCCGATGATATTGATGAAAGAGAGTCTCCCAGTTTTTGAAATCTTCCTTCGTTGTTCGTTGATAGGAAGCGAGTTGTGATTGCATAAGGTTAGCAAGCTCAGCAATAGTCATCTCACTATCACTCTTCGCCCCAGTTTTAACGAGGGGGAAGGGGGTTGCTCCTCTTCGGAGGTGCAAATCTTATTGAGCGTCTGTTCTCCATGTCAGGATCGGCTCACAACAGCGTCTGTTCTCCATGTTAGGGGCGGCTGATCATCGTCCGAGTGCCAGCGAGGGACTCTAAGTGAAACTGTGCACCATGGTCCACCGGAAATAAGGAGGAAATGGTCCTCCGGAAATTTAGGGGTTTGGTGTCAGGCCCTGCAAGCCAGCCTTTAAAAATCATAAGCAACGAACAAGCAACAAGAGAGTACGGACCGGAACCATTGGCGAAGACCACTGCGACGAAAAGGGACTAGCGATTGGAAACTCGGTTCATGGAATTGCAAAACTCTCAACTTCATCGGGAGCACACGCATACACGCCGATGTGCTCAAGGACCGTGGATTCGGCATCGTATCGCTGCAGGAGGTTTGTTGGAAGGGATCAATGGTGCGAACGTTTAGAGGTAATCATACCATCTACCAGAGCTGCGGCAACATACACACACGAGCTGGGAAACAGCTTTCATAGTGATGGGCGATATGCAAAGGCGCGTGATCGGGTGGTGGCCGATCAATGAAAGAATGTGCAGGTTGAGGATCAAAGGCCGGTTCTTCAACTTCAGCATAATCAACGTCCATAGCCCACACTCCGGAAGCACTGATGATGATAAGGACGCATTCTACGTGCAGCTGGAACGTGAGTTCGACAGCTGCCCAAGTCACGACGTCAAAATCATCATATGAGATTTAAACCCTCAGGTTGGCCAAGAGAAGGAGTTTAGACCGACTATTGGAAAGTTCAGCGCTCACCGGCTGACGAACGAAAACGGCCTACGACTAATTGATTTCGCCGCCTCCAAGAATATGGCCATTCGTAGCACCTACTTCCAACACAGCCTCCCGTACCGGTACACCTGGAGATCACCACTGCAGACAGAATCACAAATCGACCACGTTCTGATTGATGGACGGCACTTCTCCGACATTATCGACGTCAGGACATATCGTGGCGCTAACATCGACTCGGACCACTATCTGGTGATGGTTAAACTGCGCCCAAAACTATCCATCATCAACAATGTTCGGTACCGACGACCGCCGCGGTACGACCTAGAGCGACTGAAGCAACCTGATGTCGCCACTGCATACGCGCAGCATCTCGAGGCAGCGTTGCCGGAAGAGGGTGAGCTCGATGGGGCCCCTCTTGAGGACTGCTGGAGTACAGTTAAAGCAGCCATTAACGACGCAGCGGAGAACAACGTCGGGTATATGGGTCGAAGTCGACGGAACGATTGGTGTTGGCGCGCAGCAAGTTCTAGTTACCCTAGAAACAGGCAAATGACGTTAGAGAAGAAAGAAAGGAGAAGGATTGAAGTGAAAGCCTTTGAGCAAGTAGTCAAATAGTTTGATTGTAAAATTGTATTATATTGTATCAGAAATAAGAAGGTTAGAAACCAGGCAAATAAGCGAATAGAATCACTGATAATTGTAAGTCGTTACTTCAGAGTTAGTTCTATATATTGACTGTATAAACTTTGTTTCAGTTCAAGCCGATCAATAAATAAAGATTCAGATCTGCTGTGAGAACCAGTGAACATCTATGCATCTATGGTTGAACCATCACAACAAACTTGAAAATTATCAATTTTGAACTAAAATTGATTAAACATGGAAAAAAATAGTGCATATCAATCAACTGCTCATCAATCCAGGTATGGTTATGAACAATATGCTCAAGCAGAAAATGATTCGATGAGCAATATCAGGTCTTCTACGAAATGCTCATCGTCAGCAATGTTGAAGCTTCAATTGGATTATTTAGAACAAGTGCATTGTATTCAGCTTAAGGCAATAGCAGATCGCGAAGCTGCAGAGCTATCTCTCGCACAGAAAAGGTTCTACCTAATGAAATCACAACTAAAACTGGATTCTTCCGATACAGACAAATTGGACGCTACAAACAAAGCAGAAGATACGGTGAGTAGTGTGGATGGTATGAATGCACCAGATGCCTTTGAATATAATTCAACAACAATCAGCGATTCGTTACCAGTGGTTTCACCCGCAGACTGCCGGGCCGCAGTTCTAACATCGGAACAGATTTGTGCTCGACAGGTCATGTCAGCCGATTTACCAGTATTTACTGGCAACCCACAAGACTGGCCAGTATTCTACAGTCAATACAAACACACAACAGCAGCATGTGGGTATAGCAATTCCGAAAATTTGGTACGGCTCCAGAGATGCATAAAAGGACAGGCTCTCGAATATGTACGCAGTCGCTTGCTTGTGCCGGAGTTGGTACCGAAAGTTATTCAAACATTGAAAATGTTATACGGACGTTCATCAATATTGATCAATGCTTTAATCAATAAAGCTCGGGCAACTGCACCGCCGGAGATAGATCGTCTGGATACGATCATAAATTATGGAATGACGATTCAGAATCTTTTCGATCATTTGATTGCAATGGAAGAAACAGAACACCTTCGAAATCCAACCTTACTGTCAGAACTGGTGTCAAAACTACCAGGAGAAATGAAGCTAGAGTGGGCGCGTTATAAGAGAGAGCATGTACCAACATCACTTGAAACACTGCATATGTTTATGAACGAACGAGTGGAAGCTGCATGTGAGTTATCTTTCACTGGATTGGAAAGCGCAACATTTGCAGGTGCTGCGGACAGTACAGACTTCTGTTCTGATGATGAACGACAAACAGATTCATATTCAACGGAGATAAACCAATCGAGAAGATGTCTAATATGCAAAAATCAAAATCATCACGTGAAGGATTGTGCCGAATTTAGATCGTATGAAGTGGGCCGTCGTTGGAGACTGATGGGAGAGTTGAAATTGTGTAGATGTTGTCTCGATCGCCATGCTACCAGGGTTTGTCGTAAAGCAAATGAGTGTGGGATAAATAGATGCAAACTCATTCATCATCCGCTGCTGCATCAACCTAGAGTAAACTAATAGGGTAACCAGGAAGCTGCTGTGAAATAATTGAGAAGTAAAACTTATTGAACATGAAGTGTTACGGGGGGGAGTGTTGGCGCGCAGCAAGTTCTAGTTACCCTAGAAACAGGCAAATGACGTTAGAGAAGAAAGAAAGGAGAAGGATTGAAGTGAAAGCCTTTGAGCAAGTAGTCAAATAGTTTGATTGTAAAATTGTATTATATTGTATCAGAAATAAGAAGGTTAGAAACCAGGCAAATAAGCGAATAGAATCACTGATAATTGTAAGTCGTTACTTCAGAGTTAGTTCTATATATTGACTGTATAAACTTTGTTTCAGTTCAAGCCGATCAATAAATAAAGATTCAGATCTGCTGTGAGAGCCAGTGAACATCTATGCATCTATGGTTGAACCATCACAACAATTGGTTTGACGAAGAGTGCAGACAGATTCTGGAGGAGAAGGACGCAGCGCGGGCGGTCGCGCTGCAGCAAGGTACCCGGCAGAACGTGGAACGTTATAGACGGAAGCGGAGACAGCAGACCCGCCTTTTTCAGGAGAAGAAACGCCGCCTGGAAGAAGCGGAGTGCGAGGAGATGGAACAGCTGTGCCGTTCTCAAGATACACGCAAGTTCTATCAGAAGCTCAACGCATCCCGTAAAGGCTTCGTGCCGCGAGCCGAAATGTGCATGGATAAGCTTGGGAGCATCTTTGTCAGACGATCGTAGCAGCACTACGAGGAACATTTGAATGCCGCTGAGAGTACGGCAGGCAGTGAAAGTCAAGGCAGCGGAGAAGATGACTACGCCAGTTCAGCGGACGATGGAAGCCAACCAGCCCCCACCTTGAGGGAAGTTAAGGATGCCATTCAACAGCTAAAGACCAATAAAGCAGCTGGTAAGGATGGTATCGGAGCTGAGCTCATCAAAATGGGCCCGGAAAAGCTGGCCACTTGCCTGCACATACTGATAGTCAGAATCTGGGAAACCGAACAGCTACCGGAGGAGTGGAAGGAAGGGGTTATATGCCCCATCTACAAGAAAGGCGACAAACTGGAGTGTGAGAACTTTCGAGCGATCACTATCCTTAATGCCGCCTACAAAGTGATATCCCAGATCATCTTCCGTCGTCTGTCACCATTAGTGAACGAGTTTGTGGGAAGTTATCAAGCCGGCTTCGTTGACGGCCGCTCGACAACGGACCAGATCTTTACTGTACGGCAAATCCTTCAAAAATGCCGTGAATACCAGGTCCCAACGCACCATCTGTTCGTTGATTTCAAGGCGGCATACGACAGTATAGACCGCGTAGAGCTATGGAAAATTATGGACGAGAACAGCTTCCCTGGGAAGCTTACCAGACTGATCAAAGCAACGGTGGATGGTGTGCAAAACTGTGTGAAGATTTCGGGCGAACACTCCAGTTCGTTCCAATCGCGCCGGGGACTAAGACAAGGTGATGGACTTTCGTGCCTGTTGTTCAACATTGCGCTAGAAGGTGTCATGCGGAGAGCCGGGTGTAACAGCCGGGGTACGATTTTAAACAGATCCAGTCAATTTATTTGTTTCGCGGATGACATGGACATTGTCGGCCGAACATTTGCAAAGGTGGCAGAACTGTACACCCGCCTGAAACGTGAAGCAACAAAAGTTGGACTGGTGGTGAATGCGTCAAAGACAAAGTACATGCTTGTGGGCGGAACCGAGCGCGACAGGGCCCGCCTGGGAAGCAGTGTTACGATAGACGGGGATACTTTCGAGGTGGTCGAGGAATTCGTTTACCTCGGATCCTTGGTAACGGCTGACAACAACGTTAGTCGTGAAATACGAAGGCGCATCATCTGTGGATGTCGGGCCTACTACGGGCTCCAGAAGAAACTGCGGTCGAAAAAGATTCGCCACCGCACCAAATGTGTCATGTACAAGACGTTAATAAGACCGGTAGTCCTCTACGGACATGAAACATGGACAATGCTCGAGGAGGACTTGCAAGCACTCAGGTATTCGAGAGACGGGTGCTTAGGACCATCTTTGGCGGTGTACAAGAAGACGGTGTGTGGCGGCGAAGAATGAACCATGAGCTCGCCCAACTCTACGGCGAACCCAGTATCCAGAAGGTAGCTAAAGCCGGAAGGGTACGATGGGCAGGACATGTTGCAAGAATGCCGGACAGCAACCCTGCAAAGATGGTGTTCGCTTCCGATCCGGCAAGTACGAGACGGCGTGGAGCGCAGCGAGCGAGATGGGCAGACCAGGTGCAGAACGACTTGGCGAGCGTGGGGCGTATCCGAGGATGGAGAGATGCGGCCTCGAACCGTGCATTGTGGCGTCAAATTGTTGATTCAGTGTTATCTGTTTAGATGTTAACTAAATAAATGAATGAACATTAACATGTCGAACTTTTATTATGCAACATGCAAACTATTGAAACGAAACTGAAACAATTTGGCAATTGTTAAAAACTGATGCATTTATCTAATCTTGTAGAGAACAGTCGAAGTCTTTCAACAGAAATGTTCAAGCTTATTCGCTAATTTTTGAGAACACAGTTCCTCAACATCGTTTACTGATGTGAATAATGTACTCGGAATGCTGCACATGACGCCTCCAATGTTCAAATTTAAATATCAGAAAGACACATCTTTCGTAAGATATTTTCTCTCTCCAGATGTTCATATCTGTGTGAACATCAACTTGCAAGCAAAGGCGTAGGATTGCCAATTCGGAGATGGCGAGTTCGATTCTTGGTCCAGTCTAGAATGTTTACGGGTGGAGAACATTCTAGACTCCCTGGGCATAGTGTATCCATTGTACTTGCCACACAAGATACCTACTCCTGCAATGGCGGGCAAAGAAAATCCTTCAATTAATAACTGGGGAAATGCTAATAGAATACTAAGTTGAAAAGCAGGCGAAGTTCCAGTGGGAATGTAGAGTCATTGAAGAAAAAGAGGAAGAAGAAGTGACCAACTCTTATCAAAAACGAAAGCAGTAAAAAGTAATTGTTGATCTAAATTATCTGGTTGCGAAACTCGATCACCGATTGTGAAATCAATATGAGAAATCGAATATTGGAAAGAAGCCATCAATTCCATGTCCTGTTACGTAAAACGAAAAAGAAAATGAACACACACAAAAAGATTGTTCAAACGCAATTGAATCGTGTTTAGTTTTTCTTTGAAACAAGTTGAACCATTCTGAAGAACTAGGTAGTGAGAACATAATGCTCGTACTACGGCCTGAATAACAAGTTGTTCAAAAAACGATAGAAGAAATGTTATCAAGATCGCCGAATAACATGTTACAAGCCCGTAGTGTGAACATACACAGTAGGTAGGTGGCTTAAAAGTAAGACAAAAATAATTAAATTCGAATATTTTTTGTGAATTTGGGTCCATACGGATGTCTCTTTAGCACAACAGCTAAACAAGAATCTACGGCCCAGCGATACAAAAGAACCATTATCACCCATTAAATTGAGTGCAATGATCAAGCAAACAAGTATCATCTCGCCTTTCTTGTTATTAAGCTATCTACTTTCATTCCATATTGTATCTTGTGGAAATATAATTTACTTAAATATTACCTACACATGCACAAATCTCAAACAAGGTTTATTATAATTCACACACGGTTTGATTTATCCTCAGATACAGATTACCCGCCTGGCCACCCCTTGAACTGCCCGAAGGCTTCAAAGACGATAAGTGATAAAGTGACCGATTGTTGCGACTGCAGTGTCCAATAACAAGATTCTACGACAAAATGTGCTGGTTGTTATAAAGCTGAGGAGACGGACCCTAATTAGATCTACATTTTTAAATAAGATAATGACCATAATGGGTGACAGTTTTCATATATATTAACTAACAACAAGAGCCCGGCAACGAATGGGACCGTATTGAATCAGCACTATGGACGATCATAAGCACTATGTTATTCGTTAAATGAAATCAGGGCCACGCCATCAGACTGCCCTGGGATGACTCTCTGATGCGGCAAAGCACTGTATGTGCGTTCAGGTCAGGCGCGAGACCAAAGTGTTGATTACACCCACGACTATCGGATCTTTTACCCTCCAATGTTTTTAATTTAGTTGCATTGTAGTAGTTGATTTGGTTGCACGACGATGCGTCGAATATCAATGAAGACACTACCACTCGTCACTACTATGGAATTTTATGCTGCGACGATAACTATTTTCAGCCCTGCCCGGGGAAATCATTTTCAAATTTTTTTTGAGTCCTCTGAAGTCTGAAAAGCCTTTTTTTGTATAGCAACATATTGGCAAAGCATACAACATGGCTGGTCTAAAAAAATGTTTATTAAGACAAAGCTTTGATTTTCTATTTATAAGTGGATATAGACACTTAATATATTTGTTGCGTTTGGCTTGGATGCTTTCTTTGGCGGAAAGAACCTGCATACAACAATTTTCGACACCCTGATGGTAAATTAGGTTATTCAAAAGCAGAAATATTATACAATATGGGCCTCGGTATGCTGCCTTAGGAAACACCAGCTCTTACATGTAACCTATCAGATTTTGAATTCTGATAGTTTACCTGCAGTGAGCGATCTGATAAATCAGTTTAATAATGCACAGAGGAAAATTAAAATTCATCAATTTTATAATTAAACCTTCATGCCAAACACTGTCAAATGGCATTTACTTTCCTCTTCCTTATAGCTTCCTTCATTTCAACTCTTCCTTCTCCTTTTTCCTTCTTCTTTCTTAATTCTTGCTTCTTACTTCTTTTTTATCCTTTCTCCATTTTCCGGCTTTCCTCTTCTTTTTTCCTATTTCCTTCATTCTTCTTCTTTCGTGTTTCTTGTTTCTTCTATTTTCCTTCATCATTCTCTCGTCATTGAGCGGGCTAGGTAGTCATATGGTTACTGATTCTGCCTCATACGCAGAAGGTCGTGGGTTCAATCCCAGGTCCGTTTCATTCTCCTACTTTGTATCTTTCTCTATATTTCGCTATCGCTAGAACTAGAAATGGACTTCCATACCGTTTCCATTACTATTCCTACACCGTCAACCTGAGTATTCTAACAGAAATCCGCTAGAATTGGAAATGAACTATTAAGCTCGTTTCCTACATCCAATTAAAAATTCCATCAGTTGCCTTCTCCTATCTATCAAATTGGCAGCTCGTTAACCAAGACGGACCTCTGCCTCTCGAACCTAACCCTAAAATTCCAACAAATTCCGCATGAACTCGTGGCAAGTGCAGAGGAATATTCGGCTTTGCAGCTTCTTTCATATTATTTCTTCCTTATTTCTTTTTCCTTCTTTCTTCTTCTCTCTTCCGCCTTCCTTCTTCCTTTTCCTTTTTCTCTTCTTCTATCTGCCTTCTTCCTTCTTCTTTCTTCTTCCTTTGTCCCACTTCCTTCTTCTTTCTCTCTTCTTCCTTCTTCCTTATTTATTCTTCCTGCTTCCTTTTTCCTTCTTCCTTCTTACTTCTTCTTGCTTCCTTCTTCCGTCTTCTTTCTTTTTTTCCTTCTTTTCCCAATTTCTTCCTTTTTTCTTCATCCTACTTTCTTCTTTCTTCCTTTTTCTTCATTCTTTTTCCCTTCTTCTTCTTCTTTCTTTTTTCTTCCTTCTTCCTTCTTGTTTGTTCCTTGTTCCTTCCCCTTCTTCCTTCCCTTTCTTCCTTATTCCTTCTTGCTTCTTCTTCCTGTTTCCATGTTTCTTCCCTCTTCCTTCTTCTTTCCGCTTTCCTCTTTTTTCCTTCTATCTTCTTCGCTCTTCTTTCTTCCTTTTTTGTTCTTGCTTCTTCCTTTTTCCTTTCTTCTTCTTATTTCCTTCAACCCTCTTCTTTCTTCCTTCTTTTTTCTTTTTGCTTCTCACCAGTCACTTCTCGCTTCTCAACATCTCGCTTCTTACTTGACAATTATCATCTCTTACTTCTCTCCTCATGCTTCTGTTCTTCTCGCTACTCCTACTTCTCACTTCTCAACAATCACAACTCACGTGTCACCATTCACTTCTTATTTTTCACTTCCCACCACCCACTTCTTATATCTCACTTCACGCTAATCACTTCTAACTTGTTACTGCACGCATCTCACTACTTATTACTCATCTCCATATCTCAGTACTAACTTCTATTCTCACTTCAAACATCTAATTATTCACTTCTCACTTCCCAGTTCTCACTTTTCACTATTCACTTCGAACATCTCATTTCTCACTTCACTGCATAAGGAACCAAATTTCAACTATTTGTACAAACGGCATTCGGTCAAATAGCGTTCGCAAAATGACCCTTTCGGCCAAATGGCATTCGCCCGGATGACCCTTAACCTAACTAAGATACCGTTCATCCAGTCGACCGGGAAATTTGCGGTGTCTTAGATATAACCAAATAAACGATGCAGTAGTTGAGCAGATGAGCTTTAAGCATCTCGGCTGACATTCAGGGGCTTTGTTCGATTTCATACTTTAGATGTCTGTTTGAATCTTTAACAGTGATGAAGCTTCGGTATTGACGCGATTTATACATCGGATCCTAGGCAGATCATGCCGAGGTGCAGGTGACCTGATTGGCACTTGGCACAAAGTTGTTCTAAGTGTTTGAACCAGCGTTTCAGCTGGTCGATCGTGGGTTCTGGGATCTGGGATTTTGCATAAAAGGCAGTCATGAAAGGGTGTTGTACTTTATGTTAAAATTAATATTTCTAAATTATTTTAATAGTTATAGGGAATTGATATTGCACACTTTCATGCCCTAAGCATGCCCTTAGTCACGGAACAAATATTTTGAGATTTCGGTAGCATGCCATTCATCCTTCGCGTCTCTCATTGAAAATGAGAAAATGCAATATTGGTTTGAGAATATTTTTGGGGCTTCCATTCAATAATAAAATATTAATTACATATATTAGAATTTTTCGTAGACGCAATGTTATAGAGAATGTAAATTGGAATAATTTTTCTGAAAACACAAAGCTCTAAAAATGGTTTGGTTACGAGTTAGGGCACGATTTGTATGAATGACTAAAAATCATATTTTAAGAATGTATTTTTAGAACATAATTTCAGCAGTTTGGTACGTTATAAAAAGATGTTCATAATGACAAAAAAACACGTTTGCCTAGAAGACTACTTTAACCTATCTCAACATCTGTCAAAGTTATTGAGGAATCAATAGAAAAAAATGTAGTTAATTTTCACATAAGCACATAATGAAAAGCGGCGGGAAGCAGAAGTTGATTGTGGACACGCTGGGAACTTGCAGAAAGTCTGTATAGACGAATCCAAGTAAAAATAAGAAGAAGACACACGACGGTGTTAACTTTGACAGATCCTACAGCTCAGCATAGGGAGATCATTTGAAAATGATTATAATAAATTCTAGACAAAATGTAATTAAAATCTGATTGATGTACGGTACGGAAAAAGTTCTGAATTACATATCTGAAAGATTATCTCAATTTTTTGAATATTTTCCAAAAATGTATCTATCATACAGTTCGGAACTTTTTCCGTATCATACATCAATCAGATTTTAATTACATTTTGTCTAGAATTTATTATAAGCATTTTAAAATGATCTCCCTATGCTGTAGGATCTGTCAAAATTAACACCGTCGTGTGTCTTCTTCTTATTTTTACTTGGATTCGTCTATAGCCTTTACCACATAACAACAATGTTTCACATTTATTATGATTGGATCACAGTTTTTTCTCTGCGTTCTTATAATGATGATTGTGATCCGTTAAATGGTTGTTGGAATTTGGAGGCTTGGTTCATCGTTGTAACAACGGCCACCAAATCGTAATGATAATGAAGCTAATTTATTGTCATAGGAAATTTAAATTTACCATGCGTCTCCTTCTGCATCAATGGTTGGTGTGGTTGCTCTTTGATTGATAAGATTCTGAGAGAAAATACAAAAAGCATCCTCTCTTCATTCATGTGTTGCTCCGCACACACATCCAAACTATTTGCATGTGTTTCTCTAATTCTTCTTTCTGCTTTTCCTTCCATTACGCACACATACAAGATTCCTCACTTTTTTATTCTCTTGCTTTTAATCCGCGCTCTCGAGCGCCTCGTGGTCCGCCGTTTTCATTCATAAACAAACCACCATCGCGAGTGGTTTGGCGTACGAAAGCGTAGTTGCACGATCGCGGTAGGCGCGCGTGTCGTCGCTCCCGCTTCCGTAGCGGGAGTGCGCCGGGCCTCACATATAGTCGTCGCGTGTGCGTTTTCAACGGACCTACTTCCGGACCGGTGGGCGGGGGCGAGACGGTTCTTCCGCGAAAACAAGGAATATCCCATTTGGCGACTCTGTCGCGTGTGAATATCGAAAGCAAGCGGCGATAAGAAGCAAGCCATGCTGCCGGAAGATAGTGAATCAAACATAAACAAACCATTCGATTGTTGTGAACATAAGTGCTAGGAAGATAATAATGATAAGATGGATGTGTTGCTAGAATGTAATTCTTTTCATTTCTATATACTTTTTTAGACGGTACGTATCAGAACAAGGGCAAATTTACCGTATTATAATAATCGGAAGAACTGTTTACGTTTGCCATTTGGTGCGTACTGAGAAATGACTTTGTTGTGTAGGCTATCTCTATTGAAGAATATATCTCATGTTTCAACTGATTTGATCTGACATGTTTGAATTTATGTGCTTTCACGAATTATTTGATTGCTTATACCTGAACCTTAGACCTTCTGTTTATCAACTTTATAACTAAATACATAATAGCATTCTCATCAGTCAACCAACTAAGTTAAGTTGCCTAACATAAAAAGCTGATCATCGACATTGTTGTTCTGAAATCTTATTAAGAAATTGGCTAATCAGTCGACTGTAGGTACAAATCTTAGCAGATTTAGTTTTCCAAATTTTATGTGCAGCAAATGATTTGGCTTCGAAACCACCATATTTCGGACGATATAAGGACCAAGGTGAATTGCCTCAGCCCGTTTAACGCAGTTTATGATCGAAACATCATGGAATAATATTTGCACTTTTGGCTAAATTGCTTTTTGAGAGCAACTCAAAAATCTTCAATTGCATCCGTCGGCATTTCGTTTCGATGGACTAAATAGTGTATTTCCCATATTGATTGAATTTTAAATGTCTGGTGTTTTAAAATATCGCTACTCTTCCAAAATAGTGCGGATGATATATCTATATACCTATTTACTTCACTATAATAGACCGGAAGATATAATAACAGGAACTAATTGAACTGTCATTTTTGGGATCCAATCTAGCAGGACGTTATAAACTGGATAAAAACGGGGTTCTAATAAGAAATAGCAATATAAATGCATAAAGGAAAATTTAATGTGTGCAGTTTTGGTAATAAATCACATATGAAGTCAGTGGATACTATCAATTGCGTAATGATTGCAACTAATATTGCTATGGATGGTTTATACAGTGTTGGTAGAATCATGCTCAAATTTCAATCATCGAAGCCTTATGCGCCGGCTAACTCGCTTGGGATTCTTGCGCTTGAGTTTTTCACGCAAAATCGTTTAGCTCATACGCCGAAAAAATAATTTCGCTCCAAAAAAAAACGTCAAAACCCAATTGAAACGTATTTTATATTTACGTATGGATTTATTATTCATTGTTTTGAGTAAAGAAAGTTAATTTGATGAGTTCAGTGAAAAATAACACGTATAAATCATGCAATGATGCAAATCGCGAGTCGAATCATGAACGATTATCTTTACCACGAGTGTCGTCTCGGGTGGGGCTTGGCTCGCACTTGATTTGAATTGTGGATTAGATTTGAGAAATATTTTCCAACACTGCTTTAGTATTAATTTTATGGGCATTGATAAAATATAATGATTTTGTTGCTAAATTCAACTTTAATTATGAAGCTTTATAGTGTGCATAATGCACACTACCCATTAATACACGTACCTATTACATCGTGAGACCCACTGGCGTGGTGGTGTGATTTGATGGCAGACCGTCGATATATCTATATATCTATATCTATTAGAGCGGGGCGCAGTTGTATGGAAAAACGCAATTTTCGTCCTATCAAGTGAGATCAAGGTTTTTCTGAATCGTTTTGGGACCCCAATCAACTGTGCAAAATATGGGTTCGATTGGTTGCGACCTCGCATGCGCGTTTTAAATTTACATGGAGATTAGTATGGAAAAACGTACTTTTTTACATTTTTGCTATTATCGGCTTCAATTTATCATTATTCACGTGACTCAGTACGTTAGCATATAGTCTGGAAGATGCCGAAAGACTTTGCCGAAGATGGTACGTAGCTGGAAGGTCTACAAAAAAATGTTATTACGTTTCGAAAATTGATTGTGCAAACCATATGCAAGAAATCAATGTTTCTGCCAGCACTACCGGACGACCTATGGTTATCGAAGGGCAAAACCCATCTTCCTTGTTGTCGGATTTTTTTCTTTGTGAAATGATTCCGGATAGCCTCCTATTAGCTCTAAAGCCCTATAAGATAAATTATTTTGAAATAACACTCAGTTAAATCATTGGTCTACGTAGTTCGGCAGTGCTGGCAGAATAAACGATTTTTTTGCATATGGTTTGAACACTCAATCTTCGAAGCGTTATAGCTTTTTTCGTGGACGTTTCAGCAATGTGCCTTCTTCAGCAAAGTTTTTCGGCATCCTTTGGGTTATACTTTAACGATATGTGCCACTTGGTTTACGATGAACTGAAACCTCTAGTAGTAGAAATGCAAATATATACGTTCTCCCATACTAATTTCCATACAAACTTCAAACGCGATGCGGAAAGCGAGGAAGCAACCAATCGGTCCCAAATTCTGCAGAGTCGTTCAGGACCCAGAATGGCTTCGAAAAACTATTGATTTGAAAAATGACCATGACGCCCCACACTAGTATCTATATATCAGGACAGATCAAGTTTTCATTCAAGGCGTTCCCAATAAAGTCTTCATCAGGAAATAATATAGCAGGACACATGTACAATGACACGTTGAATGCATATTGCACATCGTACAACAGTTCGGTTGACATTATTTTTAAGTGCTTTTAGTTCACTGTTATTTTGAAACATATATTTCTAAGCGTGAAATTCATAGAAGAGAGAAAATCTATTCGAGCAGTACCCCTCTTGAGAGAAGGTTATTCTTATTTCGAATAGTACCTAACTCTCCTGCAAATGTTTCTATCGATGAGTATGACCTATTAGGTGGGATATCATTAGTGGAGATTTTATAAGAGTTGGTTTAAAAATTATGTACGTGCTCTTGCTTCAACGCTTTCTATATTTTGTCACATTTGAATGTAATGTAAGTCAATCTAAACATAGCGAGGTCTATTATCGGTGTTTCATTTTTTTGCCACAACGCACAATGCTTCATATCCGCATTTATCTTACAGTTTATTCAATCGTCAATACGGACATGTCTGTATCAGGATGACCTGTTACATAAAGTTATAGGATCCTTTATATTCTATTCAGATTATGCCATTTATCATAATAAATACCGGTTAAAGTTGAGAAGTAAAATTAAATGTATGGGAATTTGCATCATAGTTACTCTTTATCATGTTGACCAAGCCCGGTATGTCTGCTTGTCTGTGATAAAACGAAGGGTTTATACCTATCAGATAACATTTTGAATATTATTGAGAATATGTATTTGGTTTAAAATATTTTGATCGACTTATTTGCTTTATTTACAATATTGTTCATTTTACCCCACCGCCTGACCATTTTACCCCGCCCAAAACAAAATTGAACTATGTTGGACTAATTTTAAATGATCAAAATAACATATTAAAACATTTTTTCAAATTTTTTTCACAACAGGCTTTGTTAACCAATAAGATAAGCTTCGACACACCTGCATTGAACAATGCAATTTCTTGATAGCCACTTGATAATCAGCAGTAGCTCTTAGGGTGTCCAATTTACCCCCACCACCCCTAGATCCAGTTGAA